>NW_026533254.1:356869-407028 GCF_026225885.1 Hylaeus anthracinus
ATTAAGGGAAAACCCCGACCAATCAGAGCGCGAGTATGTCAGTGGTGTGTAGGCTACGCGCTAGGCGGCTGCGCTCATAGGCTACCGCGGCCGCTCCAACGGTATACGCGCGCTCTGATTGGTCGGGGTTTTCGCTTAATATCTCCGCAACGAAGCCTCGGACAACATATTCGCTAAGGAAAAACTTGTTTCAAATCACCTCCCAAATCACCCCTTTCAAGGTATTATAACATTTTGGTGACATCCTGTATAGTACTCCACTTATAGTATCAAAGTATCAAATATTAAAGCAAAATCGCAAGATTAATATTTTTCCCAGACGTTCTTAAAGACATTCCTTTTAAAGTACACATTTTATAGAAGAATCCTCGATGAATATGATATATATCAGGTTGCCCCAAAAGTTTCTATCCTTTTTTTTTATTAATAAGTAGATTGCGGATCTTTATGCATTTATAGGAAAATTATAGATCTTTGTCTTTATGCATTTATAGAAAATTTGAATGTGCAAGAAACTACAAAATGCAAATATGCAAGAATACAAAAAAGACTGAAAGTAAAGTTCATATTATAATATTTGCAAAATAAAATAAATTCGTATTTAGGTTCGATGTTTGAAGGAACATTCCCGAAGATTTTATTTTGCATAAAGATCCGCAGTCTACTAATAAGTAATACATACGCAATACTTTATCTTTCATGTTACGTTACTAAATTGTTTACGATCTATTTTCCTCTATTACTGTTACTACATCAACTACTTATATACACTAAAATAACAATGCAAATCGCGAAAGAAGCCTTTGCGACAACCTAATATTCCATAATAAGCCTAGATCTAAGATCTACTTATAATGTACTCCAGCCAGTTTCTTCACAAGAATTCTACACCCCATGAATTACAGGCAGATCAAATCTGCTACTCGGTACTCTGTGTGTTCTCCTACTTGGCCGCTGGATTGGAGCAACGGAAACAAATACCGAACCAGCAATCGCGACACCAGCAACAATCCCAGCAGCAATCGCAACAACAACAGCAACATCATCAACCACAACAGCAACAGCAACAACAGCAGCAACATCATCAACCGCAACAGCAACAACGTCAACAACCGCAACAGAAACAGTTCCAGCAACACCAGCAACCACAACAACACCAACAGTACCAGCAACGCCAGCAACACCAACAACCACAGCAACGTTCTCAATACCCGACGCAGCCACCGCGTCAGCCGCACCAGCAACCGCAGCAACATCAACACCAACATCAGCAACCGCAAGCTCAGCAACATCAACACCAACATCAGCAACCGCAAGCTCAGCAACAATTTCAACAGCATTCAGGTAGCAAGGTGGCCCACCCACCTCAGGGCCACAAAACAAACCAATTCGATCCCTTTCCACGACATCACTGACACAGAGGTCGACACTCGCTCCCATTTGTGCATAATTACAATAAATGTGCCCCTTACGCTTGCCTACCCTGGGTGTAAGCATCGTTCCTAACTCTCTATCGCGAAACGAAGCCGGAAAATAATAGCCCGGCTACGTTTCGAATTCGCTCGTGAAACGGGAGCTGTTGCATGCGCAACCATGGCAATATCATCCTCACGTACTATTCCAGAGAGTCAGCTCTAAATCTCTTCTAAATGTCGAAAATCTATTCGCGCTCTGTTAGGAAGTAGTCATCGTACATATTCCGAAGTCGAGCTAAGGGCTGGGATTCGTTAAAAAGGGGTGATTCGCGAGCTGAGGGAAACGCAGAGTGGGGCGTAACCAGAGTTGAAGAATATTTTTTTTAACCGACTTCGAAAAGGAGGAGGTTACTCAATTCGAAACGTGTATATATATATATTTTGTTATCTAATTGCTACTTGAATCGCAGTAGAACTTTGTTTATGTGGAGCTCGCTTGTACGAGCAAAATTATGCTTACAAGGAACATCATTCGTCTGTTACACGCTGATTTTGATGAAACTCGGGATGCAGATAAAGCGTTGAGAAATATTGGACACAGAAATGTCTATTTTATTGAAGTTTTAAAAAACTACCAGAGATAGGAAGAGTACCTTATAGCCCCCTATAGTTGAGCATAGGACTTTCTGGATTCCTATAACTGAGCTCACTGCCCTCTAGCACAGTATAAGTACAACCAGTAGCGTCACTTTAGAGAAGTAGCGTCCACAAATGTGCATACCAAGAACATGGCGACGACGCTGTTTCCTATATTGTACACTAGATGGTATTAATAATAACCGACATGTGAGGATTCGCCTTAAGGCGTACCGCTCCGCGCAGGCGCGTGTTTGAACGCGAATGCAGGTTGCGTGGAGTGGGGAACGACGACCATGCAGCGGCCATTCCGTTGTGTCGTGACCATTGAGCTCTATCCTAACTGGAGTGTGAACTGGGAGAGAGAAGGCGGTCCGAGAGAGATGCAAGATGAGTGGTTCCGGTGGTGGTATCCTATAGCAAATTTATGTGTGGACGGAGAACAAACTCCTCTTTGTTTGAATTTCGCGGCACTCTAGTAATTATTTACAGATTTGAACTTTATTTCCTTTTTATTTATATATAAAACGATAGAAACATTAATAATAATGACATAATAATGAAATAGTATAGATAATTTACATACCATAATTTAGATCATATAAATATATACAATTTGGTATAGAGCTAAATTTTATTATTTGTCACAATTCAATTTATATTGTATTTATCCAATTTTATGCGGAAAACAATCTGAAAGTAACTTACTCGACGATGCTCAGCGATTCTCGGGTAGGTTATGTTACGGCGTACGTTTGTTCCCCCTCTACAAATAAATTTGCTATAGGATAATACCAGAACCACCCATTTTGCATTTCTCTCGGACCTCCGTCGCCTCTACTTCTTCCTACAGTTATTCACACTCCACTTAGGATAGAGCTCAATGGTCGTCACGTGACGTTCTGACGAATCACTTGTACTCAGTTTTATTATTATTATAGTTTAATATTTCTTGTTAGTGCAGTCTATTTATTCCCCGAGTCACTATCCTTTATTTGATGAAGTTGGCACCAGCCAGTAGTTAATTAAGGGCCATATTCTCACAGACACCACGCGCAGCGTCACACGTTAATTCAATTTATTGCGCACCGTCACAGTAACATATTGTGGCAGCGTGGTTACGTGTGTTGTGTTGTGTTTCATTCTATTTCGTTGACGTTCCTCTGCGTAGTATCATTTATTGAATATCTTTGAGTATTTCGCTAACCTTTGAAATCAGCACTTATGTTTAGAGTTTAATACATACCGTTTGCAATTGTCTTTGTTTTTCTCTCAGTTTAAATATGCGCGCGGTGCATATTAGGAACATGGTGGAACTCGGACACCAACATCAAAGGTGCCGACACGGAGTGACGCTACTGGTTGTACCTATACTGCGCTTCTAGCCTCTTATAGCTAAGAGCTTGGTACATTTTAACGATCCGTAGATGAGCTCACTGCACTGTAGTCCCCCCCACCCGTAGCCCCCCACAACTGAGCATAGTACCTTCTAGCCCCTTACAGCCAAGCTCGAAACCACCTAGCCCTCCCCCCCTAGTCCACTCCAGCTAAAATTTTCTCTGGTTATACCGCGAACTACGCCCCACACTGCGCGTTTCAAACGAAATGCAAAGAAAATTAGTGAAAAATTCAAAGAACCTAAATTGGGAGAATAAAGATTGGTAAAATAGAAAATGCAACTCGACACAGTCGTGGTAATTATTTGCAAGAGGGAGCCGTTACGTGTACAACAAAGGGAATCCGATTAATTAAAACGAACTGCTACCGAAACGGTTACTGATAACGATTAAATGCAAACGATGATAACAATGGTAATGTAATAACTTGCAGATGTAATGGTTATTGTGCATTTAGAGAAACGGACACGAATGACGTAATAATAAACACGTTACAGAGAAATTAGATGTTTTAATCTTCCGTCTGGATTCGTCGCGAGAGTTCTCTAGAGATTTTCATTCTTCGTCGTGTGCACGTGTAGAATATTATACCATGAACCTTTAAAATTTTACGAAATTATACTCTAATATGTATACCACGTGTTTGCTTTTCTCGAGGCGTGCCCGAGTCTATATTTCGTCTAAAAGAAGTGTTTTCTATAAATAGCACGTAAAGCAATTCTGAGATACAATAATGAATATTCATAATCGGAGGAACAATTTTGTATAAATACATCGAAACAGACTGTAACTGTGATCATCTAATTTGAAGGAGAAGAAAAAAAGAGATAAGAAGAAGCTATTTAATTTCTTATGGTCGCATGAAATAGCTGAAGTATATCGAATAGGATTGATGCAATAGACGCCTCTCTGTCTCTCTTACTCTCTACCTATCCACTGTCCTTCGTTTATCGTGGTCGGTGTAAAATAATAAAAGAAACTGTTGAATGTATGGAAAGGGAGCCGAAGCTTTCTCGGTTACCGAACGTTACAATCAGAGGTTCGAAAGGTGCAAGAGGAATAGGATCTCGATCGAGTTCCATATCGTTTCTAGTCGATGAACAGTCAGCCTGGACGGATTGCTTCTGAAACAGGAAACATACATTCCATACTACGAACCTAAAGCTTTGGTTCGAGACGAGCAGAAATTACGCAATCTAATGTTTTCGGTGGGACTCAATTTTCCAACGTTATCGAGTTTACGAATTGTAAATAGTTTTATTTCATTGAATATATCACTATTGGAATTAATTTTTGTAGTTCCCTAAAGAATTAAAAAAAATTAATTCTGAAAGTTTCCAACTCTGAAATGGCCAATGAAAATGAATTTGATTGAAATACTTGAATTTCAATACCACAATAAACAAAATTTTACAAAAATAAATACCACAATAAAAGTTCGATTGTGTAGTTTCCAATAGTCTATAAACAAAATTTAATCACAGCAGAAATTTTCGACTTCTTTTTTGTAACCGATACGTTCTGTTGGTTGATAAACAAAGCAAACCATATATACGAAGCGGTTAACCAAAAATGGCGAACCTCCGTGGCTGACTATTCGCAATATTTTACCTCGTGATACATTAATAAACGCGATGCAAGAACCGAGAGATAAGAGGAACGAGTTGGTCGCGCCGGCTAACACGTCGCAACTACGATGTCGTCGCATATATATTTTAGTATGGACACTAATGTAAAGGTTAATATGTATATTTGTAATATCGTGCGGATATACAGGGTGTCCCAAAAATGTTGGAGGTCATTGAAAGGGGTGGTTCGGGAGGTGATTTGAAACAAGTTTTTCCTTAGCGAAAATGTTGTCCGAGGCTTCGTTGAGGAGATATTAATAGAAAAGCCCGACCAATCAGAGCGCGAGTATGCCGGTGGAGCGCCCGCGATAGCGAAGGCTACACGCTAGGCGACCGACCAATCAGAGGGCGCGTGTACCGTTGGAGCGACTAGGCGTTCGCGCTTGTAGGCTACCGCGGTCACTCCACCGGCATACTCGCACTCTGATTGGTCGTCGGTTTCCTTTAATATCTACTCAACGAACCCTCGGACAACATTGTCTCTAAGGAAAAAGTTGTTTCAAATCACCTCTCGAACCACCCTTTTCAAGGACCTCCAACATTTTTGGGATACTCTGTATATACAGGGTGTTCAAGAATTAGTGCAAGAACCGGAAATGGAAGATAGCTAAGACGATTCTGAACCACAATTTCCTTTGCAAAAATGTCATATGGTGCTCCGTTTCTTAATTATTAATGCTCTCGCGGCTGAGCGCGCGCCACTCGGGCCCCGTGATTGGTCGACCGTTCTTCCTTAATAATTCAAAAACGAACCATCATCCGACATTTTTCCAAAACAAATTGTGATTCAGAATTGTCTCCGCTATCCCCCATTTCCCGATTTTTACACTATTTCTGGGACACCCTCTATACGAGCGTCGATTTATTTTCCAGTTCGAGTCAGTTCAATCGATATACACTTATCCTGGCAAATTTTCGAAACAGTGAAAGATACAGTAGCGATTAGGGGTGTTAACGAATCGATGGAATTTTTTATCTGATCGTTAGATAAATGGTACCTTGATAAATAGCTGACTTCTCGTTTAGTTTTCAGACAGTCTGCTGATCGAAAGTTCGAGACCACCCTGTAGGTCAAACTTTATTTTTCATTAACACTTTCGCTGCGGACGAAAATAAGTAGCCGTTCGCTGGGAGCTGCAATTATGATATTTTTTTTAATGAAGAATTTCTTAGAAATGCCGTAATATGATTATTTTCAAAAATATATGTTTGTAGTAACTTATTTTATATATAATATGATTGCCGAACAAAGAAAATGAAAACTGAAAAATAATAAAAACAACTATATATTTTCAGTTGGACGAACATGTGCGTGATCCGCAGCGAAAGTGTTAAACATTTTTAATTTTCACTAGATAGGAAAGTTTTCAAAAATTGTAGGACACTTGGAATATTTATAAGCTCCTGGCGCTGAACAGTGTGAATATGTTGCTCTTGTATATTATAAAGCTTGTTTTGTCTGAATTTAGTAAAATCTGCTGTGATCGAAACTAATTTAAAAACGACACTACACGAGTACTTAATTTATTGTTTATTGTATTCCTTAGCTTACGATATGATAGACTGCTGAAGAATTAAACTGAGAGTTAAAGGGGTTGTCGAAGCAATATTCTGTGTATGCACCTAGCAAAATTAACCCTTTGCAGTCGTATTAAATTTAGACATGGGTGTCATACTGGTTTTTATGTAAAAAGTACATTTTATAATTCTTCATCGTGTGATATCTTTTGGTAACTTTGTTTCTGGCATTTTGAATTATTATTTTTAAAATATCTTAAAAATGTGTGGGAGGTACAATCGGAGACAAATGTATATGAAATTTTAATTAATCGAATATCTTTGTAATTGTTTTTGTTTTTATTTAATTTTAGAATGGAATTCTTAATATTTATAATCATTAATAAAAAAACTTTTGGCATTGAAAATGCCTTGAATTTAACTTTAAATAATGAAAATACAGAGAGAGTGTAATGTAAAACAATATATGGATGAATACAGTATAAGATTAGTATGGTTCTTTGCTGTGGTTGCTAAGAGCAGACATAATGGAATGGTAAAAAAGCTTTGGTAGTTGAGAGTAGACATACGACCACAAAGGGTTAAACCTAGATATGAATTTATTTTGTATTAATTTTGCAAAGGTAAAGGGTAAACGGTCTCAAACTTACGACCAGCGTGTACTTTTCATCGTGACCATCATTGCCGAAACGAGAGCTTACTATAAGTATTAACATTTCCTTTCTCGAAGCAATTGTTGCTTCTCCTAGTTTGCGTCTGTGATCGTACATTTATAAATTAGACATCTAATTACGTTTAAGTTCACCATTTGCATGCAACGGCGGACACGGCGTTCACGAATCACATTGTATTGTACTTACGTCTCGTAGATACCCCGTTTCGCTCCATCTCGAGGACAAATTACTCTGGAAAAACTTCAGTGTCTCCACATCCTGCAAAAAGAAAAAAAAGAAAAAAGAGAAAATAAAACTTCACATATCTCGTACGTGAGGGGAGTCCCAGGGATGTTCTTTCTTAGCCTATTCTATCGAGAATCGCTCCAATTCGCGGATCCAACGTTATAATTAACTTGTATTACACGGCTTAGTGTGTTGTTTACGTTGTTGCGCGCGAAATGGTTCGGTTTGAGACTTTTCATGAGTTGGGTTAGTTAGAAACATGGTGTAAGTAAGATAGGTGGACCGCATGAAGACTGTATAAGGAGATCCAACTCCATGCGAAAGTTACTAGAAAACTGTTATCAAAATCTCGAGCTATAAGTTATGAATATTTCTACCACTCGCGGCGCTAGTGTGTACAGCTACAATATATATATACATATATATATATATATATATATATATATATATATGTATATATCATTGAGCTCTATCCTAACTGAAGTGTGAACTGCGAGAGAGAAGCCGGCCGAGAGAGATGCAAGATGAGTGGTTCCGGTGGTACTATCCTATAGCAAATTTATGTGTGGAGGGAGAACAGACTCCTCTTTGTTTGAATTTCGCGGCACTCTAGTAATTATTTACAGATTTGAACTTATTTTTATAAGTTTTTATTTTTTTATATATAAAAATTATATTTTTTTTTTATTTATATATAAAACGATAGAAACATTAATAATAATGACATAATAATGAAATAGTATAGATAATTTACATACCATAATTTAGATCATACAAATATATACAATTTGGTACAGAGCTAAATTTTATTATTTGTTACAATTCAATTTATATTGTATTTATCCAATTTTATGCGGAAAACAATCTGAAAGTAACTCACTTGACGATGCTCAGCGACGCTCGGGTAGGTTATGTTACGGGGTACGTTTGTTCCCCCTTTACAAATACATTTGCTATAGGATAATACCGGAACCAGCCATTTTGTATTTCTCTCGGACCTCCGTCGCCTCTACTTCTTCCTACAGTTGTTCACACTCCAGTTAGGATAGAGCTCAATGCTTGTGTGTGTCCTGGTGGCTCTCCTCGGCGAAGTTCTGTTGAATTAGCTGACGCGCCAAAATTCAATATTGTACAGTGGTATAACGGAAGCAATGCACAAGATTGTTAATTAAGCATAATTTATCCTCATAAAATAAGCATTTTACATAAAGATAAATATTTATTTAGTCGTTAACCGACTCTCATTTTTTCAGTTTAATTAATTTGAAAAGTTAAAATATTTACCTTTACAAAACCTTTTATTGGAGATGCATGAAATCATTACAAATTTTGAAACCCACTTGGTATTAAGCACGTGGTCATAGCACGGTCACGGTACCATAACTTTCTTACACCGTTGGCACGGTGTAAAAGAAACATAAGAAAGTAAACGTGCCATTGTTCACATGTTACACTAATACTCTCCGCAGGAGGGACAAGTAACTTTTTTTTTAAGATCATAGGAGTGGAGATAGAGTCGGTTCACCTATCTTTTTTGCACCGTGGTTAGAAATTATTGTTTCGAGGAAGCGGTATGTTTCTTATACAGGGTGTCTCGGAATTAGTGTAAAAACCGGGAATGAGGGGTAGCTGCAGAGATGGGTTAAATCCTAGGTTTCGAATCAATCTGAAGTTTGCCGATGTGTTTGTCTCGTTTCCTCCTTTGGAAAATGTTCTAAAGAGGAAATGAAATGAATATATCAGCAAACTTCAGATTTATTCGAAGCTTAGGGTTTTGCCCATCACTGGATAGCTGAGATGATTCTGAACGACAATTTCCTTTACAAAATTGTCTGTGGAGGCTTCGTTTTTGAATTATTAACGAGAAACCACCGACCAATCACAGCGCCCGAGTAGCGCGCGCGCAGTTGTCTACGCCCGCGTCGCGTCCTAGCGCAGCCGGCCAATCCTGGCTCGAGCCTATGCTCTCGCGGCTGAGCGCGCGCTACTCGAGCGCTGTGATTGGTCGGTTCGTTTTTCTTTAATAATTCAGAAACGAAGCGTCATATAACATTTTTGCAAAGGAAATAGTGGTTCAGAATCGTCTTATCTACCCAGAGATGGGCAAAACCGTAGGCTTCGAATCAATCTGAAGTTTACTGATATATTCATCTCGTTTCCTCTTTTGGTACATGCACTAATTCTGGGATACCCTGTACAAATCTGATTTGAAACTCTTTGTAAATGGATAAATTACATCGAATGAGAAATGTATTTCTTGACTCGGAGTTCTATAAATTTATAAATTGTAAAGGAGAAAGTTTCATAAATAATTCGAACCATTTCGTTTGCAATAATATAACTTTACAATGGTGGAAGCATAGGGACGTTTCCGAAGTCCTGAGGATCTGAATTGTAATGTTTATAAACTCCTCTAGACAGCGTAAATATTTGTTTCTACATCAAAATTACTAATAAATTTTTTCTGTTAAATTTAGATCCGGGGAATATTTTGAAACAGTATCTACGCTTCTGACACGAAGGACACGGTTTCTTCTGTAACGCCGAGAATTGAGTTTTTCAGGGATGTTTTTGCTTTGCAAAGGGGATAAGTGTGTGAGATCCTTAAATGGAGAATCGACGAACGGGCCCAGCGTGTCGTAAATCGAGCCGTGTAGTTTAATCGACGAGTACAGTATCTCCATGCTTCCTACGTTCCAGGATAATATTCGAAACGAACAAAATACGATATAGTATATACTATAAAATTATAGAGAAATGATTACAATAAAAATGAAACGACCAGTAAACGATGAGATTTGGGGAATACACGATTTAGTGTCGCGAATTCGTCGAAGGAAGACCTCATCGTTCGTTTAAAGAAGAAATCGTATATTTTCTCCGCGATTCCAGCTGCATCGCGCTAGAAAGGGGATGCAGCGATTTATAATGGGCTAGGATTTGTAAATAACTGTAGAAAAATGTGTTGACGACCTATCTTATATTTGTAACGATACGGCAAATTCGGGCGTGTAGCGAACTGCTCGCGTTTTAAAGGGGCTGATTCTGTGTCTCTCGACTATCGAAAACCCTCTACGCCTAGCCGCCATTGTAAGCAGTTCCTGTTAGTACGCTTGAACGATGTTTAGCGAAAATCGTTGTCGTTCCCGCGGGACGCGTGATCGAATTTTATCGAATCTAAGAAAAATGTTAGAGTCCCGTTGGAGATGATCAAGTACATTCAAGTGTATAGTACTCAGCAATGTAGGCGCCTTATATCCAATAAATACTTGTAGATTTGACCAAACTTTTCTTCAATCCATTCCCAATCATTCATTCGTACAGAGATTGGGGGTATTCATATTCGTAAATGGATCGTTTATTTCGAAAGTGGTGTAAGTAAAGTATGAGATAAAAAGACTTCAAAAAAGTAAACAAATTACGCCAAGTACATGAAAAAGTGGAGGACTGAAGGAGTTGTCATTGAAAAATAGAAGATCCCCATAAAAAACTACAAGAAAATAGAAAAAGATGTGAAATCGAAATAAGCTGCCAGATGATTTACCTAGATTTCCGCGGCCTGGAAGTCAAATGCTTGGCGTGGCCAGTCAAGGCATTCTTAGATAATCAATACCCATACTTTCTCTCTCACAGACTTTCACATAATTTGTCAATTTAAAACTCTGACAATATTATGAGTAGACTTTCATTATTTTGCGTTTTAAAATAATTCTTATTCATCGACACCTTGACCTTACCTGGCCACGCCAACATTTGACTTCCAGGCCGCGGAAATCTAGGCAAATCATCTGGCAGCTTATTTCGATTTCACATCTTTTTCTATTTTCTTGTAGTTTTTCATGGGGATCTTCTATTTTTCAATGATAACTCCTTGAGTCCTCCATTTTTTCATGTAGTTGGCGTAATTTGTTTACTTTTTTGAAGTCTTTTATCGGATCTCACTTCTTTTTACAAATTATTTATTATATAGAATCTATTTTAAATTTATAAAAATAAAATTGATATTTCTGTAAACTCTACATAAGAAGTCTAAATTATTATTTGTTTCTTTAATTGAATAGAATAAAATAAAGGGAGAGAGGATAACAAAAGCGAATATATATATATATATATATATATATATATATATATATTTCATATAATTTATTAATTATAAACACTTATTCGTTCAATTTATAAATAATTATATATACCTGCAATTTTTTTTCTTTCTGCAAGAAATTTTAATGTTAATGATGAAATGAAAAAATGACTCCATTTCTATAAGCTCTACATAAAAAGTCTAAATTCAAAACACTTTGTTGGTATGGATTTATATTAAAAACAGTTTTCTGTATGAATAAAGGTATCTGGCAATTCAGATTTTGACAACTTACCTTGTAATCAAGATCGATCAACACTTTACAACACTGGCTGCAATTTGTTATTAAACCCTATATAAAAAGTCTAAATTGAAAACATTTTGCTGATATAAATATAATTAATAATGCATTAGTGTAAAAACTTTTGACACTTGGCAGGTTATGACCGAACCGAATGATTCCGAGAGTCGACGAACGACACTCGGCTTTTGCTTAGCTCTTATTGGCTAAGAGGTTGACGACGGGAAAATCATACGAAAAATACCGTTTCTGACAAATTCATGATATGTAATTACGATATCTCAGTTGTACGTGGACCGATTTGATTGATTTTGGTTTTATTCGAAAGCTTATATGTGGTTTACATCAGAAAAATGCCTTTAAATTTAAAAAATATTGCAGGCGTGTTGAGATATTCATGAAAGAAGTTTCAGGTTAGGTTGGAATGGACCCTCTCTCCTGTAAAAGATAGAAGCATGGTAGCTTCAATGCCAGGTATATATACGCGGTGACGGATAATTTTTCATGTACTTGGCGCCGAGACGCTACCGCGTCTCTAGATATAAATGGGAAAAGTGATTCTTCTCTTGGTAAATAAATTGTTTGGTAAAAGTTTTTTACATTATTATATGTACATTATTTATCGTATCTCGAAACAAACAAATAATGAAACGCCAATGACACACCACAAGTTTGTCAAGGCACTCATTGTCCAGTTAAGGAGTGATTTTCGTGAATCGAGAACACGTCCATCCACATCTTCTGCGGACAATAGATTAGAGAAGAAACTACGTATTCCCGATGTGAGACAAAGAAAACGGAATTGCATTGTTTGTTCTGACAGGAAAACACCTGGTGGCAGGCGTCAAACAACTTATTATTGTCAAACGTGCACTAATCAACCTGCAATGCATTTTGGGGAGAGTTTTTAAGTTTATCGCACTGTACAAAATTATAAAAAATAAAATACAGATTTTTTTTGCAAATATACATTTTTCGATTTCAACCAATTCATATAAGTCCAATATCATTATAATATGGACCGTTTATTTTAACAGTGGTGTAAGTCCACTTTTGAAAAAAATGAGATATCACGTAATTCATACGTAATTTAATGCAAATTTTGTATGTATGACTAGTCCGTATTTAATTTCTTAAAAAATTCCCACGTTCTGTACAATTTAAAATTGGTCGGTAAATGAAATCGCATAATCATCGACTATGAAAGTGGTGCAAGTCCAATTGACAGAGGTAGGTGGCTTAGCAGATGGTTGACGACCAGTAGCCTGTTATTTCACATTTTTTTTATATTACGTGTCATATTACAGATAAGAAAAAACTCTAATGGAGAACAGGTAAATTGGTTGCAAATATGTTGGATGAGGTTTCTCAAAAGTGCACCATACACTATTTTATATAAAGCATCGATGAAGGACAAAGAATTTAAAACTATAAATTTGTTACCTACACGTCCTGAAAGACCGCTAAAAGTTGAAAAAATTTGTATCAAGATGCCAGGCTCGCGCTCTGATTGGTCAGTGTTTTCCGTTAATATCTCCTCAACGAATCCTCGGACAACATTTTCGCTAAGGAAATAATTGTTTCAAATCACCTCCCGAACTACCCCTTTGAAGGTGTTACAACATTTTTGGGACACACTGTATACCTCCGGAGCATCATGCATATTTCGAAACACTGCCACATGCAGAGCATAAGTAAATATTAGGTAGACTGGAAAGTTATGTCGTTTTTTCAATTTGAAATACTTGTTTATCACTCACTAGCTCATTGATTTTTATCGATCTGGCATTCCAAATTTTTACATTAAATGCAAAAGGCTGTTGATAACGAGGGCAATTACATAATTGATTAAGAAAAGGAACTTATTAGAAATTTGTTTGAATTTAATGTAAAATAAACGACATTAATTTCCAGTCTACCTAATACTATCAATATCCTGTAATTTCAACAATGTAATTAGCGTCTGAAATTAGAAATACAACTTTTATTTTATCTCGTGTCGTTCTTTGTAAACAAAATTAGATTAATATGAAGTATATTTTAAGTGATATTTGATTTTTCAAAATTGAAATTAAACGATTTTTACAATTGTCTAATTTTGAAAGTGGTGCAAGTCCATTTGCAGCCCGTAACTATACATCAGTTTAGTAAAATACGCCTAAAACAAATTTATATAACCAAATTACATATTGATAAAACAGTAGAAACATTGTCAGACTTCATATAATTTGCCTACATTTTTTAATTAACAGATATGTTAACCTTTAATTTTCTCGAAACAAGAGAAAATGGATTTACACCACTTTCGAAATAAACGGTCCAAATATGAATATGAATAAATTCATATCACGCGGATTTGTGAATATGAGTATGAATAAAATGAATAAAAATGTGAACAACGCATTATTCATATTTTTATTCATATATAGCGCGTTGTTCACATTTTTATTTATAATTAACTTTTCATTAAATAACGTTAATCACTTACTTACATTGTTTACTATCCTACATAGAATTGTTTTCACTCCAACCAAATGAGTAATTACAAAAATTATGTAATTTATGCAAATAAAACTATTATTGTTGTTATGATTATAAAAAACATTATAGTTGTGTTAATAAACACGTGTAGGAAACTCTGGAATATGTATAAGCACTTCGGATAATAAATTAATGACACACTCGCTTAAGCTGGCAGGACCAAATTATTGTTTGTAGTACAGATTAGTACAAAATACGTACCAAATATTCCACTAAGTCAGATATGATTCTGCTGATTTGATTCTGCCAGTTTAAAAGATGTTTGCAATTCGCTTTGTCAACCAGTAACCACCGTACATCACGTGTTGTCATGTTTATCAGGATACCGACACCGACGAGCTTGATAGCAAACTTAGGCGATGGGGAAGTTGAAAAATAAACTTACTTAATTTGTTTACTTACTTTTGTCCAAGTCTGCGAAATTAATTGTTTTCTTCCTGTATCATTATTTTTATTCGGTATTCTTAACAACCACAAGGTGTTAATGAAAGTATGTCATTAATTCATTATCCAAGGTGCTTATACATATTCCAGACTTTCGTATACGTGTTTATTAACACAAATATAATGTTTTTTATAATAGTAACAACAATGATTGTTTTATTTGGATAAATTGCATAATTTTTGTAATTACTCATTTGGTTGGAGTGAAAACAATTCTATATAGGATAGTAAACAATGTAAGTAAGTGGTTAACGTTATTTAACGATGAGTTAATTATAAATAAAAATGTGAATAACGAGTTATTCACGAATAAAAATGTGAATAACGTGATATGAATTTACTCATATTCATATTTATGAATATGAATACTCCTATCTCTGTATTCGTATTATGAAGAATATTACAAAGAATAATTCATTCATCCATTTACATTAAGAAGAATAGACTATTAATTCATTCATATTATGAATAATATAATAAATAGACCACGGATCTTTCTGCAAGTGCATATTTTTATAGAAAATAGGTAGACGAATGGGACCTGGACAGAAATTTATGTCATGATTAGATGATTCCAAAAATATATTTTTTGTTTTGCATATTTTGCATATAGCATATGTTGCGTATTTTTGGACCTAGCTGGAACCTGCGTTTCTTTATGCAACGCATTTAGAAGGAATAATGGTGATTATGGAGAAAAAGTTATAGATAAAATGGAATCAGTATTAAAACGAAACGTACACTTTAATATATTACTCAAAATGAGTAAGATATTAAAGGGTGAACACGGTGAAGAACCACGAGAGGTTCTGGCACATCATTGGAGTTTAAAATATGCCCCTATAACATCATGTAATGTAGAACGCTCTTTTTTGGCGTATAAATTAATTTTAATTTATTACTTATTATAATATATTATTAGTAATTATAAATACATAAAGATCCGCAGTCTAATTATAACAATAATGAACATGTATGTACATGTATGTCTTCACTCGCCCAAAAATGAAATCATAGTCTACCAAAAGTGAGTGTTATATAATATGTAAATGTTACAAAATGTTATCTTGAGTCTATTACGAAACAAACATATTTTCAAAATGACCACAGTCCTTTTAGTTTTAATGAAATGATATACGTTAAATACCACTTGGACCTGTTTAGCTGTAATTCGTATTGTCAGAATAGTCAAGCAGAAGTCTTCTACAAAGAGATCTGATGTTTCATACGTCCTCAAGGTGAGATTTTTCTGAAAGTCATTAGCTTACACGATGCACCTACTCACCTACCATGCATTTATCGGAGCAATTGATTTCGCAATCTAAAGCGACTCTCTCATTAGCTTTAAACGATTAATAAACCACTTCCGTGGTTAGTTTCTAGGCTTTGTATACCGTGCACTTGCAGTTCTGCGAAGAAGTGGATCGAATGTACTTCGAAACGACTCTTGGTCCACCTCGCCAAGTATTTTCAGAATAAAACGTATAAATCGAATCTTTCGAGAAGCTCGAAACAACTCAAATAATTTTTTGTTTTTTATTCAATTAAATAAGACGAGGAATCTAACATAGAAAATGATTCATCTTCGATGAAATTAGATTAGATAGTTGCACCGAGGAAATTAGTAAGGAAGAATTATTGGCGGCGCAAGATTTTGTGAAAATCGTAATAGATCGTAGCCAGGATGTAAGAGATCGTGCAAACGACAATTGGTGAGGACATGTCGGACCGAAGGCTGGGTATGGGTTTACCGCGAGGCTATCGGATTTCCGGTCCAACCAGTTGGACGATTTTTAACCGCCATTGATTTTTACCGATCGATTTCTAGACTTATAAGCGATCTTATTACCGGCGCGCCGACCAACAGTCGAAGATCGTACGCGACTTTGCAAGGATGGATCGATGGGCAGGAAAGGTAGCTGTCGTCACTGGCGCGAGTGCTGGGATAGGTGCAGCGATCGCCAAACAATTGGTTCGCAATGGTGAGTATAGAGTTATAGACTAATCGAATTGTCGAACGAAAGAATTAAAAATATCACGTACAGTTGCATGCAAAAGTTTCCGACCAAAAATAATTTTGGAATTAAATTATGTATAATAGGTGTAAAGTAGAAATACAAATATATCATAGTAAAGAACTTTTATTATACTATCGAAATGTACAACTCAAAAATTTGATACAACAACTAGTAATTACTTATAACAAAGATAACAATTTTTACTTCTTCATAAGTATCCGGCCAAGTACAAAACGTGAAGAAAAAACACGATAACTGAAGGAAAAATGTTCATAAATGGTTACAAATGTAACCTTATCGTCAATATTTAGTAGTCATACCCTGTGAAGCTATCACGGCGGCACATCGGTGTGGCATCGATTCAATAAGTTTGATGATTCTATCTTGAGAGATATTTCTCCACTCTTCTTGAATTTTTGTCCATAAAGCAACTTTATTGGTAAACTTAACAGTTCGTATTCTTAGTTTAAGCTCTTGCCATAAATGTTCTATGGGATTCAAGTCTGGAGATTGACTCAGTCAACCTATAGTTCGGATCTTATTCTTCGTGAAAAAGTCCTGAAGCAACCCAGACCTATGTTTTGGATCATTGTCTTGCTGAATTATCCATCCTCGTGGCAAATTTCGACGGGCATAAGGTAGCATTTGTTCTGATAAAATATCCCTATACATAGGAGCGCTCATAGTACCCTCAATTTTGTAAATTGCACCGACGCCTTTCCAAGAAAATACACCTCAAAGCATAATACTACCTCCACCGTGCTTCACTGTTGGTATTTGATATCGGAAATCATTCCTAGTGCCTTGTGATCGTCTAGCATACTTTCTCCCATCATTTCTAAATAAATTAATTTTGTAGCCATGGTTAAGGGTTCAAGGAAAAGAATTCTGGACAGACAAAGGTTTATTGTGAGGAACATGGTTATACAGAGGATTGGGAATGGATAATTGTAACAGGAATTCAGAATGAACGGAAGTATATAAAAGAGCATAATACAATTACTCATTTTACAATATTTTACAATTTTCAATCTTTGAAGTAGAAGAATCATTCTGTACTCCCGCTCGTAATTGTCGTCCAGGTATTATCGCCGAACTCTCCAAAAACGAACGGGCGTCCAGGAATAACCTCCCCCTAGCACCCGTGTGAAGCTGGGCTCACCTATATGAAAAACTCAAAATTTTCTTTTTGCATACGTTTGCTCACGTTTGCTCAAGTGAAATTTTCGTTTGCCCCTCGTTAGTTCAAAAGATACAGGCGATTGTTTAGACGGAGGGAACTATGTCAATTATTAACAAAATTCAAATTATTAACAAAATCAAATTATTAAGAAAATTTAAATTTCTCTTTTTGCATATGTTTGGTCATCGTTTGCTCACGTTTGCTCAAGTGGAATTTTCGTTTGCCCCTCTTTAGTTCAAAAGACACAGGCGATTCAAATTAGGTGGGGCCAGCTTCACACTAACCCCACCTTTTTAAAAAACTCAAAGAGAAATTTGAATTTTGTTAATAATTGACATAGTTCCCTCCGTCTAAACAATCGCCTGTATCTTTTGAACTAACGAGGGGCAAACGAAAATTTTTTACAATTCGTACACAATATTACTTCTGCAGAAAATAGCTGCAGTTTGTGAACTTTAGGTATTTATAAAATAAAACTTAGTTTCTCTTTAGGCTTATAAACATTTATAAACTTGGGAACAAAGTAGTTCAGTAGTGGTCTGACTTTCGAAAGCCTGTCTGCTCCATCAATTAACTCTTCATTGTTATTGAAGTGCCAGGTCTTCCATAACATACGAAAGCTGTCTCTTGTCATTGTTTTCGGAAAAATTGGCGTTTCTATACACGGATCCGTGCTCCAATAATCCTCTTTTCGGTCCTTACGCACTTGTCCTATAAGAAGAATATGCTCCAAAAATTTCTTCATGTCTTGTATCCTAATGTCTTTCCATTTGAGGGCTTTCTTGGAAGTTGTGAATTTATCGATATTTTTATAATAATATCAATTTGACTCTTCTACAAGGAATGTAAAAAAATTATCGCCAATAAATAAAGCTACAGCATCCGCTACATTATCCGGAACGTTTTCCGTATCTATTCCTGATCGACCTAAAAACTTTTCCAAGACTGGGCGTTTGTCTACTGTGATGACCATTCTCCTTGAGAATCAGAATCATCCGATTCTGGGTTTGAATCAAAACTGCTTGAAATTATTCGTTGAATAATAGTTCTAGAACGATACATAATTTCGTCGTCACTACAATCATCATTGATAACCTAGTCATCGCAATTCGATAAACTATCTGCATACAAATCTTCATCTTCACATTCTATTTTATCGTTGTCCATCTTGCGATTAACGGACAGTAGAGCTGTTATTTGTGTTTTTCGGCGTGGAGCGGCGCAATAGTCCATGCAAAACAACTTTAGTTGCTCCCCGTGCAAGATATGAATCTACCTTAAACGACTTTAGTCGCTTCCTGCGCAAGATGTGTTAATAATAAATTAAAGAATCAATGTTAACATAATTTTTTCTTTATTTTGATATAAAATTGCGAACCATTGTAATATTCTAAATACTATGCCAGATCTACTACTACGTGAATCAAGCGACAATAGTAACTCTATATTGACTTACAGCGTAACTGTAGAGCCTCCTTAAATTAGATTCCAGTCGATTCGAGCAATGTCTCTTTAATTTTAAAGATAATCGTGGAAATGAGACCTTGGGATGTAGACGAGGGAAAAATTGATTCATATAACCGGGAACTACTGTATTCGACTCTCACTTCACTGTTAATTAACGTTTCACTAGCGCAGTCGACAAATTCGTTGTTATTCTAATCCAAGAGCTAATGACGATTTTTTATTTATGAAAGTACAATAACGGGCGCGAAGTTGCATATTTTTGCACGTCTGGCAGCCCTTATGTTCCACGTAAAAGGTAATGAGAGGGAACAGCGGAGTGCAAAGGGTTAATATCTTTAGTTTTTTTATTTTTTACTCCCACATAAAATTACACTCCTCCCAAATTTTTGCAAGGCATGCTGGTAGCAGGCCTCGCTCGAAGGCCAGAGAAAATCAAAGAACTAGCCGAGAGCCTGGAAGACTGGCCAGGAAAACTCTACGCGGTCGAATGCGACGTTTCCAAAGAGGAGAGCGTCACGTCCGCGTTTGCATGGGTGCAGGAGAATTTGGGATCAGTGAATGTGCTGGTCAACAACGCTGGCATGACCAAGGAATCTTCCCTGATAGGTAATCTGAATTTTAAACGTTACAGATGTTCGATGAAAACTCGAGTCTAAGGATAAAGAATTTTTCGAGAAACTCTTGCCAAGATAATTATTTAAAAATCCTGATAAAATTATACGCTGTTGCAGGGCGCAGAATAAAGTATACTGCACTTGGTACACAAAATACTTTATTTTTATGTTATAAATACATAGTGACAAGGTGGCGTCCGAATTCGCACTGAACAATCGTTCACCGCATGTTCGTAGACGGAAAAAAAAAACAAATGAATGACGACAGCTCATAGGTCGGTATTGTATTAGGTTGTCCAGAAAGTTCGTATCAATTTCTAAGAAAAATTCAAAAACACGTTTGAATTTTAATATATATTTATCGAATTACATAGGTGCCATTTTGTTCCACAACCTTTCCACTTTTTAAGGGATGTGTACATATTATTTGTTTTCAACCACTTCAATGTATTCAGGCCTGCACCACCTATCAAAAATCGACATGGACTTTCCGGACAACCCAATAATAGATACGTCGGTAATATATTGCAATATCTCTACATACGCTAAAGCTCAATGTAGTTTTGACAAAATTCATCGCATTGTGCACAGAGAATGCAATATTGAATTTTTGTAAGACACCGATCGGCGGGGGAAAAATTTCAATTTGAAATACAAATACACCTAAATGTATGTAAAGCCAGCAAACTTATTTGTACACCTAATATTACCCATGTGCTACTTTTTTGTTCGGAGGTGTATATGTACAGTCAGTCTCATAAATATTTGTACGCTCTACGTCTATTGAAGAAGTTTGTCTAAAGTAAATAATAGTTTCGATGTTTTCAAGTAAAGGTTTCGTTGTACTATACATATGTACATGGGTAAACATTAAATTTGTATATACAGGGTGTCGCAGAATTAGTGTAAGAACTGGAAATAGGGATAGCTGAGACGATTCTGAACCTCAATTTCCTTTGCAAAAATGTCGGCTGGTGCTTCGGTTTTGAGTTATTACCGAAAAACCGCCGACCAATCACAGTGCCCGAGTACCGCGCGCCGAGCCGCGAGAGGCTGGTCCGACGGCTGGGCGGAGCGTCCTGGCTCAAGCCAACCTCTAATTTTTCGTTAATAACTTAAAAACGAAGCACCATCCGACATTTTCGCAAAGGAAATTGTGGTTCAGAATCGTCTCAGCTACCACCCATTTCCAGGTCTGATATTAATTGTGGAGCATTCTGCATGCAATGAGAAATGTATTTGGAAACATGAACACAGAGCACGAATATTCATGGGACTGACTGTATAATGCATGTGTAAGTTGGACGGCCTATCAAACTTGGTCATACGTCTACGTCATGTACGTGACCAAAGGTGTCCGAGTCATTCGCTGGCGAACCGTCGTGTAAGTCGTCTCTAGAGTTATCCCGTACCTCTAAGCGTAGCGAGACACTGGCATTTGTGTGCAGATGCTCTCTCTCTCTCTCTC
Source organism: Hylaeus anthracinus (assembly GCF_026225885.1). Taxonomy (NCBI): domain Eukaryota; kingdom Metazoa; phylum Arthropoda; class Insecta; order Hymenoptera; family Colletidae; genus Hylaeus; species Hylaeus anthracinus. Next base: position 378,480 of record NW_026533254.1, read on the forward strand.
TCTCTCTCTCTCTCTCTCTCTCTCTCTCTCACTCGCGCGCGCGCGCGAGTTTATTAAGTCTCTGATTTCGAGACGTATGCATGTGATGTGTCTGATGATGAAACTTTAATTTTCAGATGGCACCCTAGAGGATTGGCGTGTCGTATTCGATGTGAACGTGCTCGGATTGTGTCTTTGCACACGAGAAGCGGTTCGAGCGATGCGAGAGACTGGTGAAGAGGGTGTCGTGATAAACGTGAACAGCTACGCAGCGGATAGAGTGCCCTTCATACCTGGTTTCTCAGTTTATCCAGCTTCAAAGAGGTCTGTGACCGCTCTGGCCCAAACGCTTAGACACGAACTCACGGGAACACGGATACGCGTCACGGTAGCCATTTATTGATGTTATACAGGGCGTCCGAAAAATGTTGTAACACCTTCAGAAGAGTGGTTCGGAAGGTGATTTGAAACAACGTTTTCCTTAGCGAAAATGTTGTCCGGGGCTTCGTTGAGAAGTTATTAACAAAAAACCCCAACCAATCAGCGGGCGCTCCATTGGCATACTCGCGCTCCGATTGGTCGGGGAGCGTGGCTGCCTAGAGCGTAGCTTACGCTGCCGTGAGCGCTCTACCGGCATACGCGCACTCTGATTGGTCGAAATTTTCTGTTAATATCTCCTTAACAAAGCCTCGGACAACATTTTCACTAAGGAAAAAGTTGTTTCAAATCACCTCCCGAACCACCCCTTTCAAGGTGTTACAACATTTTTGGGACACCGTGTATATTAGTTATTCGAGATTCTAAGATCTGGATTCATTTTCTGCAGAGTATCAGTCCGGGACTGGTCGCCACAGAGCTGATGGCCTCCTACAGTACATTCTCGGGCGAGGCGTTAGCTTCTTTGCCTACTCTCGACCCTGAAGACGTGGCTGCTGCTGCCGTGTACATTTTGTCGAGCGAATCCCATGTTGTTGTAAGCATTACTCCCCATTTTTAACTTCTTCATATTAATATAACTATACTCTGATTTCAATATTGTAATATATATGTATATATATATGTATATGTATGTATAATATTCAATCTTTCCACATAGAAATTTCTTTCACAAAAAATTATACAGAAAATTGCTATATATGATTTCTAGATATTTCTAAATATTTTTAGATATAAATATAAAAATTTCTTTCTTATTTCATACAATTTTGCATATCTACTGCAATTTTCCACAATTTTCATAGTATAATGTAGCCATAGACATGATGATATGAAAAACGAAATAAAGATCATTAAAAATATTTATAAAAATAAATAATCAATTATTAAATGTCTATGAGTGTAGCAAATTAGCAAAATAAACAAACGGAGGCCTAAATTATTAATCGCCATGTAAAAGAAATAACAAGCATCCCAATACGTATAGCCTAAATTAAGTAACGTGTACAATAATATACAATAATATTTTTTAGTTTGATAAAAATGAATCGCACTGAAATATTGTATCTGTCTTCAGGTTCAGGACATCGTTCTGCGTCCCCTAGGCGAATCCTGGTAACAAACTCGTCGAACTTCACTCTGTACATCGCTATCGAGTTTGCGCTATTATTAGAATTACTATGCCGATTATAATACGAGCGATATAATAACAATGTTTATTTATGTACGCGTATAAAAGGCGCGTTCACTCGTTATCGTTGCTTCCACGATTGCGCTACCCACATGGCCTGTGTTTATTTTATCTTTAACTTGTCGACTTTGTCATTCTCGTTTCGCTGACAACAACAGCTGACGTTTACGTCGCGTAACCTATATCGCTGTGTTTTTATTCAGCGCAAATAAATCGTCCAGTTTTCGAATGGTAATTTCGCTGTGATTCGCTTGACGATGGAGATCATTGATCTGGCACAGAAGAAGAAGGCTTTCGCGCCACCAGAGGAACGCTACAAGAACCCCCACGCGGAAGCCATGAAAGTACCTTTACTTGTACCCTGTTCTTAACACGTCATTTACCGGGAGCCTATTTTTAGGCTTTTTAATTGCAGTATTTAGCTATTCGAATTTATTTACTGCGTTGATGGTTCTCTACTTACAATGTTCAGTGTTTGGAAACAGACTTGGCTTTCAATGTACCCAGTAACAGTATGGAGGAATTATTGTCAGCCTAGATTGGCATATGATACTGTAGAAAATTCTTTTTTTAATTAAAGTCTGTTTCTAAATAGCCCGGTAGGTAAAGTGTTAATAAACGCGAAGATACTTCATCATCCAGATAAATCAAATTGTATCAAACGATTGGTTAAACTTTGGCTCAGGATTTGATAATTTGATAAGATTCACAAGATTTGATAAGTTTTAACCAAAAAAAAAAAATGGGCCCCTGAGCCAAAATTCAGCCAAACGATTAATCAAACTAACTAACAGCTATAATTCTTTTAAATTTAGTAAAACTTATTTTCCACATTTTCTCCCAATCACTTCCACCTTAGATTCTCTTTCTTTCTCTTTGATATCAATTTCGTTATACAGAACTGTGTTAAGGTAAACTCTTTTGAGGAATGTATAGTTTACAATGACGTAGTTCTCACAGAGAAACTGTAATAGAGAACACGATGGAACTTACGAGCACGATTAAAAACAGTTGCGCCAACTGTGGTCCTACTACAAGCCACTTAGCAGGAGCAGAGAGATTCAGCAGTCGAGAGCATTGTTCAATCAGGCCTCCAAGCTTGTCGAGAAGGAGGAGGACCTGGAGAACGCTTGGGGGTTGATCAAAAAGGGGCTACTTTTAAATCCAAGATTCCACGGATTCTATGCATTGAAAGGCGATTTATATTCCCGTCAAGGTATCTGATATGCATCTAGCAGGGGTTTGTTAAAATCTGAAGCTTTGGAGAATAGTTACACGGGGGGTGTAAACTTGAATTATCAGAGTCCTGACTCTTGCAAAGTTTTAACAACCTTAAGTATTATATAATTGTAAATTGTATTATTTAAGAAAAGTGGTCATCGGCCACAAGCAACTACGAGAAGGCGCGAAGAATGACAAAATTCGACACCAGACTAGGAAAGGCAGAGATAAGTGTTATGTACATTGACCAGTTGGTCGAGTGTTACACGAAAAGAGGCGACTTGTATTGGGAAAAAGACCAACTGCTAGAAGCTCTTGGCGATTACGAGCAAGTTTTGGTGGTGAAATTGCGTGGCACCACAGCGATAAACGTCCAAGTAGGTTACAGTAGGCTATAACTTGGCGATTCTTAACCAATAGACTTGTGGGGTTGAACGCGAGTAGAGGGAGAGCGAGAGAGAGGAGAAAAGAAAGGGAACGTTTCGTCCTTTGAGTATATAGAAATGGAGGATGAATTGCTTTGTTCTGTATAGACGGAAAGTGTGCCAAAAGTCTGTGCGAAAGAGAAAGGTATAGAGTGATATTCGTCCTCTCTGCGCATGCGTTATAATCGTACCTGTACTGACCTGCACTTTTAGTATACATATATAATCTATAAAAACCCTACACTTCAGTTTTATGAATTGTTGTAATAGATAATTTTAATAGAAATGTATATTCAATATACGAAATTCTCTAAATCTGTATACTGCATAAAACAAAAAACCAATGCTTTATGTATATACAATATATTTATATTTTACTCTAATGCAACTTATAATTCCTTGGCATCTGTTATTGATTTTAGCTGAGATAAACAGTAGTTGGATTCCGTAAAGATAATATGCGCATATTTTTCTACAATAAACGTTACATTTAGTGTGGACGCCAATGTACCTATAGCATGGCATTCATACTGTATTTGACGCATGCGCAGAGAAGACAAAAATATAATTCTATACCTTTCTCTCTCACGCAGACTTTTTGGACACACTTTCGGTGCTGGTAATTCCCCTCCATGTCTATATACTCAAAGGGATATGTGGAGTTCGGTCGGGAACGGATTATACAGGATGTCCCGAAAATGTTGGAGGTCCTTGAAATGTGTGGTTCGGGGGGTGATTTGAAATGTTACGAGCCAGGGCGATAGCGACGCGCGTGTGAGCCCAGCGAGTGGGATAGATTTGAGAATTGAACCAATACGATTAATTATTGTGTATCAATGGTGCCGAAGGCTGAGGATAGATTAGACAATGCAGACGACTCAGATAAGTTAAGTCAGATAGCTGCAGGAATCGGTATCTCCCAGTTAAGGGTAACCGTAGGGTAAGGTTCCCATTGTGAGGTTGTTGGAAAAAGTGCAGCGACTCTGGCGCGAGGTCAGATAGCTAGCAGGAATCGGTATCTCCCAGTAAAGGGTAACCGCAGGACAGGTTGAATTAGGGAATTCGGGTTGAATACACTGAGCTTAAATCGTATCGTTGACGAATAGTACGCGTCGCGGATAAAGCCTCGCAACTTATTAATTTAATTGAATAATAACTCGAGCGGCAAAGTTATTATGTTGTGGGATCGTTACACAGGCTAGGATTGCTTGTTATATCGTGAAGGTTTAGTAATTGACTTAGGAAACTTTGAATTTACACAAAAGAATATATATATTCAGAATAACTATACCAAGTTACAAATGTGCAGTGTTGTGTTGTCGCGGTCGTGTGTGGTAAACGTTGAATTTAATTACCTAATTGTTGCACTATAAGGTTAACTTGATCGAAAGGGAAACTGAAGCCCGATCTCACTAAAGCACACTCTGCAACGATGGACGTGATGTGACTCTACGTAACTCTATCGTTCTAATCCCCCGAGCAACGAAAATCGTAGGTTTATATACCCCTAAATGTTGGTGGGGATCCGTCGGTGATTTCCATATTTGGAAATCTGACGGTTAGGATTTTCGTGGCTCTGAGGTGAGCAGCTGCGTTCCCTGGGAAAGGGTAGATAAGAAGTCTTCCCACGCAACGCAAGTCGAAGATGATGTTAAGAGTATGCAGCTCCAGGATGCACTCCAGGGAGACCGAGCTCCAAATTTCAGGAGGGTAGATAAAATAAAATTGATGAACGCGAGCTTCGGAAACAAACAGCCAGTTTCTGTATACGTAACAGAAACAACTTTTTCCTTAGCAAAAATTTTGTCCGAGGCTTCCTTAAGGAGATATTAAGAGAAAACCCCGACCAATTAGAGTGCGAGTATGGCGGTGGAGCGCCCGCGGTAGCGTACTCTAGGCGCTAGGCGGCCGCGCTTTTCGACCAATCAGAGCGCGAGTATGCCAATAGAGCGCGCGCTGATTGGTCAGTGTTTTCCGTTCATATTTTCCTAACGAAGCCTCGGACAACACTTTCGCAAAGAAAAAAGTTGTTTCAAATCACCCCCCGAACCACTCTTTTCAAGGATTTCCAACATTTTTTGGACACCCTGTATAGAAAAGTTAAGCGGGACCGAGTGCTTGTGGGAAACGCGTCTATCTGACTTAACTTATCTGAGTCGTCTGCATTGTCTAATCTATCCTCAGCCTTCGGCACCATTGATACACAATAATTAATCGTATTGGTTTCCCTCTGGTGGTGAGGATCGGAGGTGCCACCACAGACTCAATTTCTTATTTCTTTATAGCCTTTAGAACTATTACTAGGATCAATATACTTCGACAGGACAAGCTCTTAAAGGTCCTACGCTGTCTGGATAAGTACGTAATGTTTCAACGTTATTGGGATGAATTTATGGCAGATGCTAATAGCATGAGAACATCCGATCTGTTGACGACGCACGCGGAATACAAGATTTTTCTGAAGGAAATGGCTGTAGCCAGACTAATGCTCTCCGAAGCCCTTAAACTCAACAAAAATAACGCTCAGGCTCAAGAATTATTGCAAGTCTGTACCCCTACCACAATGAATAGTCGTGATTTTAGTATCGAGTGTCTATTGAATTCAATTTATATACAGCGGGTGTAGAATGTAACTGTAGAATGTAAGTGTGAAATTGTAGTTTCTTAACTTCTTTTTTATAATCAATGATATTTTACATATTCCTGGAAGTCTCTAAGATAGATATAGTCCAAACAACATTTACTAGTTTCCTAATTAGTTTCCTACATTTTACTAATTTCCAGAAAAGTACTTTTAAAAATGGCTCTAATAGAGGAACTGAAGAAGATCCCACTTCGAATAACTAATAATTTAGTTAATTTAATGCTTAGAAGAGTTGTGATAATTATAAAATCAAAAGGAAATCCCACGAATGAAGTATTATATACTTGTAAATTAATGTAAATTTCTTTTATTTTAATGAAGTTTTAAAAATTAAACAGTGTGGAGTGAGTAAGGGAGTAGTAAGTCAGTCATAAGTCAGTCGTGGAATGAATACTTTTTTTTTTTGTTAATTTCGTAACTTGCATAGATACCTATTTTTTTGTACTCTATCTATTCTAGAGATTTCCGAGAACATATAGAGTGTCATTGTTTATAAAAAATAAGTTAATAAATTACAATTTTACATAGTTTTTTTGGAAATTGATCGGTATACGAATACTTTCTACACCCACTGTAGCTACTACTCAAAGATTTGTTTCCTTCTTTTTGTATGACTCGTGCGAAAATATCGTAATTGATTTGAACAAAAAGTGAAGTGCAAAAGGTTAACTTGAAAGCATAATGAATTTTTCTGATAACCTCTCGCGTGCGCTTCATGAGAATCTCGCACATGTGTATACAAATATCGACAAATTATAACTTAAAAAATTCAAAGTGCCCAATCGGTCCATCACCTTAGGAAATTAAGTTGATTAAAGTTATTTATTTTTTAACAAGTACTGATTGAATGAATTACATAAACAAGGGTAAAATTCATAAGATAATGAATCACTGTTTACTGAATGATGTAACCAAGTATCAAATGTCCTCAGATACTTCATGGACTAAGATAAAGTACTACTTTTACATCTCACTCATTTCTCGAACTAAGAAAGCTACAAACAAGCATTCTAATGTCTTCAAGAATCATTATACACCACAGTAATGAGTCACAATTGTCTTACAAATAACAGTGTGCATCTATATCTTAACATAAGGAGCAATATACTTGCAATACGCTTCATTAATACTTTCTATCTTTCAATAGCAACATCAGTCTTTCCAGAACCATACTTCTCCACTTTAAATCTTGATACTGTCCGTCATACCCTCCCTCTCCTCTTTACTGCTGACTCTAGTCTAAAATATGTAGTCTAATGTTCTTCGAAATAAGTTTCACAAACTCCAAGGAGAACTTATGTCTCAAACAGTCTACGATATAAAATATTTACTACGCAAAAGTATATACAACGCGACACTGGAATAGAAGTAGAAAACTTGAATTCATCGATCCTGCGAAACGAGAACGTCCTCTTGATCGTTTCCCCTTTCGTTGGTTTCTTCTGGCTTGCCACGTCTCAGCCTGTACAACGAGCTCTTCACCGAAGAATAAGGCGGAACGTTCGTGATGAATTCGTATCCCCTGTTGACCAATTGTCCGACTTCCTCCTTGTATATCTGCGCGATGGGCAACACTTCCTCCCGCACCCTCTTCCTCGCGATAGCTACATGCTTCTTCACCTCGCACTTGGCCAGATCAGGCTTGCAGGTGTGCTCGACAAACCTCAGGATCTCTCCGTTCCTAGTGGCCATGCGACCTTTGCACTTGGACGTCTTCTCGTTCAGACAGAGCCACGTGACCACTTCCCTGTTGCTCCTGTACTGGCGAAACTGGTATCCCTTGTAGAGCACCAACGGTTTCCCTTTCGACGTTTCCGCCAACTCCATTCTTCCAGGTCGAAAAGATCTTACTTCATTTACTTACTCGCTTTACCTTCATTACTCGGCGATTTCATTCGCCATACTAAAAAGCAAAGATGATGATACAAAAGGCGTAGGTACAAAAACTTTGTAGTCAGAGATTTAGTTAAGTTTAGTTGCAGCTGAGTTTGTCACCTGATCCGAGATCTTCACCTTTGATAAGCAGAGAACATAGTTGGACTCCGTCTCACGGAAGTGCTTCGACGACTGACGTCGAAATCCAGGGTTTAGTCTTGGCTAGGTACACTTCGCGTCCAGACCACATCTCGAACCCCATCACGTTTTTAAAAATAAGCAGAACAAGCAGCGACCACAAATCGCGCTAATTCCTCTATGACCGCAGCCTGGATGACCGCAGATCGGACGACCGCAATTACTACAGCTGCGAGAATTCTGATAGCGGTTCTAGTCACCACGAGTCGGTGGAAATATGACTCAACACGTTATCGAGATTTTAGAATAGTGTCTCGTACTCGTACAGAATCACCTTTTTCGGGGAAGGACATAATGTTTTTAGTTAGACTCATCATTGCCTATAATATGGAATTCATTGTCCATCGTTCATCGTTTATCGTTCATCGTTGTTCATCGTTCATCATTGTTCATCATTGTTCATCGTTGTTCATCGTGCCTCGTTGTTTATCGTTCATTGTTCATTGTTGTTCATCGTTCCTCGTTGTTCATCGTTCCTCGTTGTTTATCGTTCATTGTTCATCGTTGTTCATCGTTCATCATTGTTCATCGTTGTTCATCGTTCATCGCTCATCACTTATAACCTACAACTCATCGTCTATTGCCCATCATCACCTATCAAATAACCATTGCCCATAATGTAGCGCCCAGCACCAATCGTCTGTCGCTCATAGTTCATAACTAGACTGCGGATCTTTATGCAAAATAAAATCCTCGCGAGTGTTCCTTCAAAAATTGAACTTAAATAGGAATTTATTTTATTCTACAAATATTATAACATGAACTTTACTTTCAATCTTTTTTTATATTTTTGCATATTGTTTGCATTTTGTAGTTTCTTGCATATTCAAATTTCCTATAAATCCATAAAGATCCGCAGTCTATTCATAACCTATCATCTATCACCCACCATCCCTCGCTAATCTCCCATGTTCCGTAACCCATCGATAGATATACAACGTAGAATATTCTCGAAAGTTCCCTCGAGTAAAACATGTAAATTTCTTAGTCTACCCTAAACCCTTTGACGTCCTATGTCGAGCGAGACTCGACAGAACCGAAATCAGAAAATCTGGACTCCAAAGGGATAAAAAGCTTCTCTTGGATTCCTGTAAACTTTCCTAATTATAATATGGTAACGATACAGGTCGTATACAATACTGGTCACACAATGGCAGGATATACCACTCTATGGTGCATGCACGGCTGCTACGATAAAGCGTTAGTAACGATAGAAAAAGGCCTAGACTGTAATCCTTACAATCCAGGATTCACTTTATTAAAAGCAATAGTCCTGCGATTATCTGGCCGACTCGGGGAGGCGAACTCCTGGTTGGAAGACGTTAGCAAAAATTTCTACAAACTCGCCGAGTCCTCCAAAGACACGCAGGAGTCGATCATGGGAAAGCTTACGATTGATAAAACCAGAAAAGAATTGATTAAACAGTGGTACTTGATACGGTAAGAATCGTACCATTTCTGTAAAGGAATCGTACCATTAAGATTATTTATCTCGCATTCGTGAATAAGAAATGAATAACTTAAGGATGGAGTCTTGCCCAACTAATGTATTTTTCTAATGCATATAATTGCCAGATATAATTAATTTTTGTTATTTAAACTTTTTTTACATATAAGGGGACGTTCAAAGAAGAAAATTTAATAGTGTAGATTTACTTTGAATGTATACATATATAGATATAGTAGTCGCAAGGAAAGGATTCGGTCAAAACGGTGGGATACGTGGAGCCCTGGGAAAACATTTAATAGGTAAAATCAGAAAATTTTTTTCTTTAGTAGGTACGTAACATGCGCATGAACCTCAGTTTGCAAAAAAAAATTGTTAATTGCAAAAATGGCGGCAAAAAACATGAAAATGAACGATACATGTCGGCCGTTATTTTGCAATAATTTTATGCTATAATAATAATTCATTAAGAGTCGAGGTTCATAAGCATATAAACTTAATTAACTTCAATTTAAGCGTTGAATCAAGTGAATAGGATAAAAATTCGATGAGCTATGCGTCCCACCTTTTTGACCAAATTCTTTCCTTGCGACTACTATATCTATAGGGGGGTCCCAAAAATGTTGTAACACCTTGAAATGGGTGGTTCAGGAGGTGATTTGAAACAACTTTTTCCTTAGCAAAAATGTTGTCGGAGGCTTCGTTGAGGAGATATTAACGGAAAACACTGACCAATCAGAATGCGAATATACCGTCGGAGCGGCCGCGGTAGCGTATGAGCGCGGCCGCCTATCACGTAGACTACGCTCAACCGGCATACTCGCGCTCTGATTGGTCGGGGTTTTCCGTTAATATCTCCTTAACGAGGCCTCGTACAACATTTTCGCTAAGGAAAAAGTTGTTTCAAATCACCTCCTGAACAACACCTTTCAAGGTGTTACAAAATTATTGGGACACCCTGTATAACGTTTTCATAATTATCAATTAACATTAATCAACTACTGTGTGAATATATCGTTATTCGACTTACCTGAAAGTTTATCGCGATAACATCGTAAACGGTGAAAAGAAACTCAGGAGACAGCAAAATTTTCATGCTAAACGCACAGTACGCACTTTCGAAAGGGAAAACTAATTCTGCCATGAATCGATTGAATCGACGTAAAGACGTTAATCGAATATTTCGTTCGCAGGTACGACGAGGCGGTGGAATGCATCCTAAACGATAAACTCGAAACAGCGGCGCGCATCATTTATAGCAGTAAACTCGCCAAATATTTCACGGAAGCGTATATTTTACTCGGTGACAGTTTCTTTAGACGCGGAAACGACGACTTGGCGTTGGAGATGTACCTGAAATGCCGCGAAAAAATGCGGAAGCTTCGACTACCGGCTTCTCGAAATGCTATCGATGTAACGGAACGCATAATCGATATCCTGAACGATCGCGCGAAAATAGCGGTATCTAAGGGGCACTCGAAAGATGCTATTATTCTAACCAAGCAGGTTCTTCGAATACTCGACGAAGATCAAGTGGAATTAAATAAATTAGGACCTCAACGAGGCTGTGCACTTTTACACAAAGCTCGTGGGCTTTTTCAAATGGAAATTAAGTCGAAAGAACGCAGTAAAGAGTGCTGCGAATCGGCAGCCGACAGCTTGAGATTCCTGCGCGAATTATGCGATACGGGGCTCTATCGATCTTTGTATGGCAATCGATGTACAGAAGACACCATTGACAAATTCGCGCCAAAACGAAAACTCCCGCGCTCGCTTAAAATTCTGATGCAATATTCTTAACTAATGAAACACTTTGAATGTGTTAACTTCTTCGTTAATTCCTTTATTCCTCTTTTTTTAATATTTTAATCTGTTGACAGTTTTGTCGCATATATTACAAATATATTGCAAATAAAGAGGAAGAAAAAATATAAGTTGAATTGTTTAATTATGACAGTATTATTGAAAAATTACACTGTATAGGATAGGCTAATAAAAGATGTACCAATTTTTAAATATTAGGTGAACCGGAAAATAATGTCGTTTTTGCAATTTTAAATACTTGTTTATCGTTCATCACCTCATTGATTTTTATCGATCTGGCATTGACAATTTGCACACTAGATGGCAAAAGGCTATTGATAACGGGAGCGATTATACAATTAATAATTAAAAATAGAAATTTATAAAAAATTTGTTTGAATTTAATGTAAAAGAAACGACATTACTTTCCATTCCACCTAATATAATTCTTAAAACACATAACATACACATGTAGTAATAATACAAATAAAAGATGTAAAGGTAATACATCTGATGCAATATTTGAAAAGAATTTCATTGAAGATATCTGTATCTTCTTCTTATAGTAAACATACGATGTCCCCACATTTTAAGCAACTTTTGCATGTAATTAAAATTGAAAGGGAGTGGTAATCTCTAGATTAAAGATATCGAGAAATAAATGATTCTTTGGAACGTTTTTCAAATGATGAAATATAAAATTAAGTCATTTTAAGTCCTTTATTTTATAAGATATGCTATATACATAAATATGTATTAGGTTGCCCTAAAAGTTTCTTTCGTGAGTTGCATTCAATTATTTACTATGGCAGTGTTTATATAAATAGGCAATCTAATTTCTTAGACATTGATGCTGTAACAGTAATGGAGCGAAATGAATTGTACACAATTTTGTAATGTAACATAAAACATAAAGTATTGTGTATATATTAATTATTAATAAAACGAATGAAACTTTTGGGACAACCTAATACATAATATTTTATTGTAAGGAAGAAACAATTGAAATAATTTCTAAATTAAAACAAAATTTATCTCAACAAAACCGAGTCTGTTTCATGGCAAAATACCATTCTATCTTATGTCTCCCAGTGGTCTTATGTCTCCCAATGGATCTATCAGCTCGTTTATTTTCTGAGAATAACCCAATATCGTTTTTTATGTTACTCGCTACGCTACAACAATTGTAAGCGTGTAAACGGCGGTGAAATATCTTGAGTCTTAAGATTAACGCGACCTCGGTAATCTTGGGCCACAATTTCACTTCGGTATATAAGGCGTGACATTCCAAAATGCAGACAACAAATTGCGTGATTGAAGTTTCAGAGTTGTCGTGCACGTTCGCGAATCAAGAAATCTCAAAAAAATTCCAATGGATCAGAAAGCCATGTCTGAGAAAGTAATCCTCATCACCGGTGCCAACTCTGGCATTGGTAAGAGCTTGACAGAGCTTATGGTTAGCATGGGAATGAAAGTTGTGGGCATCGCTCGTCGTATGGACAAGTTAAAGGTAAATACAAAATTAAAATGATTCACGCAGAAATCTTAAAAATGTTCAATGATACATTGATCTAATTAGTTCAATCTTATGTTTCTTAAATATTAAGGAGTTCATTCTTAATAAGTGTGAGTTGAAATCACACTTTCCATTTAGGTTTTTTAGTCTAAATAAGCATACTTTATTTATTTAAACGTTTGGACCCTCGACTTGGGTCTTCTTCGGTACATAAATGTCAATAGTTAATACCTAAAATTGTAAAAATAACAGAAATAATTATACATTAACTGAGTAAGTACAAATGTCGGAGATGTGATACTTACAATCGATAGTAAACTAATTAACGAAACGAGAGAGCAATTTACTTGAAACTTTACTTTTTAGCAAACAGAAGACAAAATTACTTATCGTGTACTCTTTCAACAGACACTTGCCGAAGAACTGAAATCACAGCCAGGCAAGCTTATTCCTCTTCAGTGCGACCTTACTAACCAAATGGACATCCGGAATACGTCGGAATGGATCGAGAAGAACCTGGGTACCGTAGACATCCTGATCAACAGCGCCGCAATTAATATAGACCTCACGATACAAAACAGCAATATGGATGACTGGAAGAAGACTCTTGATGTGAACTTGCTTGGGTTGATTGCCATGACCAAAGAAACATTGAACATGATGAAGAAGAAAGGTAAGTGTCTTGAGACCTTGCAGACTTGAAGTTCTTTTATTAAGCAACCTAAATGAGAAGGAAGATTAAAACAATTAGAGTGCAATGTACAATGTACTCGATAACGTAATTCCTTTCGGAGTCCTTGATCTTTCTAATGCGATTCTCATATTTACACTTACAAACTTCTTGAATAAGAAATGAAAAATAAAATACGCACTTATTGTACAGGAATGAACAATGGTATGATCGTGAACATGAATGATACATGTGGAATGAGGATGCCAACGATGCTTGGAGGTCCAATGGTGCCTAAAGGTCCAATGTCCCCCGCTTATATCGCCAGCAAGTCCGCTTTAACAGCCTTCACGGAAAACCTTCGCATGGAACTAGCGCAACAGGAATCGAATATTAAAGTCATGGTAAGCACTTGCACGCTGAAATTATTCTCTTATTACTATCTATACATGTCTGAGAAACTAAATAAAAGTCATGGTGTTTATATTATATGTTAAGATTAAAAGTAAATTATAAGATTTGCCTTCTTCCTAAACATACATGTTCTTCGTTTCTATCACAGTCCATTTCTCCTGGCTTGGTGGAGACTGAGATGACCACACAGTGGCTGAAGCAGAATCCACGCATGGCGTTAAAACCCAGAGAGGTAGCCAACGCTATTCTCTTCGCATTGCAGACTCCGGACACCGCTCTGGTCAAGGAACTTGTAATTACACCCCTTCGTGAAACAATGTAAAAATGAATCTACCTGCTCTTTTTTTCGCTATAGTTTCACACACGATATCAATTAACTCAGTGTACATACGTAAAATAAATACTTTAAAGTACATTACTCGAGCGTTAAGATATTTAAGACGTTGTTTGTAATTTAAAAAATAACGAGGCGAAAAAGATATTAAAAAATGCTTGCTTGCTTCTAAACCTGTAGAAGATACTCTTCTCTCGATCATCCAAAAAGAACTATCAACAGAAGATTAAGACATTACACTTTCATTCCGTACTTTGTGTTACTCACCAAGTAAAACTGTAGACGTTTCAGGATCTCTATTTCCTTAGATAGTGGAACCCACTTTTCTTCAGAGATAATAATAATCTTCATTGTTCCCTTTTGGGTTACAATTCTTCAGGGATGAGAAATAAATTTACAAATTGAGATACAATAAACCGATACACTAATTTCATACAATCAAAATAGTTCATTGTACATCTTATGTTAAAAGAAATTATTTTAGTAGCCAATACGTGTTTAAATACATTAATTAATAAACGATGTTTCATGCTCAAACAAATATGTTTTTATTAATTGAAAATCGAAATATCGATGTTTTACAATGAATAAGAACATACTGTTTGTTTGATTCCAATACACTGTTTATAAGTACATATATTTTAATACGCGTTTTGTATCAAGTTAGATAATACTTCAGTTAGATCTATATCTTAGAAATAATATTCATCAAATTCCCTGTAATCTTTAATTCTTGTCTCCAGTATAAAAAAACAATAGATATTAACCACGTAATCATAAAAGAGATACTTCTGAATAAGACACATTAGCCGAGGAAAGGAATTCAGGATATTTAAAAACATACTATTGATTAATAATGTATGTAAATTTTTTATTGCCTCTTCTTGAGTAGTCGACGATTAGGAGCTCTGTAAAATTTCTTTTATCGTCGAAGGATAAAAAAAATAACTTAATGCCAAAACATAACAATTAATCATCTATTTGAAAGGAGACTGGAAGCTATCATGGAAAGGTTAATACTACTACCAGGATGACAGACGCTCGAACTGCCAACATATATGAAAGACATTTTTTAAGGGTTTAAACGTGTGTAAGCTGAACGTAAGAACATGAACGATTAATTCAAACACACTTAAACATCTTTCAAACAGACGAGTATTATGTATCTGTTATTTGAGAATTTTTGTGCAGGTGTAAATATTATTGGTTTCTCTGAAAGGAATGTTTAGTTAGAGTCTAGCAGGAGTCTATTTACTAAATACTTTTCAATGTTTTAGCTGCATGTTAATCCTTTCCACAAACTGAAACTAAAATAATATTCCATTTTATTTTAATGATACCTTCTGTGGAGTACCAACATGTGACTGAAACCTTAAGGAAATTGGTAAACAATCTCCTGCCGCAGAAAACCAATAATATTAAAGACTATGCAAAAATTCTCCACACATTCAGTCGCGAAGAGAAAATACACGCATTACTATTTCATCTGTTATTCAAGTTAGTTATGTTGCGGAGCAGTGTTCAGGTGAGAAATCAAAAAAGTGGACATTTATAGGACGTACAAATGTTTAGAAGAATGCATGCAGAAAATGTGTGTCGAGAGGACGTCAGATATTAAACATGATCAAATACCTTACAGAGAGCGATCACGTCCGTTTCAATCGGTGAAAAATGATATCCGACTATATCCTGTATTGATCCCGCTAAGTGCAAGTCCAAAATCCGTATCCGACCTAGGCGATTAAATCCGTGAAACCTATTTCCTGAAGCATGAACGACGCCACGCTCTGTTCGACTTGATCGACACCTCGATAATCCAAATCCGTTATATCCTGCATGAATCCTGCGTATCGTACATTCTCCGTTTAAAAGATCCCAAAGTGATCCTCTTAATATTTCCAGCCAATTTATCCGTATATCCATGAACGCTAATTATATCCTGTCAGCATCCTAATCCCGCAATTGACGATTATCCTGTTATTCTCATTTTATTTTTGTCCCGTGAGAGATCCTCAACAACTAGGGAGAGCCGTCGTTAAGAGAAGAGGTCCTCGTTAAGATGAAGGATTCCGTTTTTTTTTTTTTAAACATTTTTCAACCCCGAACAGTTATTTATCCTCTTGAACGCGTTAGTCTCGACAGCAGTAATAGTTCGTACTATACATATATACCGCACATGTATATTATAGAACATGCACACGCTCACGATTTGATCAATGATACGATTCCAAGATCGAAATAGCCGAGAGAAGAATATTCGGACGATCTGATTTCGAGTGGAAGTGTATAAGCCATTTACAACGTGAATTAGAGTTTCCTTTTAAGACCACTTTCCCGTTTTCCTTAATCCTGAGGAGCGCTAAAGCGTGGAGGTCTCGTGTATCCGCCTATACTAACTTATCGCAACATGAGAAACTAATGAGATCGTTGAAAGAGTATTCCTCGCGTCGCATTGAAACAGTTCCATTTTCGTGTTCGCAAATCATCGATCACTTTTGCTAATACAGGTGAGAAGTTTGATACTTCCGTCAATGAACTTCCTTGGAAGAGAATCGGAATTATTGTCTCGGTAGCAATTAAAAAAAAAAAAGTAATAATTTGTTGACGTTCTGATGTACGAATCTACGAATACAGTGAAACATCGATTATTAGAACATGGAAGGAAATATGCACAAGATGGAGCAGCTAAACTGTTACAGAACGACCTTGACCTTGACATACCCTCAGTATCAGGACCAAACAAAAGTCAATAGTCATATAAGGCAGATCATCCCGAACCTTTTAATTTTGTTTTCCTGTAAGGTTTCTTTGCACCAAGGATTGTTTAGGCAAAATCGCTCTGTAACTGTAACAGGTTAGTTGCTCCATCCTGTATAGCATCCTGGGAAATGAAGCGTTTCATCTTTCTACTAGTTCAAATAGTAGACGTTCCACTGTACTTTCAAAACAAAATGTACAAGGTTGACATTCCATTACCAGTTTTGACGGTTTAAGAACGTAAGAGAAAAATACGAGAATCACTTTGTTAAGGCTTGAATCGCGAGAGAGTGAAGATACGAAACACCGTGATATGTCGAAAACTGTTCGTTCCGCGATTTTATAGTTATAGTTATTTTCTTTCCTTAGTTCGTCAATGCGAAAACACTGCTAGCACGATTAGATATTAATTTTTTTTTGGTTTTTAATTTAAAAGAGAAAACTATCGTTTCGAATCCTTGTAATGGATTTGCCAACGTTTCCTGATGAAAATCCAGCTAATTGAGAATCCTTGAATGAAATGGATTGTTTCTTTCATCCAATTCCTTTCCTGATCCTGAACTTCCTCTTGAAAGTATCCTTACTGTCTCATTATTTGCATTCTCATTTACGTTTTAATCCTTTTATAATATATGCTCCATACAAAATCCATCCAAAACGCATTCCATCTCATCCCACCGTCAAGCGAATGTGTATTATATCCATCCAAGAAGTAAGATCGTGTCGATTTCAGTTTTTCATTCATTGTGTTACAATCCAATCCAATATACAAAAGAAGAAAAAATACATTAGTCCCTTATACAATATGTATTAATGTTACATACATACATACATATATATATATATATATGTGTATGTATATATGTATGTATATATGTATAAATTTATCACTGCAAATGTAATCCATGTGACTTATGATACTCAAACGCGCGATAATAGGTCATAAATTGAGCAGATATTGTACAAAAGAATATTTCACACCTGTGTAATATAAATTAAAAACCTTTCCCACTGTGATGGTTACACACAAATGGGACGAAAAGAAGCAAAAACCACAGGATCAATTTGCAATAATAACATTTTCATAAATACAAGAAATAGTTTTCCTTCAACATTTTTAGCATATACTAGAGCAAATTTATCTATGTTTTTAAAAGGAAAACGTTCAAAAGGAGAAATGTGTAGCAGAACATATTTTGTTAATAAATCATCCGACCAATAAAAATACATTTTTCAAGGTAAGTCGTGTATAACTTAAAATATACTTCAATATGGATATTTCACACGTATCCATATAGTTATAATAGACACGTTATTGTATTCTTAATAATAATTTGAGTTAGACTTTGTTCATTTTCAAATAGTACATAACACACAGTTTTTCCATCAAACCAGAATAATGGCCAGATGATCGTCGTTAAAGAATACTTAAATAGATGAGATGTACTTTAATTCATTACTATATCAAGTGAACAATGTCAATACATGACAAATGATAGCTGTATGTGTTTTCTTCAAAGCAAATTGGTCTTATGGATATTAATCGTTTAGTAAAAAATAAATCTTTTACCTACATATATCAAATGTTATGCCCTATATGAACCATCGGTCGATGAATATCGATGTATTACATTCTCTAGGTATTAAGTATTGTATTTTCAGCACAGAGAGTATGTTGTATTGTCATCATTATATAGGCAAAACAAAATTAATTAAATTTGTGTAACAACTTAAACGACGATGAGCTGTGTAAACAACCTTGATGTATGTATTTGTACACACGAGTTATCTGTTAAAATTAATGTTTAACACAAGGTGTAATTATCTGATGAATTTACATTGAAAAATGCCATAATGTTCTACGTGTGAATAGATTGATGTCTTACAGAATTTTCAGACTACTAGGGTTTCATTTTTTAAATCTGAATCCAATACTGACATGACATTTTTACAAGTAACAGTAGTAAACGGAAATAAATATTTATGCAAATGAATACATTAAAAATATATGTGAATTTACTCCATTATGGCATTACTTCCTTTCCTTTTCTAATGTACGCAGTATAATTTTGTGCTGTTAATCATAAAAAAAAGTGTTAGCTTCGTAAATGTTTACAATAAGCATTTTAGCATTAAAAGCTTAAGAGAGTTTTACTTGTTAAATATGCTTAAAAATGTGCTATTCTCATCACTCCAAATGTGAATAAATATATGTAAAAACACAATCATAGGCTGCTCTCACATCAAGTGAGACATTGTAGTATATTTACCAATATGCTATATTAGTACCTATACGACAAATACTGCTTATTAATGTGAACATCGATGAAATCACTGAAGTAATATTAGTTGCTTCATTTCAGGTTTTCATTCGTAATACTTCAAAATTGTTACACATTTCAAATATTGGTGTGGTGTCAAAACAAATTGCAAAATATAAAGGAATGTATTTTTTAAACATAAAAGTAACTCTAACCGGTATACCATCAACAATAATATGCGATTAATATGAGCACGATTCCTCTTTATTAAGGCAATGAGATTAAGACATTTAAAACACTATATCAACCTTTATCGTTAGAAAATTATACTTGCTATTTCAAATTTATTCAAACAATCAACTCTGTATGTATATTTGTAAAATAATAATATATCTGGATCAATCTGTGATGAACGTAATTTAAGAATTAACAAACAAAAATGTGACAAAATAATTGAAAATAATTTTGGTAAAATGAACCGTGCTCTAACTATACATTACATACAATACGATTATTAAATTCAAGCAACGTGAAAAGTAAATTTTATAATTTGTACAAACTCGATTTGGATTGGAAGGTGTCTTTAAGTGAAATTCAAATCAGTAATAATGAAACATGGTAAAGCAAATATTGATAAGCCTTTACTTATATTACCATGTGAAACATATACGTACACACTAGTCGTATGAACGAGATCTGGAGCGAGATCTTGATCGCGAATAATTACGTCGTAATGGTGAATAGGTAGGTGAACCACGACGCCGTGGGCTATAACTTCGCGAATGACTTCGACCTCTCTCTCTATCTTCACTGCGGCCCCTATCGCCACTGCTATGATCTTCTTTCACGCGAATATAGGCTACTTCACCCTGGAAAATAAAAACACAAAAACATTATTCAACATGCAACTGTATAAGCTTCAAATTTTTTTATATATGATTGATTTTATGTATTGTACCTCGTGAGACCTAAATCTTGAATCATCTAACTTCTTCACAGCATATTTCATGTCTTCGTATCGTAAGAACTCAACAACTCCTGTGCCATCTTTATAAACATCAGCGAAGCAAACATCACCAGCTTCACGCATGTGATCCTTCAAATCCTGCCAACTACCAGATGGAGGTAAACCAGTAACGAGAACTCTATACTGAGATCTTCTTGCGGGTGGCCCACGACCTCGTGAATTGCTCATTTCACCTCGACCACCCCTTCCACTGTCACCCGCTCCGCGTCCACCACGAAAATTATTACTAGGACCGCCACCTCTTGGGAACTCGACCCTTAATCTATAACCATCGTAATCATATCCATCCCTTGCGTGTACCGCATCCTCGGCATCTCTGGAAAAAGAACGATATTTGCTTGACATACATTTTCAAGACACCTACACTGTAACCTTGACCCACTATAATAAATTTGTTTACAAGTTAAGTATATTAACGACTCCAATTATTTTCTTTCCTCAAACTACGAGAACATGAATAATCAAGGTGTTTTTTTCCCATTTGGAAATAAGAAAACGAGGAAAAAGAGTGCCAATAGAGGAATAAATACGACACTAAATGGAGCGCACTTCGTACAATGTCGAAAAGTTAGTGTTTTATAATTTCTCGAACGTACCTTGGATCGTCGAATTCGACGAAAGCGAACGGTGGACCTCTACGATTTTTTAAATCAACAAAGATAACTTTACCGAACTTGTAGAATAAATCTTGAATATCTTTCGTTCTAATATCAGGCGGTAAATTGCCCACGTAAATTCTGCATTCGTTTCTACCTCCGTGGGACATGTTAACGATTCTTTGTTACCGTTTAACGTACACAAGACAAACAAAAACAATTTAAAAGCAATTTTTAATCGTCTCCGAAGTCTCACACTCTTTATTGATGAAACAAACAAGATGGTGGTACCGGTCGAGGGGAAGCGTGATCACGAAAGGCACGAAAAGTCAAGAACGTTAAACGAACATAAACGAACCTATCAGATACTTTTATGTGGGTAACAACCAATTACCGTGCATTATACTTTTTTCTCCCTCCAATCGGTAATTGGTATTTAAAACATGTAATTTTGCCTAGTTATTATAAATATTCGTAATTGAGTTTCTTTGTTGTATGTACTATAAAATGAATACGAATTTAGAAGTAAATTTTATATGTAGGTAGATTTGTAAATGGTTCTTTATTACATTGCATAATTAATCTAAAGTTTTATTATTATTTAAAATATACAGAGTGTCCCAAAAATGTTGTAACACCTTGAAAGGGGTGGTTCGAGAGGTAATTTGAAACAACTTTTTCCTTAGCGAAAATGTTGTCCGAGACTAACAAAAAACCCCGACCAATCAGAGCGCACTTATACCGTTGGAGCGACTAGGCGTCCGTTCTGATTGGTCAGTGTTTTCCGTTAATATCTCCTCAACGAAGCCTCGGACATTTTCGCTAAGGAAAAAGTTGTTTCAAATCACCTCCCGAACCACCTCTTTCAATTTTCAATGTGTTAGAACATTTTTGGGACACCCTATATTTTATATTCTGTACAACTATGTCAATTAAAAATGTATTACTCGAGATGAGATATCTGTTTGTTAGAAAAGAAATAGTAATAAATAAGATGAAACAAATTGTTAACATTCTTTGCAATCATATCACTTTTAAAGTATTCGAATACTTTTAAGATTAACAATTCTTAATAGTTTGATCAAATATTCTGCTTAATTTTGCTTGAATTGTTTAATTATCTCAAATTATTCAAATTAAATTTTGATTGCTGTTTTATGAACACAAAAACGATGCATAGAATAGATTTATCATTTCGTTGTTAAATTCAACGTTATCAATTCAGAATGAAATAAGGTTATGTAGTTATTAACTGTACGTACAAAAATTAATAACTACAATAATTATTTTATATTGTAACAATAGTATTCAAAAAATTAATAAATACAATTTAAATGTATCTGTGTTTGTAGAGGGCACCTGCGTCGTATCACACCTGTTAAATCTTGTTTACATTTATTATTCTAACCTCCAAATGTACAAACCAGTACAAACGTAGTAACTGGTTATCTTATTTATTGTATTCATGAAGTGAAATTATTCTACTTCAAAAGCAATAATAATGATAATTATACCACAACCATTTACTCCATTTTGTAGTTTTATACTTCGAATGAATCGCTAGTTATCTTTAATAATGTATAAACACGTATAAGTAATCTAATTTAAAGATTGTACATACAATAATGGCATTTTCATTTCGTATTGGCACCAAGTGGTGTCACGATTTCCCAAAACTGGCCAGAGATTCAGGATTTTATTTCAATACGCATAAGTCCAGAGTGCGAGTAGATTGGAATCGTATAAGTACGTAGTCTAAATATTTATAACACACTATTACTGACTTTATTATATTGTAGCTGATATGATATATATATATATATATATGTATATAATTCTAGGTAATATAGATATAGATCGAATTATAAGAGACAGAGACTTTCACGCCATCGATGATAATATAAACAGTGTAATAGATTATTCTTTAGAAAGTGAATACGACGTTAAGATCCTGGATTCCAATTTTGTGAAACTCTTTCGACTTGCGCAGCTGGCAGTTGAATATTTATTATATTGTAAGGAGTATTTAGACCACAGTGTGGTAATATTGAAAGATGAATTAAGATTAAAAATAGAAGATAACGTTAAATTGAAAAAGGAAACTGCTACTTTAGAAGAAATAGTGAAGAATTTGAAGGATAAAGCAAAAGATAGAAGTAAATTGATAGAAACTAAAATTGGAGATTGCAATGGTGAAATTTATAAATGTCCCCATTGTCCGAAAACTTTTATATCTCCTATGTTTGTAAGCGCTCACATTCTGCGTCGACACGCGTATGCTTCAGATTTATGCATGACTTCTTCCCCTATACATGAGCATTACCGTAGCGAAACTGAAAGATTGCATAACGAAATAAAAAACTTAAAGGAAAGGTTAAATGAAACTGAGAGAGTAATAAGGAATGAATCTGAAAATGTTGCCAATAAAAAAATGGTGGATTACGAAAAAAAGTTGCCCGAAAAGGAAATCGAAAGTTGTAAACATGATATTAATAAATCTGAGGAATATCAAGAATACAAAGAATATCAGGAGGAAATAAAAAATTTGAAAACTATACTTTTTGATGAGATACATAATTTAAGACAAAAGGAAAAGATGATGCAGGAACGAACATCAGAAGCAAATGTACAAACATTGATGAATCAACAAGAAAAAGAATTTATAAAGTTGAAAAATCAATTATTCGAACAGTTAACTCCAGATATAGAAAGCATGAATGCAAAGTTGCATGCACAGGAAAATTATTGGAAATCCAAAATTGAACTCTTGGAAAACCAGCATCAGAAAGATGTAGAAAGACTTACCGCAGAACTGAAGGTAACACAAAAAGCAGCAGATGATATAAAAAGTGAATACGAATCTAAAGTTAGCAATTTGGAACGTCAAACTTTCAATCAGTCACACATTTTAATTGAACAAAGTAAAAAATTACATTCTCTGTCAAACGAAATGAATGTTTCACAATTGAATGAAAGAAATACAAATTCTGAAAACAATTTGCAAAAGAGAAGAGATCAATCTGTAACATTAAATCAAACTAATGAAAGTGGAAAAAATTCAAATGAAAATGATCTAAAAGAAAAAGATCGTGATAATGGAGAAGTAGAAGAAGTAATTACTAGAAATATGGATAGTACTCTAGAATTTCCATTAAAATTGCAAAATAAACTTTCGAGAAGTGTAGATACCTTGCATTCTGAAAATATACCTGTTATGTATGAAGATAAAATAATTAGTAAACATAAAAGTACAAAAAGAATGAAAAATTCAAAATTTGAGAATAAAAGAATTGCGAAAAAAGATCTAAAAAATGTCAGTTCAAATGATTTATTAGAATCTAAAGATTCAGTGCCTATGGAGAGAATTGGTTATGAAAAAAAATATACAAAATATGACTCATATGATCCATTAATTGTAAAATCTGATTTGAATAAAACTGGGACGAATGAGGTAGAAAATACAAAATTAAGAAATTTATCTCAGAAGTATTTATCTAATACGAATAGTAGCAAAAAATCAAAAACATTAGAAGATGACGTAACTTCTGATACAAGCTCCGAATCTGATTCTAATTCACAAACACAGTCGGAATCGGAAAGTATTACTGTAATTGATAATAAATCTCCAGTACGTAGCCATAAACAAAAATCATCAATTTTGACAAATTCTAAGAAAACAATAGAGCACAATTCATTTCATGAAAGATTACAGTCGAATTTGCAAAATGCATTTGAACAGAAATTGAGAGATCTAGGAATAGATCCAGAATGGCAAGGAATACCAAATGCTACTTTTAAACAAAAAATTGACATTTTAAAACATCATCAAAAAATTACTATGAAAGTAATGAAAATATATATAAAATATTATAAGATAATTTTATTAAGTATCTTTTTAAAACTTTTACAAATTTTTTTCAGAAATTACCAAAATATCATCAGATTAAATCAAAGATAATTGAAGAGGTTCTTAATAAAATATCTAGAAAGGGAAAGGCAATAAAAACTATCAAACAAAAACATCTGTCTTTGAATAAATTAATAAGCAACTCAAAATTATCAGCAACCAAAGCATTTAGTGATAAAAGAGATCCTGGTAATTACTTGATGTGTTATTTGACTAATAAAAGAATATTTGTTAATAAAATTATGTTTTTTCCAGGCAATTCTGTTTCTACATCACAACTACAGAATATAATACCAAGTAAATTGCATTCTACTCCACAAATCGATCATTCTGTTAAAAATATGAATGAAAGTGAATTATCTCCAATAAAATCTACAATAATTACAAGCTACAAAGATATAGAAAGTTTAATAAAACTTTCTCCAAATTCAATAAAATCAGTGGAAAGTACATGGCATTCACAAGGAACATATACAAGAAAAGACTCTTTGAATAAAATGAGAGTTCTACTTGATTCTGAAGAAGATAAAGTAATAACGAATAGTAGAGGAGTGTTAGATGTTAAATCCATTGAGAACAATAATGCAGGTAATTCGCATGTACAGTCAGAGTTACAAAATATTTCGATATCTCCAAAGTATAATAAAAGTGTCTTGAAATCTGCGAGTGGTTCAACAAGTAGTTTAACGAAGAAAAAAGTTTTTTTCGATTTGGCAAATGAAAAAAACGAAGAATCATTATCCGAATATGATAGTGAGAAAGAAGAATTATATGATAGCAATTGGAATATTTCGAGGTAAAATTACTTGTATTCCATGTTAACAATTAATGTTAACTAATTCTTTTGAACAATTTTACATACCAATTCTATTTAATTTCTTTAATTCTATTGATATTTACTTAGAACATCTGATGAGAAAAAGCATTTATCTGAAAGAGAAAGTTACAAAAGTACAAGTAATATTATGTTAAAGACTGTTCAAAGTGATAAAATTGCAGAAATATCAAAAAAACTTGAAGCACAGGTAACATATTTGAAGTTGATTTAATGTTAAACAATATGAAAAATAAATATTTTATTTCAGTTAAGCATGGTGAGACGAAAACCTGTAGGATCGATTGAAACTATGTTTTCTTTAAAGTATGTACAAGATAGAGAAAATCATAGTAATGAAAACCAGAGAATGAGTTCTACAAATATAGCTTCTCTTTTAGAGAGCCCAGTTAGAACATCAACATTCAGTCCCAAAGTGGTAAACGATTCATTGCCACAAGCA
Organism: Hylaeus anthracinus; assembly: GCF_026225885.1. Taxonomy (NCBI): domain Eukaryota; kingdom Metazoa; phylum Arthropoda; class Insecta; order Hymenoptera; family Colletidae; genus Hylaeus; species Hylaeus anthracinus. The sequence continues at coordinate 404,458 of NW_026533254.1, forward strand.
GCACCACGTAATTTAAAAAATAAAATACCTGAAAGTTCACACTCGGATTCAATATCAGAAATTTCAGATTTAGATTCTGATATAGATAAAATCTTAAGATTAGAATGATCATTTGCATAATTAACATAAGTAAAATGTAGTTTTCTTTTTATTTTAGTTTATAAAGACTAATTATCATTTAGGTAAGAATTCATTATCATTTAAGAAAAACATTTTAAAACCGAATACTCAGTATGACACAGTGCCTTGATAACAATAACAGTCAATTACGATACTGCTATATGATTATTTTTTGTTAATTTTAAACTAGTCCCCAAAACCAAAGAGACAATCGTTGTATGATGTAAGGCCAGTATTTATTTTATTTATTATATGAAACTTTTGTACAGGGAATAAATGCATTTTATTAAATGGGAGGTGTCTATTACACATTATGACACTACTATACAAGGTGTCCCAGAACTCTTGTAAGAACCTGAAATGGAAGGTAACTGAGATGATTCTGAACAACAATTTCCTTTGGAAAAATGTCGATGGGGCTTCATTTTTTAATTATATTTTGAATTATAATATATGCTTTTCAGACATAATTATTAATGAAAAGCACCGACCAATCGCAGCGCCCAATTAGTGCCACTGACATTTTTTCTTACAGGAGGACACCCAAGGGCACCCTAGCTTGGCAAATCTAGCTGTGCGGCACGTGTGTGAAATTATCCTCGCACTCTTCGAATTTTTTATTTTTTTAAATTGTGCTACATTGAGCTCCGTTTGTGCTTTATTGTGCCGTAAACCACAACTCTGTAAGTCAAAGCATACTCAAAAAAAAAAAATATACAACAAAACAAAATTTTTGATAGCCCCACAATTTTCGAATTTTGAGTTTTTGTTTTTTGTACCGTATTGTGCTATATTTGTGCCGAGTTTTGTCACAAAGTTTAACCTAAAGTAAGTTTCATTTCGGCATGCATTTGAGGACTGGTGCACACATACGTGGAAATGCAACCAATCAAATTTTGGCGCAATTTATAAACAAGGATTTCCCATATACAGGGTGTCTCCAAATTTGTATAGGAGCTGGAAATGAGGGGTAGCTGAGACGATTCTGAATAAACAATTTTCGTTGCAAAAATGTCGGTGGGTGTTTCATTTTTGAATTATTAACCAAAAACCACCGACCAATCACAGCGCCCGATTGGCGCGTGCTCAGCTGACTCATCAGTCCTAGCTCGAGCTTATGCTCTCGCGGCTGATCGCGCACTAATCGGGCGCTGTGATTGGTCGCGCGCTAATCGGCTGATGTGCTCTCGCAGCTGTTCGCGCGCTGTGATTGGTCGGTGTTTTTCGTTAATAATTCAAAAATTACGCCTCCACCTACATTTTTGCAAAGGAAATTGTTGTTCAAAATCGTCTCAGTTACCCTCCATTTCCGGCTCCTACGCGAGTTTTAGGACACCCTGTATGTAATACTACTATATGGCTAACTGAGAGGTCCTGTTCCAACATGACGGCTAGGGAATATATCTTCTTCTCTTTCTAAGTGTACTTTGAATTAGGGATGGCGTGAAAAATCACTGTTAGTGACCGTGATCCGGAAGATGGCGTTTCAGAAGCGGTTCATGTTAATTGTTATCGTTAGTGTCTCGCTGTCTTCCCTTAGCGGAAATTCAAGAAACTACAAATGAGTCAAATTTAAATTGTATTAAAATTATATTAACATTGCTTTTAGACCATATTATAAGACATATATAATCTAAAAACAACATAATTCGTGAAAAGTGAAAAGTGAATGTTCTCTGCCAATCAGAAGCGATCACGAAGAATCACGAATCACTGTGAAAAATCACCGTGAATGGCAACGAACGTGATCGAATCACGAGTGATTCACAAGTAGCAGTTCTAGCCATCTCTACTCTGAATGCAGTGATGTGCAAAATCCTAGGCTTCGAATAAATCTGAAGTTTGCCGATATGTTTGTCTCGAAACAAACACATCGGCAAACTTCAGATTTATTCGAAGTCTAGGGTTTTGCCCATCTCTGGTCCAAGGCTTCGTTAAGGAGATATTAACAGAAAACCCCGGCCAATCAGCGAGCGCTCCATTGGGATACTCGCGGTCTGATTGGTCGGGGAGTGCGGCCGCCTAGCGTGTAGCCTACGCTCATACGCTACCGCGGCCGCTCCAACGCTATACGCCGCTCTGATTGGTCAGGGTTCTCTGATAATATTTCCTTAACGAAGCCTCGGACAACATTTTCGCTAAGGAAAAAGTTGTTTCAAATCATCTCTCGAACCTTTCAAGGTGTTACAATATTTTTGGGACACCCTGTAGTAGTATTACATGTATTTCGAGATGACTTCAGCGACAGTTGCAGAAAAACTAGGAAACTCCGGGACAAGGAGAGAGAGGGCGATACAACAATTGTAGGAGAGACGAGGACAGGGCGATTATTGTAGCATGGTTTTAATATATTACACTTTGTAATATATAATATATATATATATATATAATATATATTACACTTTGTAATATATAATATATATATATATATATAATATATATTACACTTTG
>NW_026533254.1:407038-458848 GCF_026225885.1 Hylaeus anthracinus
TGTAATATATAATATATATATATATATATAATATATATTACACTTTGGCGGATGCGACTCCAAGGCCTGATTTTGGAAAAAGTATATGTAAACAAATTTCTTCTATAAGAAAAAAAAAGAACGTACTTTTATTATTTATAAATTTTTAAGGCCGAAATTACAAAATCAGGCCTTGGAATCGCATCCGCCAAAGTATAACGAATATATTAAAACCAGAATTATTAGAAAATATTGCTTCTTTGCTTTAATATCTTGGAAAAGCTTTGTTGCAGTGAAATCTTGATGATTTGTATGACAATATGGCTGCTTCGCTATCGCGCTTTCCGTTGCGGCGCTATCGCCGTCTTGTTTGCTGTTATTATATCGTTAGTCTATACACGGTGTTCTACATGGTTTAGACTAGGGATGGCCAACTGTTTTTGCCCCCGGGCCGGTTGGAAAAAAATTATTTTCACGGGCCGGACGAAATATTAAAATTGAAAAATGTTAAGCAAAACACTTATTTCTTTAAGTAAACAAAATTTTATTATTAAAGTTGTTTATGAATAATTGTAGTTAAATCGGTTAGTATAAGGTCTTCCGAAATTTGAAAATCTTCGGTGATAGCTCTGATAAAAATTAACAACTAACAATAAGCAGTATCTTTTACATCGCAACTTTCGTTCAGAGCTATTGCATAAAAATTGGCAGATTTTAAATTATTTAATAACTGATTCACGCGACAATTCAAGCGGTAACCAATAAATGCAATGCATGCATTGGAGCAAGAGGTAATCATTTTGAAAAGTGTTTGCAATAAATAAGTGTTAACACATATATAAATGTAAATAAATGAGAGGAAAGACGGAAACTCTTTTGTTTCTTTTTTCTCGATTTTCTCGAAAACTGAGGATAAACGAACAAATCACCTAACGTTTTTTTTTTTCTTAGTTTTTCGGTGCCCAATACGCTCCCGCCCCCGTTTTTTTCAACTGCATTTCTATTTCTTATTTCTCTTTTTACTCACTGCTATATAAATAATATATAAGAATTGCAAATAATATTGATGTGAACATGATATTATAATGAGTACAAGCAATACATAATATAGCAATAGTAGAAGCAAACATACAAATGTATGGGATGTGGCGTATTTACTATTAATAAATTATTATCAATATTAATATTAATATTATTATTAATAAGAAACGTATTATTAAAAATTGTAGTCCACATTCTATACATTATAATTCTTATATATTATTTATGTAGCAGTGAGTAAAAAGAGAAATAAGAAATAGAAATGCAGTTGAAAAAAAAAAATTTCCATTACCGAGTCTTGAACCCACGAACCCTAGAACATGAACCAGCGACGTAACGCCCGCAACTACAACAGTTTCTGTTGTAAGATAGATATAGTCCAAACAACATTCACTAGTATTTGTACGATTCTTATGATGAACCATTTAGAGTAGAGTTTGTAACGTAAACACGTTAGTTTATTGCTCCGTACGAATTAGAAAACGTCAAATTTCTAGGAAAGTACTTTTAAAAAAGACTGTAATAGAGGAATGGAAGAAGATCCCACCTCGAATAACTAATAATTTAGCTAATTTAATGCTTAGAAGAGTTGCAATAACAATTAACGAAGATACTCTTCAATAATGCGATAAAGTTCGGCTCGCGGTGTCGTGCCCGTTCCCTGGCCTCGCAGTGTCAGGTTGCTAGGTCCCTCCGACCCCTCCTACGCGAGGAGATGACACTTTCAAGTGGGTTGTGAGTAGAGCTTCCAGAGACCGAATAAAGACCGAATATTCAAGCGGCTTTCAAGTCTAGTCAAACCGGGTCCCGATTTCCGAGCCGAATCAATCGATTAATTTTAATTATTCGTGTAATGTAAATTCTACATTTCTGCTGTTACACAGCAGAAAAATCTTAAATTAGTCGATATTATATCGTGTTTGGTACCATTTTCATCAGTACAACATCAGGAATTCAGTAGTGCAATTTGTTTCTTTAACTTTTATAAAACACAACAAAAAGTGAACATATCATGACAAACATTACACACTTTATTGCTCGGACCCATTGAGGTTCGTCGTGGGTTAAAGTCGACACACGTACGCTTTGGATGGTTCCACCCTTGGTGTATGGCTTTCAATAAACACCCGATTTCACTTCATATGCATCGTATTATTACGGGAGTAACGCCGATGGATTCCTTACGTTTTCCTGATGAAAACGCTACTAAACACTATGTAAATCAGACTATTTTTAACGAAGATAGGCAAAAAGCGTGCAAATCATTTTTTTCGTATAATTTCCTTCTAAATAATCCGGATTGTATCGTGTCTGGTACCATTTTCATCGGGATAACGTAAGGAATCGATTGGTAATACATCCGTTAAGATCCGATAAGAAATACAGATAAAATAATTTTTTGGAAAAAAAATTTAACCGACTTTAAAAAAGGTACAGTGAAAAGTATGAAATAATTTCTAGTTAATGTATATGAATACCCACTAGCTCTAGATATAATTGCTTAAAAGTATGGGAAAATGCAGTGAAAAGTGTGAAATAATTTCTATTTAAACTGCATTGTTATTCACCATCGTTTGATGAATTTGGTTAAATTATTAAATACATCATATTAAATGCAATGCACCTTTTTGAAGTCGGTTAAATTTTTTTTCCAAAAAATTATTTTATTTCACTCTTTTTAGTGGCAATCTATAACCAATATTTCATGCAATAACAACAGTTATGAGCAATATACAGGATGACCCAAAAACGTTGGAGGTCCTTGAAAAGACTTGTTCCGCGGGGGAGGGGGGGTTGAAACAATTTTTCTTTAGCGAAAATGTTGCTCAAGGTTTCGTTAAGGAGGTATTCCAGAAACAGAAACTCCCGACCAATCAGAGCGCGAGCATAGGCCCCGCAGGCGCTCCTCCGGCATACTCGCGCTCTGATTGGTCGAGGATTTCTGTCAATATCTCCTTAACGAAGCCTCGAACAACATTTTCGTTAAGAAAAAATTGTTTCAACCCCCCCCCCCCCCGAAAAACCCCATTCAAGGACATTCAACATTTTTTGGACACCCTGTATAATTGCAAATAGGATTATCAGGAATACATCCGCAAATACATGTGAAAGGATTGATTGCGTTTGGTAAATTCCTTGTCGAGCTGCACCAGAGCATAGCAATTTCGCACTAACAATGGTTTTATAAACAATAAAAGTGTCCATAAATGTTTGCAAATGGGAACATCACGAATTCATGTATAATGAAATGCGGAAGGTTCCATCGCGCTCGGTACTTTCCTCACCGAGTTACATCACATAATAGGAATTTTGCGATAACAATAGTGTAACGCGAATGATAGCCGCGACCCTCTCCTCTTCGGGCCATTCTCCGCCGCGCCCGGTTTCCCCTCTCCGACGCCGGTACCGCCGACCGCTGCTAGGCCGTCACCGAGCGCTGCGATCCCGCACGGTGCTTTCTCGCTACTGAAAGTGGGGAGCGCCGTGCATATATACCACGCCGCGCCGCCCAGAGAGGCGGTACGTCTGGGCGAGCGATAAGTGTAAGAACACTACTAACAAATATAGCACTATTTCGCCGCTCAAACGCTCTCGTTTTCTCTCGCCGTTTCCAACCCTCCAACGGAGTACGAACAGGACGGTGTGCGACCGCTACCTTACTGTTCGCGCAAAATCCGTTCAGTCTAACGTCCTCACGCTGCCGGCCTCTGGCCCGACACGGAGGACATCCAACCGCCGGTACTGTGTCCTGCGACCGCGGAACACCCCGGAGTCACGGTTTCTAGTCCGGGAAGAGTGGGTGTGCGACCGCTACCTGCTCGACCCCTTTGGGGCACCGTCATTTCCTTCCCGACCTCCCTGGAAGTAAACTGCCTTCGTCCAGGCTAAGCTCGGACGCGTACTCTGGCGATCGACTGAGTCGGCGCCCCGACCCGCGACGGTTCTACCGCACCGCACCGAACTCGAACCGTTACAATAGTTATAAACAATACAGAAATTCATAAATTTTTGCATCTGTGATCATTGTGAAAACCTCTCCGGCCGCAAAATGTAAGGGGTTTCATTGATTTCATCGGTTTCAAGCCAAACATACGTGAAGCTTTTTGCGATAAAAACTGATATAAAGTGGTAAAAAATAAGACAAGGACAAATGTTTTGCTATGGGACCAAATGGCAAATGCTCTTCCAGATGCAAGACAAAATGTTCCTGTTTAAAAAAAAAACAGGTAAAAAATGACAAATAACAAAATGTTTCTTTTACGCGATCAACTGGAAGAAATATTCGACAAGATGCAAGAGGTTTCACTCCGATTCATCAATCCATCTCGACGTAATCGGCAAGCATACCTAAAAATCACGGTTTTTTGGTAAAAACAGGGGTAAAAAATGACAAATTGCAAAAAGTCTTGAGAGCAGGATCACCGAGGGAACATGCTCTACAAGATCCAACAGGTTCCATTCTGATTGGTCAAGCCATATCGGCGTAATCGGTGAACAGACATTAAAAAATAAAAAAAAAATATACATGTCGAATTGAGTGACCTCCTCATTTTCGAAGTCGGTTAAAAATGGGCAACGAACGTATATATTGTAGCCTGTTTATTGGACCAATGATAATTTTGTATTGCATCTTGTATAATAAATGAATAATTTTCGGCAAAATCTCTGATGACAACAAACTCATCGGGATTTAAACTTCCTTTTGAATATTTCAAATAACTACTCCCATCTTTTGCTATGAAATCATGGACTTGCAATTGCAACATTTTGTTTTTTAATTCATTAAGAAATGCTGGTATTGAATATTCTATAGGCTCTAAATTGGGATTAAAATTGCTTCATTTGAAACAGCACAGCGCATATTTGATAACATTTCTTTATATGTGCATGGAAAATTACAAGATGTAGGAATTAATTTTTGCAGTTTGGCACCATGAAGCATTAACTTTACATTTTGATGCATTACACATACACACACAGAATGTGTGCCACAGGTTCCGACTATTACATATTCTTTTGGACGAAGCTGAGCAAATTTACTAAAACCAATTTTTATAGATGGATTTTGTTCTTTAAAAAGCAAAAAACAACAAAAATCACAATTTTTTAACATTAACCCTCCGGCACCGGGCCTGGGCCATTTTTCCGTCGTTTTTTGAAGTCCCATTCCTCTGTGATCGAGAGTGTCGAGCTATGTGTTTACATCGTAACTCGATCCGTAGCAATCAGCTCTCCCCACTATTCTAACTGTTAGCGACAGAAATGTTTCGAACTTTATTGTAAAAGAAGTAGTTTTCGGGACAAAATATTAACAAAAACAATTGGTTACGAGGCATTATTAATATGATTATAATGTTTGCATATAAAAATTTGATTTTAAACCTTCTTTTGTAGCGAGTATGGACTTGGATTTCGATGCCTGAACTAATTCTGTGTAATAATCATTTTATCATCGTTTCCCTATACATATGTATTTTAGCGTATTATCTTCTAACAATTCCCCATATTCCAAAATAATTTTAATGTAAAAATTAAATACAAGTATAACATAGTTTTATAAATGTGTTGCTTATTTCCCATTATTAAATTTATATTTATAGATACAATATACAGACAATATAGAGTTCTCTCGCAATGCGAATAGTAAAACGCTACAAGGTTCGGGCCGATATATCGGCTCTCTGGCACTTTTCGCCAATGCATCAAGGGCCGATATATCGACCCCCAGTTAAAGAGTTAAAAGAAAAATGTATGACCGCGAGCATTTTTTTAACTTACTACGATACTGAACCATACTGAAAAACGTCTTTAGACTACTGGCACAACACCGCAGCAGAGACGACAGCAGCGCTACAGTGGACAGCGCAAAAGCGAAGCAGCCATATTGTCATAAAAATCTTTTGCCAGCTATCTAGTAGTTCTCCTACTGTCTGTTGATGGCGCCAGCTTACTATATAGTAATTCACCTTCTCTCCGTTAGTGGCACTAATTTACCTCCTGCGCAAATTGAAAATACCGAGTACTCACTGGTATCAGAGATGGGTAAAACCCTAGGGTTGAAAATTTTTCAAAAAAGGAAACGAGACAAACATATCGGCAAACTTCAAATTTATTCGAAGCCTAGGGTTTTGCCCATCACTGACTAGTATTCACCAATTTATATTTGAATAATTTTCTACTATCAATTAATGTAGTACGTCTTTTATTACTATGTGTCACGCTATGCTTTTTTTTTATCTGACTGGGCTGGTGTATAATCAGTATAATTAAATACTTTTAAAACAATGAGTGTACTTAAACCAGAATTAGTTTGGGTAGATGGGAGATGTTATAGATTTTTAGAACAAAGGGATGCAACTACTTGCAATACTCCTTATGTCGAAAATGATGATCTTAAGTATCAGGATTGTGAAGAAGAATTTGCCACAGATATAGAAATTGTACCCTATGAAACAGCAAAATTTAAACATGTGTTTCATGTAGAAAAGTAAGAATTATTTTTTTGTCGTATAACATAATTGTACAACAATATTAGCGATAATTGCATTGTTTTAGGTCGTTTTTTCCATTTATTATTGGAGCCAAACATCAAGTTCGCAAGCGATTACAAAATGAAACTAAAACAACAATACAAATTCCAGGACCAGGGCAAGATGGAGATATTAGTTAATATGTTTTCATATTTTTCTATAATTGAAATATTAGTTTTATTTTGATTGATACTAACTGAGACTTTTGGATGTAAAGCATGCTCTTTGAGTAAAATATTTGATATATCCAAAAGTTAGTTAATATCAGTCATGAAAAACTGAGCTATGAAAACCTCAAATATTTAATATTAACATGTACATTATATAACCATTTATTTATAGAAATTATTGGATATGATCATAAAGGAATAATAACAGCACGTCATAGAATAAATTTAATAATAGAATCAACTAGAGGACGACTAAATTTCACACATTTCCTGTCTATACCTCTGAATGAAGATCAAATCATAATGAAATTTAACACTTTTAAACACGATGTCATGACTTTTGAAAATACACCAAGAGGTGTGGATGAAATGCTTTTTCAACAACCTAAAAAATTGCACCTTACCCTTGGAGTACTTACATTACTCGATGACATAGAAAGAGATCAAGCTATTAAAGCTCTGGATTACTGTAAAGATCATATTATAAAGTAAAGTATATTATTTTGATGTTAGGATTACTTGTTATTACTGCAACTTTATTACTATAATACATGCTAACATATTTTACCACGATTACTTTATAGAGCTAAAATTAAAAAGCATGGACAGATTCATATTCGCTTGCAAGGAACTGAAATAATGAATGACGACCCTTCTGAAGTAAATGTTCTATATGCAAGAATTATCGATACGAATAATATTTTGCAGGATATAGCAGATGAAATTGTAAATCATTATGCTAATATAGGTAAAGAAGCATACAATATTTTCGGCTAATGCAGTATAAGTATATAATGATAAATGTATTACTCAGGTTTACTCCGAAAAGAAAAGGATAGAGTTAAACTCCATGTAACTCTTATGAACACATCATTTAAACTGAATGACAAAGAATTCACTGATAAACGCAAACTAAGATTTGATGCGCGAGAAATACTAAAAGTAAATATCTAATATTCATTCAAATTATAAAACGTACGAATTTATAATAAAAACTCCAAAATATTAGGTCCATGGAAATACGATTTTTGGAGAGACCACATTAAAAGAGCTTCACATATCCCAGCGACATACAATCAGCAGTAATGGGTACTATCAAGCAACTGCAACAATAAATTTAGCCAAAGATTTGTAGATGATATACAAAATTCTTATTTACAATTACACATGTTATGTCTTAAATGTAAATTAAGTAAAAAAATTTTAATTCCTTATAATGGAAACTATGTGAAAACAGACATTATAATTTTTACAATTATCCCTAGAATCAAAATTACTCGTCCATTAAGTTGATAGAGACATGTTTCCAATGCCTGTTACCTAATAACTAATATATTTTTACAATGCAGGTTAAATTCAAACGTTCAAACTAATTACTATACCTTACTATACTTCCCTTGTTAGTATATTAACACTTTGCTATGGTAACGGAAGATGTAAACAAAGTGGCTGGTGAAGATGCGTTGTTTCGTAAACAAGTATATTTTTTCCGTTATTATAATTTTTTACTTAAACTTTCTCGAAAGGCTTGTCGCGAATAAAGAAATTAATGAAATCTCCCAACTGCAGGAGTTTGGAAATAATGCGCCGTTTTCGTTTATTCATGGCGATACAAAGAAAAATTTTAAAGCGTCCGCGGATCGTAAGTTTATAATCATTTTTTTAGAAATGATCAAATAATATCATGCGTAAGTTATTACATTTTTTAGGATTACGATGTATATGTACTAGATTTAGTACACTAATTGATTTACAAAATGGTAATTCTTTGTGTATCTTTTGTAATTTGAATACAACAGTAACCATAGATGTGAAAGATTGTATTTCATGTAACAATACAGCGTGTGAATGCAATATTAATAAAATACAAAGTAATATTGAAGTATTAAAACAATACATTGCCATGTAAAATTACTTATTATTAATATAAAACTAATTAGAATATATACTAGTACATTAGTAGTTACATTATGAAATTATCTTAATTTGACTTAATGATTATTATTTTATTATAGTTTATATAATTTTACAGTAGATAGAAGCTTGAATGGTACATTATTAAATACTATGTACTATCTGCCTTGTCCTGTTAATACTTATCCATCTTTGGATGGACCTAAATGTTTGCTGTGCAAAGATTTTGAATATAATTCTAATGTAAATTATACGTACTTATCAAAATATTATGCATGGATGCTAAATCAATGTTTGTATGAGAATGATTCTTCTGGTGGGTTAGATGCAAGTATCATGTATTTAACAAAAATGGAAAGTCAGTACACAGACAGTTACTATTTCAGAAATGAATTACAACCAGCAATATATTTTTGCAAGGTAAGTAAGAAAATAAACCTATGTAGAATAAAGAAATATTAATATAATAATTTGTTTAGAGAAAGCATGGATTAGCATGTGAACATTTATCAAATATGTGTGCATTGAGTCTTTATAGTAATAAAATTGCTTGCATGTTGTTTTTGCAAATGCAAATACCTATATGGTTATTTTATAATAAAAATGAAACTACAGCAGTACTAGGTAGCAAGCAAATTACACAAAAATACAGTTTATCGAAGCACAACAATGTATGTAACATAATTACCTCTTTAAGAGTTTAATATATAAGTATAATATATATTCGTATAAGTTATATATTTTAGGATAGCACACTGAATTTTACATTTGCCACATTTTCTTTAAATGGTAATTTCAAGTCAATTGGTATACCTAACGTACCATGTAATTTATTGAAATATGTCAGATTTGGTATAAACTTGAAGAAAAAATGCAAACTCCCAATAAGAGATTTATTGGCAGCAGAAGTAGAACTTATATCTCCTTATTTAACATTTGCGGAAAATACAAAAATATTAACGTATGCATTACCTGTACTCATAAAAAATATTAATCAAGTAAGTAGATAACAAGAGAAGTAACATTTCACTAATGATGAAATCTAAGAGTAGTTTTTAATTACTTTCCAGAATGAGAATGAAATATCGCATTGGCAATTTGTAAGAAAATTTTTCTTTGTTGATAACATTAGTGGTTACAACAAGACATCAAATTTCACAGATAGTAAAGCTAAAAACACAAGTATATTATCTACATTGCGTTATATGAACTCTTTAAATGTTATGTAAGTTCCTTTATTCTTTTCTCATCTATGCTTTGAATGTTTTTGAAATTTAATACCTATTAAAGTAAAAGTAAAACACCCTTTACAGTATCAATGTTCAAAATGTGGAAGAGAAAAATAAAATATTTCCACCTTTATTAATTATCGAATATACTGAATTAACACATGAACAGATCAGCGAAACAGTAGAAGTTACATTAAATTACAAGATTCAATTCATTCTGAACAAACACAATGCTGATGTTAATTTTAAGGTAAAAATTGCAATAATAAAAATAACTATGACACATCATGTTTAACCATTTTTATTATAACTTGTTATACAATATAAAAATATTTTTTTAGATAATCGTTGGAGTCTTCTCAGGATTAGCATTAAGTTTCTCTGGCATAAAAACATGGAGTCGTAGTAAACAACATAATACCACTTGTTCATTGACAATATTAATTTGGTTTTTCATTTATGCTATGGGTGCAGTAGGATCTGTAATTATTTTGAGTTTAATCAGTTTATGTATATATTTATTCATATTTTATAAAGGACAAACAATACCACATATTCTGCTTTTTGATAATATTAACGAGAAGACTATTAAATTGTTTACTACAATAGCCTTTACTTTTAAAGTAAGTATTAATGTATAAAATAAAATGCGAATATAACTATTACAATTAATTTGTTTATATGGATATTGATAACTTCTTATTTAGTTTATAGAAATGCTTGGATTTATTTGTCAACATTGGAATATCAACATATTTTTTATGGATTGGGAACAACCCAAACCAGCATATAATCAATTGAAATATGATCCTCCATATATTTCTTTATACAAGTTACATACCAATAAATTATCAGAAAATAAATATGAGTCTTTGCAAACGATATCGGAAATAATAACAACTAAACAGGAAGAAACTGCTGACCAAAGCAATGTTAATCATTCAACTGCATATACAGTATCAAAAAGTTCCCCACAAAAAATAATTAAGCATAACAATTTGTCTGTTAGTATTTGGAGAACATATTTTATTGCCAATCAGTGGTTAAAACTTCAGACAAAGCGAAAAATAAATATGATAGTACAATTAGTTGCTGTTTTATGCATTTTTCAGGTAAATTATAACTGTATTAAAACAATAATTTGAAAATTAAATTTAGAATAAAGATTAATCTTGTCATTTTAAGTAGATTGTACAGCTATATCCTTGGATTATTACAATACCTGAGTTTTCATCCAACTTTCACGAAGACAATTGCAGTTTTACTCTTTACTATACAATATGTACTGTGATATATGTTTTAATATACTGTGTTCAATGGTTGTTATCAATAACATTCTACGAACGATATATTACAAATAGAATGCAAAATTTTATAGATCTGTGTTCAATTGCAAATATTAGTGTATTCATTTTACCATTTAATTATTATGGTTTTTATATTCATGGAAGGTAATATATTAGATAGTAGTGTATAAAATATAATAATTTAAAATAACTATTATTATTCTTTTATGACAGATCGGTACACGGATTTGCAGATACAGATTTGCCAACTTTAATGAATGACTTGGAGAAAGAAAAAAATAATTTATGCGCGCATAGAGGTCTCGTGCCGGGAACATCTCAACAAACATTTATATTATCTTTAACAAAAACGTTCAGAATGGTTTTTGCCACACTTACAAAACAAACACAGATTGTATGTATTACATGATCATTATTTAAATTTTACTTAAATCCTTAAAAATTTATTGTACATTGTGCTTATCTTCTTTCAGAGCTCTAATCGTTTTCTAAAAACGTATTTCTTTTCAACTGAAAACTGGGAGCAGAGTTTTAATATACAGTTCAAAGTAAAACAGTTCTTATGTAAATTTGTGGATCATTGTTTCAAAGATGTGGATTATATTATCAAAGAACAACATTTCTTTGAAAGATTATGTAACATCCTGTTTTTACATAGCAAAGAAAAATCAATCTTTTATATTGGTAACATCACTTAATCTAAAGAGCAATACAAAAGTATTTTCAAATTCTTTACATTTTCTTATTTACAGATAATAATCATTCCTTTGATCAAATACTATTTTATGGCAATGAATGGTTGTTGGCAACATTTGAAATGTCATTATTTACTTTTGTGGTAGTATTATGCAAAGATTGTTTGCTAGCCATTATAGTTACAGTATCAGTATCGCTACTATTAATTATAATTGTCAAACATAATAGACTAAAAAGTTTAAGTAATAATGCATTACTAGATAAAACATTTCTTACATGATATCATTATAATTTAAAAAAACATTCAACAAGACAAAATTCACTCATATATTTCAAATATAAAAGTTCTTTGGCATTATCCATAACTTTTGAAGACTGTTAATTTTCCAGCATCACAATTATATATAAAGGGGACTAAATGATTTTAGTTTTAGTTGATATATACAAACTACTTTCAAAATACAACAAATGAAACAGATAAATATTGAATGCCTGGTTATTTTTCCATAACCTAAAGCAACAACATAATTGAATTTCTTTTTATAATTTATTTTATAAAGCAGAATATTTACAATAATAATTCTAGTTTATTTTACTACAGATACAGCTCATTTTTTTAAACAACATTAATGGTGACCACTGGTATCATGACTTTCATCGTGGTGTACACTATAATCGATTCCAAAATATCGTTCCACAGCTATTGTCAATAAAAATGCTGGAATACCAAGTTTGTAACCTCTCGAAAATCCCTTTAATGCTCGTAGATAAGGATTTGGTATAGCATGTTTGTAACGCCAGACTTCATTCCTTATCCAAGGATCTTTTAGTCCTTTTTCAGCCAACCGTTTTTCAAGATATACAAGTTCTGGCACTTCTTCCACCTTATATATGTTTGGACTTGGTACTTTTGGTATACCATGTCCATGACCCCCCATTTTCTGCAAAGAATTTCGATTATTAGTTTCAATGTCTTAATTCAACGTTTGAATATATAAATATAATTGTGATAGTTCAATACACAATATATCTAAATACAATTTACCAAATGAGAACGAACAAGTAAAGAGTACTTTTACCACAGAGTACTATTACAGAAGCGAAACTCTTATCAAAACCTTTAAAGTTCATGTCCCTCATCTCCTTAAATAAAATAAGGGCAAACCACTATAACCTGGGAGAGTCTCTTTTCAGGAAGGGCTTAACACCCTCACCACAATGTGAGTGTGGTCACCCATCTGAGGACCTGAACCATTTTATATGGTTACGGAATGCCCATAATACAAAGATGAAAGGAAACAATTAGGAAGGGAACTAACGAAAGAAGGAATTGACTGAAACCAAGAGACAATCTTATTAATAAACAGGAAAAATAAAGGGATTGCGAAAGCGATCGCCACTTTTATTAGAAAAACGGGTAGAACAATATTGGGAAAATGGTACATGACTGAGGAATAACCAATAATTCATAACATAAGGTAGAAAAATCTAAGAAAACAGGAAACGAGATGTAAATATATATTTTTTTTATAAAAAAAGGCGACAAAGTATAAATTAGAGACTAAGAAAATAGATAGTAGGTATTAGAAAATTTTCCCTCAAGGGAAAAATAAAAATAAGTAAGTTAAGATAGATAATAAGAAATGTAGTAATAAGAATGTAAACAAAAGACTTTTTGACTGTACCTGATTGTAACACAATAAGATAAATTTATTTTTGTAATGTACAGAGATGAGGGGAGAGATGCGCCCCAAAAAGTGATTTTTATTTATAAAACGTTTTCATTGGGTAAGAGGAGGGAAACTAGTACCTCGAACGCCATCTCTAAATAGCACCAAACTTGTACTAAAGTTTGTAATGTCTTGTTACGCTATCACGTGAACTTAGCTTCATGGCATGTAGCGCCACAACGCGGAATAGCTTAAACACTACCGCATGTAGTATATATTTATATTCAAATTAGAAGCGGGATTCAAATGGATTAACGCATTGAATCAACGAACCGCCACGTACATTGTTAAAACATTCAACGTGGGTGATCAAGCGTGGGAAAGTCGAAAGTCAGGAGAGAAAAGGGAACGTTCGCTAAAAATACTTAATAGATTCATTATAGGCCGTGTCGAATCGCCGTTTCCGTTGGAATGCATTTCTTTCGAATTCGAGTTGAGTTAGCTTTTGTTCCAGCTCGTATGATCCTTGAAAATAACAGACTCGCGCTGTACCTCGGTTCGCGTTTCCAGCGACTTCTTCAAGAGGGTAATAAATTTCCTTAAGGTGCTGTGTCTCGCTGGCACGTTTTCTCTCTCTCTAGACCTCCGCGCTTTCCTTTTTCACATGTAGCCCTGCACAAACATGGCCGCGCGACTCCCACCTCCACCCGACTCGGGGTTGGATCCGAGATCGATGAAGATCACCGATAGAAGGAGTAGGGCGCAACCCCCGATTGGACCAAGACAACCCGAAGGGAGGATCGGGAATCTTCCGTAGAAGGGAGAGAAGCAGCAGATCGAGCGAAGATTTTTCCAGAGAGATCAATCGTAATCGAACCTCTGAGAACGAACTACGAAACGATTTTTAAACCAAACGAGTCGACCGAATAAACGTCTTTGCTGTTTCTTAAAAGTATTTCGAATTTTATTTCACGCGCCTCTCCGGGCAGAGCGGTTCAGCGCTCCACGGGCACCTTACCCACGTCAGAAAATTCCCTATCACCGCACGACGCGTTCCGCAACACAGCAAACTTCAGATTTATTCGAAGCTTAGGGTTTTGCCCATCACTGCCTTATACAGCTTCATGGCTACTACACTAGTATACATATCAGTGATACACTCCTGGTCTGAAACAATGAACCAATGAGATTCTTTCGAAAGTCATGATATTGTGTAACTAGAGTCCACCGCCTTACTAGATGAACGTCATGGTTGATCTTAGAATGAACTTTTGAACAGAAAGAATGTCGAAGAAGGAATACGAATGTAAAATTTTAAATTCATGATCAAATTAGTGTGTATAACATATGTTGAATATGTAATGTAAGTTTAACGTAAGTTTGGTTTAGAATAATTATTATTTACCGTAAGGCTATTACGACATGTATACATTTAACTAACGATTATAGAGTATAGAGACTCGGTTGAATAAATAGCGCATATAGAAACAAAGCTTGATATGTGAAAAGTAGTATTTTGGCACGAGTACTAGATACAACAGATACCATCAGAAAATGAGAAAATAATAAAATTGGTGTCATATGTTGATTAAAACAAGGTATACTATTGTTGATTGAAACAAAGATGCGTTAGTTGTACAATATTTGTGAAAAGAAACCACATAAACGATTATATTTTAATAATATTTAAGTGATATATTGTCATAGAATTCTTTATTCATTTCTTCATATTGAACTAAGTGTCGAATTTAAATTAATTATTCGCATTAACCTTTATTAAAGAATATTATTGTTATATTGTAATTGTGTATATATTCAATGATAGGTTAGTTTGCATATCATTGTCATGTTTGCTTTTGTTTCCAATGTACGATACAGTAAGAATAATTGGAGATTCTTTAATGATTTTCAGAAGATATTTAATTGTTTCAGTACAATAAAGCGATTTATGAAATAAATGTAGAAATGCTTAACATACATGATAAAGATTATAGAGTTTTGGATTTGGTACGGCAACGTGAGATACAGGTATGTCAGTGAAGAATACTTATAACTTTATACATATTGTATTCATGTGACTTTTTACCATTTCAATTGGTAAAATATAATTTTGGAGCAACATTTCCCAAATATTTTTAGTTCCAGGACATAGATCATTTTATAATATATGTACATAATATTTACATTCTTTGTTAGTTATAATATTTAAAAGAAATTAAAGATTAAAATTTATACATAAAAGTTATAAGTGTAGTTGAAAGTAATAGTAGTATTTTGAACTATTAGGGAATCTATTTTACTATTGCTAGTCTGTGTAAAAATGTATACATATATATTTTTTAACCTAAATAAAAATAAGCAACAACTCACTCATTTTATATTATTTTTCATGGAACATACTTTGAGAAATGTTGCTTATAAATCTGGTCCTTTATTTTAGAAATGTCATTTGTATTATTTTATGTTATATTATATTAGCATTAGAATAAGTTTACAAATTATATTATATTAATATTAATATTCAATAACAATAAATTGCTGCCTTTCTGTATTTCATTTGTGATACTTTATTTAGGATTCTGTAGCATATGCAGTTTCTCAGAAATTGCATGTTACAGAAAGTTTGATAGCTCGATTAGGATTAGAGAAAGAATTGGTCGGGCATACAGGATGTGTAAATTGTTTAGAATGGAACGAAAGTGGACAGTGAGTACCACTAACTAAATAAAAATATATATTTCTATATAGAGTAGAAGAAAGTAATACATATAAATTAATGTGGACTTTTAGGATCCTTGCTTCAGCATCCGATGATATGAATATTATTTTATGGGATCCATTTCGATACGAAAAAAAATTACTGCTTCGAACAGGTCATCATGGAAATATATTTTCTGTTAAGGTACTATCATATGTTAATTTTAAATATAATGTTGAATATCCGATATGTATTACATTTATTTTACACATGGTTTTAGTTTATGCCAAAGTCAAATGATAGTATACTGGTGTCGGGTGCTGGTGATAGCAAAGTACGTGTTCGGGATCTCACGCTTACCGAACCCATACTTATATGTAATTGCCATATGGGCCGTGTCAAACGTATCGCTACTGCTTCTACTGTACCTTTCCTTTTTTGGAGTGCTGCAGAAGATGGTCTTGTTTTACAATATGATATTCGCATGCCACACACCTGCAAAAACAATGAATGTAATACTGTATTGATAAATCTCGTTAATCATTTGGGTCAGTATGCAGAAGGCAAATGTATTTCTGTAAATCCAAAAAAACCTGAATTAATAGCTGTTGGAGCAAACGATGCCTATATACGAATGTACGACCGCAGGATGATTAAACTTTCTCAGGTAATTACTGCAATAACAAAAATGTAATTCTAGATCTATTTAAAGTTTGATATCTAAATAATCAAATAATTGATGACATTTCTTTTTAAAATTTCTAATATTTTTTGTACTATAGGTGCCTATTATCTCTTCTCCACGCAGTGACTGGGAGAGAGGAGATTTAAATATACGTCGTGCTGGTGAAGGCGATCCAGATGAGAATATACCATTGGGTTGCGCACAGTACTTTATCGCGGGTTCGTTCGTACGATCAGAGATAGCGTACGCGACTCCTTTACCCTAATCTTCCTTTTTTGCTACATATTACATGATTGCTTTAACAGAGACTGTTAATGTTTGATATTGACCAGGCCACCTGCAGTCTCGACAGCGTAAAAGTAGGATTCTCACTACTACATATTTAAACTTCAGTGCTGATGGGAATGAGCTGCTTGTCAATATGGGTGGTGAACAAATTTATTTATTTGACATCAATAATCCAAAATCTTTGAAGACATACTGTGGTCATTTTACAAATACTTATTCAGGTAAGCGTCAAAATTATGTAAATTTTTGCCCCCTTTACTTTTAATTTCAAGAATAACATACATGTTAAGTATTTAAACATTTATATAACACATTCTCTGTTGCAACAGGTAATACACAAAAATTGTAATTGTAATAAAACAGTAAAATAGTAATTTAGAATAAACAAATCAATTCTTCATTTTATTTTACGTATTATTTTATTATTAAGTTGGATACATCAAGCTTTACTTGTCTATCTATACATAACACAAATTTATCTGCATTTACATTATTATAAAATATACGGCTATAGGAGATCTTGGAAAATGCTTTGTGGAAAAGAATAATCCGGATGCTCTAGATGGTACTAGGAAGAACATTAAAGTTCTACCACATCATGTCGAAGAATTAAAATGTCAAGTATGTTTATGTCATAAAAACAGTTCCAAATTACTACTTATTAATTATCTAACAGTTTAAATGCTAAGAATTTAATATAAAAGAAAAAGTAACTATTTAAATTAGTTTTGCTTTTTTTCTGAATATCTTTAGGCCAATGGACATTTTGAACAACAAAAGTATACTTTGGCAATTACCTCATACAACAAGGCAATCAGTTACTGCCCTAATGCAGCTGTGCTTTTTGCTAACAGAGCTGCAGCATATATGAAACGAGCTTGGTATGTACTTTCAATTATTATACTTAAAAAGTCCAATTTATAGAGAGAAAAGCAAAAAGAAATTAATTATTGAAGAAATAAATAATTGTTTACATATGATTTTGCTATGGTTTCAATGTAACTTATAGGGACGGTGATATATATGCTGCTCTTAAAGACTGTCAAACTACATTACTCCTTGATCCAAGTCACGTAAAAGCACATTTCAGGTATCAGTAACTGTAAATATTACGATACTGCATTTACAGAAGAATATATACTATGTATTACATATTTATTCATAGATTGGCACGATGCTTGTTTGATTTACATCGGTCAGTTGAAGCTGAAGAAGTAATTAAAGATTTTCAGCAAAAATTCCCTGAATATGCATCTAATTCTGCGTGTAAAGCATTAAGAATGGATATAAAGGAAGCTATAGAATCTGGTATGTTTCGTTTTATATTTTATTCAAATCTTAAACATTGGAATTCGTGTTAACTTTTAAATAGATATATTTATACTATTATATTAAACAAATGGATCTCTTGTTCAAATTTATGAAAAATCTTTATTTAACAAATGGTCAGTATAATTTTATTTTATAATTAGGCAAAGATAGCGACATAAATCGCTTTCCATTACAAATCTCCGAACACGAACAAACATGGCGACATAATACAATTGACTATAAAATGAGATTCTGTGGGCACTGTAACACCACAACCGATATAAAAGAAGCTAATTTCTTCGGAAAGTAAGTATTATTTTGAAACTTATTCAATAATCATTTATAATATATAGTTTAGTCTACCTATGCTACATTGATGATTGACAACTTTTTTCTTTAAGCAATGGTCAATATATTGTGGCAGGATCAGATGATGGTTCCTTTTTTATTTGGGATCGAAATACCACGAATATTATTCGTGTATTAAGGGGAGACGAACGTATTGTAAACTGTCTGCAACCTCATCCATCTACATGTTTATTAGCTACCAGCGGTATCGATCCAGTAATTAGATTATGGAGTCCTTTACCTGAGGCATGTATTCAAACTATCTCTCTATAATTATTTTTAAAAAAATTATAAAAATTATAATTATAAAACTATTATAAAAAATAATGGTTAACATAATAGATATCATGCTGATCTAAAATTAAAAAATTTTTTATTATTCATGTATATAGTTTGATATGCTAAATCTGAATGTGGAAGAACTTGTCAGACTCAACTCTGAATTAAGATTTGTCTTTTCCTTTTTAAATTAGTTTAATAGCTGTCAGTTTTGTTGGAAAAGTGAATCGATTCACATTCAAATATATTTGTTATCCAATATAGGATGGTAGCGTAAATGAAAGAGAAATTCAGAATTTGGAAGATGCTGCATCCGCAAATCAAATACGTATGAATAGTGATCCGTTCGAGGTAATGCTTATGAATATGGGATACCGATTTCCTGTTCAACAGAATGAACTTAACGAAGATGGCGACGCGCAACAAGATCAGTCAATTATGCAACCTTTGAATTGTAGACCAAGTTAAATTGTGAAATGAATATGAAAAGTGGTATAAAATTGCAATTAACCCATTTACATTAGGAAGCAGACTGTGTTGTGTTATCCGTATCACTATATGTGGCATGATTTACAA
This sequence comes from Hylaeus anthracinus, assembly GCF_026225885.1. Taxonomy (NCBI): domain Eukaryota; kingdom Metazoa; phylum Arthropoda; class Insecta; order Hymenoptera; family Colletidae; genus Hylaeus; species Hylaeus anthracinus. The sequence goes on from NW_026533254.1 coordinate 426,761, forward strand.
GGTAATTGCACTTTAACACAAACGTCGTTCGTGTTCTTCCGTGCTGTGGCTGAACATAACTTTTAAGCAACATCAGACTTCGTGGAATCCAAAATAATGGATAAAGAATGTAATACTTTGGCAAAAAATTTACATAATTTATTAAAGTAATCTAAACAAAGATTGCACGTTATAGTGATATAGGTATCTTAGCACTTGTGGATTAATCCACGACTAATTGTAAGCGATAGGGCTATATAAACTAAACATCGAATGGGAAATATTCTGCTTCTTGATGCAAATAAGTTAAATGACCGAAGACTTATTCAGTACTGTATCGTAAAATATTAATGTTTTAATTCCAATTATCTATTTTTTTATCAATTTTGTGTAGTTGTTCACTTTTCCGTAAATAAAGTGCTAAAGAATATTTTACAAGATGTTAATAATACATTAAAAAGAAAATAGCTACATATAACCATTTATTGATCTTTCTATGGACAAAATGGTTAAGAATAATTGGCAAAATGCTGATATATTAACTCTTTGCGGTCGTATTTGCAACAGGCATGGTAGTCATACCAATCAGAATTATTTTTGTCAATTATTGTCTACAAAAACGTATAAATTTATTATTACGGTATTCGATACTTTATATCTCTTAATAAATGTAGAACAACTCTTTTCTTTGAAATATATTTAAAAAAAAATTATATCCTGGGAACATTCTGAGATTCGATCGCAAAGAGTTAAAAACAAATAATTACTATCAGTCTATTTTATCTGTATCCCACTCAAACAATTATCTAATAAATAGAAAATAAATCAAAGATTGTGAATCTTAAAAAATATTTATGGATATATTTTATTGTTGTAATTAGTTTCTCTTTATTATTAAAATACTTCTTTACAATTGTTTCCAGTTGAACATGTTGTACGATATTACTTTAATTTAAAACATTAGTAGACATTAATAATAATAATAATAATAATAATAATAATAATACATTAATAGTTCTTACAATTTTATACATAAGATAATATGTTTATGACATTTAAAGTTTATAAATGTTTTATAAATTAATTTTGAGGCACGAGTTCCCATATACTCTGCAATTTATTGGTTTCTTCAGAATTTTCTGCAGCAAGACCTAAGTAGTTTGAAAAACTCGGTTTCTTCTGATTTAATCCTTCAGAAAAATAGTAACCAAATACGTTCAACATTTCAACTTGATTGTCTTGTATTTCAGAGTATTGTTCTATATTTAGCTCCTGCTGTAATGGTGCCTGTAATAATTAATGTATTATTAAGTAACAATGTAATATATTTATTTATTCAATAAATCGTTTTTAAAGATTAAATTCCTGTAGCGTTACCTGGTGTTCCAATGTATAATCTACACCAAAAATCGGAAATTTTTCAAATGTTTGAAAGAGCATTAAAATTTCTTTGTAGACAACATGAAGCCTCTCTAAAGGTCTAACTCGAAAACCTAATATATAACCTCCACTAGATTCTGTGCTCACGATTACTAAAGTTGGACCAAATTTGGAACTTTTAATACTAATCTATTAAAATAACAATACTTTATTAAATTCCTTTTGTATATTTGTAATACATTTTTATACATCTATTTACTTACATTTGCTATTATTAGGTACGGAATTGATATATTAAACTGATAATTCATATCAGCAAACCATACTAAACGTATATTTGTTACAATAAATGTTCCCATATTTCCCTAAAAAAACGAAATTATAATATTTGATTGTTCAGGAATAGCAAAGATTTCTGTAAGTAATGATTAGATTTTATACCTGTTCCAATGATAAATTCCAAATATCCTGTAAAGTTGAGCATACAGTTTCTTGTGGAAGTAGAGTTAATAGTTGCTCGTTAATTATTCCACTTCTTAATTTAATTTCTCGATAAACTTTAGATGAAATATAAGCCCTGTAATATTGCAATTTTTAAACCACACTTATTTAATATGTGTAATTCCAACATGATGTTTCATCTTTTGAAAGAAATAGATTTTGGCTAAACTCAAAATATACCTGTATACACCAATAACAGATGTATAATGTCTTGTACTTTTTGGATCTTGATTTGTAAATATAAATTCATATCTGCAATTTTGAAATGAAGCTAAAATATGTAGTGCTTGCGTATGCCTTCCTTGCAACTATAAAAGTCATTGTATGTTTATCATTTTTATATACAAATTGTATTTAGTATATTAAGATATACAAACGGTATATATAGTTTTAGAATTTGCTGTAATGAAGGTGTTATAGCCAATACCTGTAAAGACAAATATGTCTGCATAAAATTTCATAAGTATTGAGAGAGTACTTAACAATGTATCTTGTAAAATATTTCTTCTTCCCATTTTCTAAGGTACATATTATTTCAGATTTGTTATCACTGGCAATAGTAGATTTTCTTCTGGCATTTATACTTAATTACTTTTTTTTTTTACAAAAACAGAAGTGTAAGTAAAGAACAAATATATGTTTAAAATTAAATTACTTAATTTATACTTAAAATTTTACTTCATACTTAGATTTATTCGAGGAAGAAGCAAAGAATGCCATATTATTCTGAGATTTGTTACTATGAGTCTTCCATTATCACCTGCATTTCCTTTTGTATCTTCTATTAAATCAAGTTTATCAATCGCAAATTCCCCCAATCGTAGTTGCATTTGACTAAACAAAATTTGAAACGCTACATGTATTAGAATTTATGATCCTTATGAAAAATATACAAAATTACTTCCTCCATATTACTTTATATAAAAAAAATAACTACATATAGTATTTCTTTACATGACCTGCTTTATTTTAAACTTTCCTATAATTACTAATGTATTTATTATATTTACTATAATTTTCACAGAAATAAAATACATCAATATTATAACAATAAAGTAAATAAAGTATTACGAGTAGATAATGTCAAACCGAACTTCACTGTCTTGCCACATTTCTGATAACAATATATGAACAATATCAGCAATTGTGTAGAATTCATATACGAATCAATATCGTTGCCATACCTACAAAAGTACAACATCAGTCTACAAGTAGTAAGGTCTAAAATAGCTTCATATATTTTATCTTAAATTATTCGATATTACAATCATTTAAATATAATTTTAATTGAAGCAAATGTAGGAAATTTTAGTGTGCGGTAAATTCATCATAATTGTATTAGAAGTGTATCAACAAGATTTGAGGGTTTAAATTTCGTGCGTTAGCCAAGAAGATTAACCACTGATGGCGTTGGTGAGCGTAATTGAATTATACTGGGTGTCCCAAAAATGTTGTAACACCTTGAAAGGGGTGGTTCGGGAGGTGATTTGAAACAACTTTTTCCGTAGCGAAAATGTTCTCCGAGGGGTCGTGAGGAGATATTAACAGAAAACCCGAACCAATCAGAACGCGCGTATACCGTTGGAGCGACTAGCCGTCCGCGCTCATACGGTACCGCGGGCGCCCCACAGGCATACTCGCGCTCTGATTGGTCAGTGTTTTCCGTTAATATCTCCTCAACGAAGCCGCGAACAACATTTTCGCTAAGGAAAAAGTTGTTTCAAATCACCTCCCGAACCACCTATTTCAAGGTGTTACAACATTTTTGGGACACCCTGTATAGTAATGACTGAGTCAACTTGAGTCAACGAAATAACCTAGAACGAATCAGTGACAGTTTAAGTAAAATTACCGATTATATGCGCATTTAACAATATTTTTCTTAATTTAAAAATGCTAAGGTACCCTAATTAAGTTTACGGTAACACTGAGAATTGCGACATGAAGAATGTCGAAGTCTAACCTCTTTAATGGTACTCTGTGCTGAATCGTAAATATTGACGGTTGTTAGATTATTAACTCAAAACGAGTAACAATTTGTGTCCCTTTGTTTTACAGCTAATTTGTTTACCGTTAAATATCAAACGAACCAACAAGTATACGGTCAATGATAATACAAAGTCAAAAGTGCAAGTTGTGATTGTGTTGCAAGATAGAAATAAGTAAAGTTAGTTTAAATCTTGTCTGTTAAGAAAATGTCTGATTATTTCGATGAAATGGGTTGGACACCACTAGGAGATGGCGAGGCACCAAATAATCTAATGCAAATAGCAAGGCTCTTCCGAGATTATGGTATGTGGAATTTTTTGGGCCTCCCCAACGAACTACCACCACCTGCTTCAAAATCTGCGATTGAGAATCTGAAAGAAATTGAAGTTAGTTCTTTGGATTCAAAACAATGTCCTGTATGTTTAAAAGACTTTGAAGCTGGAATATTCGCAAAGTGCATGCCCTGTAAACATACTTTTCATACAGAGTGTATAATACCGTGGTTAGAAAAGGTATCGATTCTTACTAGTCATTGTTATCGATACATGAAGATATAACGAATCACTTCATAAAGAGGATTTCGCATTTCCAGACAAATTCGTGTCCGCTATGCAGATATGAATTACCAACGGATGATGAGGATTATGAAATGTATAGGAAGGAAAAGCAACGTGCAGTGGAAAGAGAAAAAGATTTAGAAACTTTGCATAATTCAATGTTTTTGTAGAAAAGTATATGTATATATGTAAACGTCAAGTGTTTTATTTCTTAATATGATCACAGATGAGGTATATTAACACATTGATTGCCAAATAGATATCTTTGAATGTTGTTCAGAGGCTGTAATCACTTAACATTATGTACAATGATACAAAAATCGCATTTTCTTTCAGGATGTACGTTACAGAATTCTACAAATATTATGTTTAATGTGTTCATTGTGGATGGTTTTTTCATGTACTTTCATATTTGAGGTGGTATGAATCATGTGCACTATATATCATATTTGAGTAAAGTATATAGCCTACCAAGAAGAAGAGTACAACGTGAGATAGACCTTACCGCAGCAAATAGAGATTAACATTGTCCACCGAATAAAGTTATTTTCATATTTAAGGAATGTGAAGCATCCTGGAAAATCTGACAGATGGAAGTCCGATGCATTAGAAGATACATGTATTTGTATGTAGTAAACATATTGTTATACGCGTGAAAGTATACGCTAAACTTTAATTGGTTATCTACAAAATTGGCTTTGATAAAGTAGCTTCTGTGATTTTATTCAAAAGTTTTACGTTCATACAGTTGATACTTATCTATCCAGTTTATCAGCACAAAAGAGATGGACATTCTTCTTTTGCAAGGCTATCGTTTTGTTAAGCTGCATTGTTATAAATTAATCTATTAAAAGTTATAATTATACATAAATTAATATTTTTAAGTTGTATGTTATAAATGAATAAATTGAAGCCAAACGCATTAAAAATCATAAAGAGTATTTTTATCTCATGAATGTATAGAGAAAATATACAATTTATAGTTTTTATAATTTCTCTTATATTCAATGTAAAAATGTTTGAAAACAGGTGATAGAAAAATGAGCACACTTAGCTAACTTTTTTCGATATATAGAGTAACTAATTTATTTTACAGCTTGTATTTGGTACAGACTTACAAGCAGAGGTAGGCAAAACCCTAGACTTCGAATAAATCTGAAGTATGCCGATGTGGTTCTCTCGTTTCCTTCTTTGGAAAATGTTCAGAAGAAACGAGACAAACATATCGGCAAACTTCAGATTTATTCGAAGCCTAGGGTTTTACCCATCACTGCTTACAAGTTGTTACTGTGTAGTGTATCTAGTGATTTTAGCGCCCCTCCAACTAGGGTAGACTTATGTTCATTGACGATCGATACAGGGTGTCCCAAAAATGTTGTAACACCTTGAAAGGGGTGGTTCTGGAGGTGATTTGAAGCAACTTTTTCCTTAGCGAAAATGTTGTCCAAGGCTTCGTTAAGGAGATATTAACAAAAAACCCCAACCAATCAGAGCGCGCGTATACCGTTGGAACAACTAGGCGTCCGCTTTTAAAAAAGTTGTTTCAAATCATCTCCCGAACCACCTCTTTCAAGGTGTTACAACATTTTTGAGACACGCTGTATGTTCGCGAAATTTCTAGAAAGGTTTTGTATATTCAGTATATAGTTTCCTTCATTTCCTTAGTACTTTCAAATCTCGTGTGAGGATTTACGATCTTCAACATTATTTATTTGATCTTACGTTAATCGTGTTTGAATATTCCAGAAAGACGTGAATTTTGCAATCGAGTGTCTTGATGTTTAGTATTTTTCAATTTTGAAGTTGAAGTTAATTAAAAATACATAGAAAGTGACTGGCAGAATTTTATTTGACAAAATTTTTCGAAAAATTTTGTAAGTAAAACATAGTTGGTATTACACAAATTTTTTTAATAAATATATTTCTCTTCATAGAAACCATGTTTTAGTGAGTATTTAACTTGTAGGTTATGATATATACATTTTCCTCAATTCAGAATTAACATCGATGGAAAGTATGACAATTTCCTATTTTGGGATTATCATTTTCTCGATTTAGTATGCAATTTACTCGACAGGTTTAAATGTTTAAACATTTTTTTATAGGAAAGTTAACCTTTCCATAGTCACACTACTATTTGTACAAACATTTTTATTTTATACATATACTGATCATCTGTAGTGGATGTTAAATCAAAATCGATGTTTATTTCTTCTTAATTCTTATTTTTTTGAACAATTATATGTAACATTAATAATAAACTTTTACAATTAATTTACATTAATTCTCATGTTACAAGGTTTCCCTTGCATATTTCTTGGTTTTATCATGAAATCAGGTCCGGCGTGACCTTTTGCGGGGCTGGCTCCAAAAATATTGCGGGCCTGAATTCACATTCAAATCCTACACTTAAATTTTACAACACGGAATTATTTGTTTACAAATGCTGTTACATATCTTTTATAAGATGAATATTAAATAATAATACTTTAATGATTTTTGTCACTTCTTTAAACTGAATCATTGCTAATAAAAAAATGTCTTGCATCTGTTAATGGTATCATCATTTCATAAAAAATTAATCAACATTTTCGTAGGCCGTGGTCCTCCAAAATACGGGATCAGGTTCCTGCGAATGCATTGAACCTGCCTTGCACCAGCCCTGCATGATATATATAATGTATTTAGTAAATACTATTTCCTATAACATTAATAGATGAACATGAAATTTTATGTTTCAGGAATAGCTATTTATTTTAGTTAATAAATTTGGACATTATAACATACTGAGAGCTTCTGACTTCAAACATGGCTAAGTGGGGTGAAGGAGATCCAAGATGGATAGTTGAAGAAAGGCCTGATGCTACTAATGTTAATAATTGGCACTGGTATGGTAAAACATACATGTAATAGTTTTAATATGTTTGGTATGATAATCTTTTGAACAGAAAAATCCCTTTTATGATTGTATTTTTCGAGTTCAGGAAAGGTATTACAAGCAAAAGTTTGAAAGTATCTGTATTTACTCTTAATTTTATAAAAATAAAATAATTTAATGTTTTTTTTTTTTTTTTAAATGGTTGAAGTTACTAATGTAGTATTCTTCAAGTAATTTAATTAGTAATATTTTTGAAGGACGGAAAAGAATGCCTGTGCCTGGTCTCAGGAGAAGTTGAAAGAATTATTTACCAATATGAAGATAGAAGGAGATGAAGGTAATTTTAATGTTTTGTATATATAAATAATGTATAGAATTATAATATAATACATGTTTATTACAGTACCTATTTTTGGGAAATTTAATACTTAAAATATTTGCATTAGAATGTAGTCAATGAAGTTACGGTTTTTTTTTCCAGTTTCGTGTACAGTAACAGAAGTAGAAAAATGTGAGGGTGAGGCAATGGCAAACAATAGAAAAGGTAAATTAATTTTCTTCTATGAATGGAATATTATTTTGAAATGGATATTCAATGGAAAATCTAATAAGAAGATAGAGGGTAAAATAAACATTCCGAATCTATCTGAGGAGAATGATATTTCTGAAATAGATGTAAGTAAAATGTTTCTACAAAACAAAATCATAGTTATTGTTCATAAACATTTAGTTCGTAAATAAGTATATAAACGAATCTAAGGTATAAACTTATGTTACTATGAAGAGTAATCTTGTTTATAATTGTGGGACCAAATCCAGTGATCAGTTAAAGACACTTCTGTGATAATTAATTTAAAATTAAGTGAATTAAAATCTTTATTTGTAGATTGAAATTACTCTGAAAGATAGCACTGATGAAGGTGAATTAGTAAAACATTTTCTACATACAAAAGGGAAAAAAGCTATCAGAGAAAAATTGGAAAAATATGTCTCATCTTTAAAAGAAGGTATATAAATATCAATAATAATTTTGTTTGATATAGGATATATATTTGATATTGTTTATGATATTATCATATCATAGAATTTGTATGTATGCTGTATATTATATTAAGTTGATTCCTTTTTTTATTTAGAATTCACAGTTGGAATGATCCTACCCAAGAAAGATAGCGTGAAGGAATCTATTACGAATATCACATCTGGATTCAATGCCAAAGTGAGTATAAGAAAATATAATTTTCCAGCAGTACATTGTAGTTCCGTTATGTCTGTAGATCACGTCACTAGATCTTTTAGGTCCAGTTTTTACATAACTCAGGATTTATATAGCATGACACATAATCAGTAATTTTTTTAACTTTCGTAGGTTCAAATGAATTCTACAGTGGTATCATCAAATAATAAAAAGGATGCAGGATGTAAGATTTCTACAACAACAATCAAACAGCAGCAGAAATTCCAGTGCAGAGCAGAAGAATTTTACAATGTTTTTACAACAGTTGAGGTAATGTAACTACTAATATTTAGAAAAATATTACTGTTACAGGTGCTATTTAACTGGTACTATTTAATTACTGAATTTCTTTTCATTTTAAAAACAAGTATTGTTTATATGCTTGTTTAAGAATTCTGTTGTTTATTGGTAGTCATTTAAATATATAAGTAGCATGAAAAGAAACAGTTATTGAAATTTCAAATAAAGCATAAGATGATCTGATAAAATAATATTTCACGTAATAATACATGTCGCGTAATAATTAAAAAAAGAGTGTAACTATACATTTTTGTAGTTGTATTTGTCTCATGTATCTGTTACTATTGTACAATTATTTTGAAAGGTCATATACCAGACGATGTAATAACTATTAGGAGACGCGGTAGCGTCTCCATCCGAATTCAAATTGTCATATCTCCGCAAAACTATAGAAGTCAGAGAAAATGTTGTTAAACGATAATTAGACGCTACACAAGAAGTCATCATATGGCGATGAAAATTTCTTTGTAGACTGAGGTACTTTTGAGACATTATTTTTATGTTAAAATAAAAATATATTTACCAAACCTGCGACAACAAGCTGAGATGAGCTGTATCGTTATTACAGATATTTTAATCAAGTGGACATGATAATTGTAAACCTATTTGATTACTTTTTGTTTCGTTACCTATTACAATAGGTACACACTTACATATTCTTATAAATGTATTGATTTATTTATATTAGTACACCGATACATATTTCTAGTTTAATTTCATTCTATGTAATTAAAAAATTTGTTAAACACATTAATTATACAATGATCGCAATTATTGGGTAGAGTATATATTTTTAATTTAGTAATGTTTTTTTTTGCAGATGGTTCAGGCGTTCACGAAAGGACCAGTCAATCTTGAACCAAAGAAAGCAGGCAAATTTGAAATGTTCGGTGGTAATATACACGGTAGCTTTGTAGAAATTACGCCCACAAAAATCGTTCAAAAATGGCGCTGCAAACAGTGGCCTGATGGTCATTTTAGCGATGTTATTATTGAAATCGCAGAGAAAAGTGATCATACTGAAGTTAACTTAACGCAAGTAGGTGTACCAGTTAGGTAAGGAAAAAACAAAACGTTTTTGTTAAAGAAGAAAGACATGGTATTTAAGAAATATGCAAAATGTTCATTAATATTTTCTTGCGAAGTACAAATGAGTAATAGTTATATAAAAAATAAGCAAATGTATTTTTTTTGCAGCGAGGAAGATTCGACGAAACAAAATTGGGAAAGGTATTACTGGGATGCCATAAAACGTACATTTGGATTCGGATATTTTATGTGATCTATGTATGTTCTGAATTTCACTTGCTTATTGATAAGTAGAAGAATGATTAAAACATGTATTGTCGCAAGCCACCTCGCATATCGTTTACGAACTAGCCGCATAATAATCAGCCTGGTACAAATTGTTTTTCTCCTGATGCTAATTATTACAACTATCCTTTAATCCTAATCTTCCTGCTCTCTCTCGTGCACCGCATCGCGTAACCAAGAAACATCAGGTCATAGCTTAAACGTAAGTGAATCATCGTATGTATTAATAGTTGTATATGTGAAATAAATCATGTCACATATTTATATGTTCTTTTTTATCATCTGCTTTTAAGTTCACTCATTATTCTTTTTAGTTTGATATTCTTAAAGTAATTGTTACATAAGTCCGAAAATCTGTTTTATTTGTATTGAAATGATCATGTTTGAAAAAAGAAGGGTGACTTATTTGTGAATTAGAATAATGATGAGCTCTATATGGTAGGTGGTTAAGAATTAAAACAGAAACATTAAATATTTTTTCAAGCCATCAGTAGATGTATAGAACAAGTATTTTATTTTGTTTACCTTCTTATCTTATATGCTTCAGGAAAGTCATTGTACTTACCTCTTTATTTCTTTTGCTCGGTAATTATTTGTTTGAAAAAGTATTTTCATAAATTTTGTAAGAAAGTAGGTAAATGATCAAAATAGGTATGATTAAAATAAAATATATCTATAACATATAAATTGTTTCTTTATTTTCGATAAAAAGTTTATTCTTAACGCAGATACGTAATATTGCAGATATTTTAGTTTTTATATGCTATACTTCAATCTTCAGGATATACAACTCCGACTTGCCTTCGAATCTCATCTTGTAATCGTGCAATCAACAATGAATCATTATGTGACACTTTGGGGCTTTCAATCATACCTTAAAAGAACAATAACAAAAATAAAAAAAAATCAGAAGATGAGTCCATTGTTACAGTGTTAAAAGTTAATATACTGCTACATTTTAAATTTGCAATGAAATACATCTATACAATACCTTTCAAAATGCACTGACGAACTTCTTCAGCTTCGTAACTCAATCCAGCACTATTAATAAAATTGAATTTGTGTGCACCTTCTGGGAGTGGTACAGTGAAAGTGCCACTGGGTAGTTCTGCAGTCAGAGGACACCAAAATGATGGAACTTTTATCATTCCCTTAGTTCCAATAACATAAGCTTCGTTTGGTAAATTAACCAGAGCATTTGTAACAAGTGTTGCAGTACGATTATTCTTATACTGGAAGCTTACAGATACAGACATATCAACGCCCTCTTCGTTTAAAACACCACTTGCTTGTACACTTTGAGGTGCTTCATTGTTAAATATAAAAGATGCAAACTGTATTACATATACTCCCAAGTCTAATACAGTACCACCTCCTAATTCTTTTTTGCTAAACAAAAAAAATAATTTTTGTTATATAATTATTTTATCACATTTTTCAAGAAATATATAAAAGAAAAGATAGAGTAATGGAAATGTTAAGGAGTTTTAATATTAAGATAGGATAGTGGAATTTGTAGGCAGAGTTGTTGATAAGAGAGGTAGTAGTAATCTCTTGAGTGGATGGAACTACAAAAGAGATACAGAAGCAACGTAATAAAAAGTGAAAATAAAATATATGTATGAAATATAAAGGAAGAATGTAGAGTATATCACACTAATGTCAACAAGAGTATACAAATTATCTCATTTTAAATGACCCCTCAGGGCAGTAGCTATGTTTTGATGGAGAAATTACATAATAGATGACTTCTTTGTATATGTAATCATCAAATCTTCGTATAGCATATTTTCATTTTACACAGTTCATGAAATAAATTAGGAGATAAGCACAAATTAAATATTATAAACATACGTAATTCTGTCGACATCGCTCAAATTGAATCCAAAGTTTACCAGAACTTGGTAAACTTCTCCAATGGTCCCAGAGTCAATCTCTTTCCTAATAGTTTCATATACAGGAAAACATCTACTCCAAATAGCTTCCATTAGAAACAGTTTCTTCTGTTTTGCCAAGTTAATTAATTTCGTTGTTTGTTTTAAATTCATGGTTAAGGGCTTTTCACATAAAACATGTTTTCCATGGTTTAACATTAATTTTGTAATTTCATAGTGTTGAGGATGCAGTGCTCCAATATATACCACATCTGTAATAACGAATAAATACATAATATATAATAAAACAGAATCATAAATACAATATTTATGGAAATCGTGATATTTAAAGCACACAAAAGTACTTTCTCTAACACATTGTAAATTGACAAATTAATAAAGTAATGAATATTATGAGTAGAAACACATTACTATATCATTCTATTCCTCTCAACGAGAGGTTTCCATTTATGTACAGAAATCACAACTCGTTCTTAGGTCCTAAATGAATATAATCCTTTTAATAATGTGAATTATGACTGAGGTTATATCTACCAATGTCTTTGTCCTGTGCCAGTTTTGCATAACTGTCATATGCTTTTCTAATTTTGTGTAAGTCAGCAAAGGCTTGAGCTCGTGACAATTCTCTTGCTGCAACAGCGACAACCACATGATCGGATTGTGGTAATGTCCCTAGAGCTGTTACAAAGTCATGAGATATTTTTCCAGCACTTGCGATACCCCACTTAGTAGCCATCTAAAATGAAATTAATTGATCGAGGCTGGTCCAGAAGCTTCCAGAGCTAGTCCAAAGGCTTAGGCAAGCTTAGAAACTATTTGTCATATTTTAACATATATTTAAACTTCAATGGTTCTTTTATAAGTTTGAATTTTATTTTAGTATCTAGGAAAATAGTCTTTAACAGAGTGTCTTCTTAAAAGAAAGTTTATTGAAAAGTCAAATAAATAATTTTGTGTATGCAAATTTACAGACTTATTAACTATCTTTATGTTATATATTTTATTACTAAATGATTTCTACATATCGAAAACATAAAGTATGACAACTTACAATGTTTATGAAAGTTCAGAAAACTATTAGAACTGATTCACGTTAATCCTGAAATTTGTTATATTATACACGACACACCGTCATAAAAATGACACTACCGTTTACTGTGGTTCGCTGTATATATACCGTAATCGTAACACGTCTGCTTCAGATTAGCTTTTATGAATTATTATTTCAGACTGTTAATTAGATATCTTTAGCACTTTTATCTTATCAACATACAGAGCTAACATTTTTATCGGTACTAATGTAACTGAATATAACTTTATTTGCTGAATTTGTTATATTACTCACACATGCGCTGTCAAAAACTGTGATGAGTAGGAAATGGTAGGAAAGTTTAGCTGGATCCGAAAAGAATAAGAAACAAATAAGTAATTAATAATGTTCTTCTAAGCACTTTATTCAAACATTTCCGTGTGTATATTTTGTGATATTCTACAAAAAGTTATTCAATTCTATGATATAACGAAATAAGAGTATACATGTTTTGAAGAATCTTTTGACGATCATAGCAACAATTTTATTAAAAGAAAACTAGAAAAGTATCTCTAAGAGAATAAGAGTTAAATCGAATTATTATATTATTTATTATTAGTTAAATAGAATATACTATAAATAAATTAAGCAAGAAACGATTGTTGTTTTTGTACTGTAACATATGGATTCATTTTGAGCCGAATAAACCTGTATGTGTCTTCAATAAAAGTTTTATCTAGACAAACTTTTATCTGTGAAGCACGTTTTTTGATTTTAAACACATTTTTTGATTTTTTATGTAAGTTTATAAGCATCTATAACTAATATAACTATAAGTCATACGATCTGATTTTTTAAACTTATTGTTATCAACTTCGACGACAAGACGCTCAAGATTGTAGCAAAATAATTTCTACTCTTGATGCTAGATGGTGTCATTAACTAGTTAGTTTACCGACAGTGCAATGTATTATACAGGGTGTCCTAAAAATGTTGTAACACCTTGAAAGAGGTAGTTCGGGAGGTGATTTGAAACAACTTTTTCCTTAGCGAAAATGTTGTCCGAGGTTTCGTTAAGGAGATATTTAACGGAAAACACTGACCAATCAGAGCGTGCGTATGACGGTTGAGCGTAAGTTACGCGCTAGGCGTCCGCACTCATACGCTACCGCGGCCGCTCCATCGGCATACTCGCGCTCTGATTGGTCAGTGTTTTCCGTTAATATCTCCTCACGAAGTCTCGAACAACATTTTCGGTAAGGAAAAAGTTGTTTCAAATCACCTCCCAAACCAGCCCTTTCAAGGTGTAACAACATTTTTGGGACACCCTGTTTATTTCACAATATAAATAATCTATTTTATTAATTTTAATAATAAACTTATAAATTATTATTTTTATAACTGAAAGTAAATTCAAAGAAGAACAAAGGTAATAGAATAAAATGAAAAATTTGAAGCTTTAAAAAAGGATGAAAATACTTGATTTTTCTTAAATATATAAATTATAACAAACATAAAAAGTTGTATTATTTATTCGCTATATTATTTACGTCAGTGCTCGGAATTACTTGCACATTTCGGCCCGATTCCTGAAGCACCACCTCCTGCGACCCCACAACCGCTCTAGGCTCGACGGCCGAGCCGGCGATCGTACGCGCGACGTTGTTTCTCAAGGACGTACTACAATAGATATGTTGGGTTCCACCCGCGTGAGTAAAAATTTCCTTACGCTGTCAGTATTTTTTATTTTTACAGATAAATAAAGTTATTAATATTATGTTTAGGTTTATAAACACCTTTTATATATACATATAATAACAATAATATATGATATATATGGTTTCACGCGGGTGAACCCGACATATCTATTGTAGTACGTCCCTGAGAAACAACGTCGCGCGTACGATCGCCGGCTCGGCCGTCGAGCCTAGAGCGGTTGTGGGGTCGCAGGAGGTGGTGCTTCAGGAATCGGGCCGAAATGTGCAAGTAATTCCGAGCACTGATCTACGTAATAAATTTTGATGTCAAAAAATGATAATTGAAACAAAGTATGTACATTAGTGTGCCCGTACAAATATTACAAGTCATTGCAATATTGCAATTAATTTTCAGACGAAATTACCGGTTTTGCAGGTGAATACATAAATTTTTAAATGTACTTTAACATCATAGTAATTTGTATTATGTGTTAGAAATAAAAATATTCAAACAGAATCGTACAGAATACATCGTTCTGAATATAATTTATCTAAAAGGTTTGATAAACATTATAACTTCAAGTAATAAAGATTTGGATGCTTTCGACAGCGTATTTGTTGAAGTATTTGCGTCATGAGATCGTAGAATTTTCATTTGTAAAGGTAATACAGAATGTCCCAAAAATGTTGTAACAATTTGTTATATTACTCACACATGCGCTGTCAAAAACTGTGATGAGTAGGAAATGGTAGGAAAGTTTAGCTGGATCCGAAAAGAATAAGAAACAAATAAGTAATTAATAATGTTCTTCTAAGCACTTTATTCAAACATTTCCGTGTGTATATTTTGTGATATTCTACAAAAAGTTATTCAATTCTATGATATATACCCTTGAAAAGGGTAGTTCAGGAGGTGATTTGAAACAACTTTTTCCTTAGCGAAAATGTTGTCTGACAGAAAACACTGACCAATCAGAGCGCGCGTGTACCGTTGGAGCGGCCGTGGTAGCGTAGGCTACGCGCTAGGTGGTAGCGCTTCCCGGCCAATCAGACCGCGAATATGTCGATGGAGTGCGGCCCCTTAGCGCGTAGCTTACCTACGCTACCGCTAGCGCTCCACCGGTATACGCGCGCTCTGATTGGTCAGTGTTTTCCGTTAATTTCTACTCAACGGAGCCTCGAACAACATTTTCGCTAAGGAAAAAGTTATTTCAAATCGCCTCCTGAACCACCTCTTTCAAGGTGTTACAACATTTTTGGGACACCCTGTATAACTAAATTCAAAGGTGTACATTTCCTATGGGAAGTACAATTAAAATTCAAAATCCTTTACAGATTTCAAAATATCCGCGTAAAAGTTGTGCAAGAGTTTACCTTTCTATGTATAGTCCGTAAACTTAGGTTAGAGACAGAAAAACTCATTTCGTCTTTCCTAGTCAATTTCGGAACATGTATCATTAGATCACCGTTGGTAGTTTAAAAAAATATGATGGAGTTTGATCATCTACCTTTGTCATTACCTTGTCAATGGTATCTGTAACGTAATGGCGTGTGAGATTTTGTATGAAGTTGCGCGAGTTGACTCTGTGATTTTAGTACATTTTATTTTCCCACGTGGTTCTTCAGCAATGTATCAAAACATTTATGGCTTGAAGTGTTCAGAAGGAATCTAATGTCATCTTCTATTATTGTTTCCACTTGTGGATACACAATAGCACTGTGTAATATGTCCATAAACAGTTTGTATTTTGGTGCCACTTGATACAATTTTGATATATTGTACGAAGAATTATAATATTTTATTCTAAACGTAAGTACATGTGATTACGTTTGTAGCGATTTAGCAAAATCGATCGAATAAGATGTATGAATAACTTAGATATCATCAATTAAATTTAAACTGTTTCTTTGTTTAAATTGTCGAACGTCATTTTTACAATTTTACTTCTTAAATTTAAACAAATTACTCTTTATAAGTAACTTTATATGCAATAACACGAGACAGTTTGAAAAGTTTCTACATATCGAATATCTGTTGCAAAAATTTATTAAATCAGTTGTTAGGTTAGTGTTATTAAATGAAATTAAAGAAATTAATGCTTCCTAATGAAAGAAGATTTTAAATGTCACAAGAAAGAGAATTTGTTAATATTATGCTTTGTTGCTTGTTTTACTTTTTATAGTATAAATTTGTTTCATCGTACAAAGTGCACAGTAGTTTAACTGACATGTACATGTTTGACAAACATGGCATTTCTTATTAATGTTTATATAGTGACTATATCATATAGACTGTGTTCCTTATCTCATTTAATTCTACAATATTATCTCTCTTTTATAAACATTCATCATAAAAATTATGATCATTGCTACCAAAAGATAGATCAACAAACATAATGTCAAAGTAAAATAAAATAATATCAAATCTAATATTGTGTATTTAATAATATTGTGTAGGAATCAAAGTTGTGAAACAAAATGTTTACAATATCTACAAATTACAATAAATTAATGAGATGAAATGTTCGTCGTAGTAGAACAACAAAATTGTATAATTAATTGCAAAAATAACTGAATGCAAACAATTTTTGCAAAATACTTCTTTCAATATGTAGAATAAGTTAAATTCAAGAAATTTACATTTTATTAAAAATAAACACTATATGAGAATAATATGTTAATGTTATTGTTATTTAGTATTTTTTTTTAATAAGGTAATTTGTGATATAAGTGTTTGAAAGTAGATATATATACGTTTATATAAGTCTACAAAAAATCTAAGATGAAAATGTCTCATTATTTCTGAGATACATTATGCATATGCATGTAAAGATAAATTTATGATCTTTAAATATGCTGTTCTAACTATTTTCTTATCTTACGGGAGTGGTTGACAAATTAATTCTATGAATGCATTACAGGAATGTTGAATGACTCATATTCTTTATGTGAGTCATTGTGTTGTAATCCTCTTAAACTTGTATGTCAGTCTCATAGACTTTCAAAAATGAAATCCATTTATTTTTCAGAAATCATTAATAGCACTGGTTCCCCACTCCTTATAGATTTCTAAATAGAGCTTACGTTTACATCAGAACAACCAAACATTCAAAACAGTTTTTTGTAAACTCAAAAAATTAAACAAAGAAAGTATTGTTTCCAAATCATTTTTAGCAATTTTTTATTTTATTATGACTATGAATAAATATTAAACGTGCATTTTATATAAAATAAATATAATTTTTATATAAAAATGTCTTTATTAACAACTAATTTAGCAACGTCAGTAATTAAGTTCGACACAACACTATAGTGATTTTCCTATTGTTTGTAAAACTTGATCAATTTATCTATTATATGGATCTCATCATTCTGTTTTTGTTGTATTAACATGGAGACAGATCCAAGTGTAACATTCAGTTTTTAATGGGCTTTTGCATGGGAAATGCTGAAGCTATTTATACTTAGTTGTATGGCCGGTTGGATTGACTGTATGTTAATAGTGTAGCGGTTATTTAACGTTAAATAAAGATTAAGAAAGTAATGGCAAATAAAGTGCATTTTATATTGAGAACACGATTTCGCGTCTAAATAATCTACTTATACAAACCATCTAATACATACATCTATACTATGTATCTATAATATATATACATCTAAAATATTTATAATTTTTAACCTATTAGTATTCCTCCTCCATGGGATTCATACAGCATATTAGAGACATGTATTCTCAATCTAAAATACTTCTACTTTGCCATTATCTTATTCATTTTTATTGATCATTAAGGCACATAACGGTTTGATGAGTTCACGGTGCAAGTTGGTAGTTGCTGTTATTTTTTCTGTGGGTGCTCACATTTTATTGGGACAACGCTTACTTTTTTTATCGCAATTTTTATTTACTATATAATAAATGAAACGCGCAACCATATAGAGAGGGAAAATTCAAATCAGCATATCATGAAACTTTTTTCAATCTGAGGTTTCCTTTATTTACTATGAATAAATGGGACCTCACATCGAAAGGTGATTTAGGACTTTTCAGCTTGGATTTTTTTTGTTTATTCAATGTGATAACTACTCACAAGTATTTGAACAGCTTCGCAAGTTGGGAAAAGTACAGGTTATTTAATAGCTAACTAATATTTATTGTTTATGTTTTTCTTGCAATACACTCTAAAGTTGAATATATATTAATAATAATGCCGTTTTGAAGAATAATCAGGTGTTAAGAGGATACATCTACTCCGACGAGTAAACAAAATTTTGCATTCCAGACACCATATATACATATGTATATGTATATACTATAAATCAATGTTAGTTGTTTTTTCGATATCTAATGACCTTTCACCCCTCACCTCCCAAATGCAATAGACAATCGGACAGCTTGACCCAAAATTTCTTTTTTTTTTTTTTTCCGGAAATTAATCCGAGCGCAATCGATTGCATAATTGCATAAATCATTTATGAGTGGTCCTGAATAAACCTACAAAATTAGACCCGATCTGTGTAATACACTTAATGCGATCTCCTTATAAGAAACAAACGTAATTGTATATAATTTGTACGTTGTATGTAAAAATAAATATTTAGAGTGTAATATTAACTGTAAATATACACACGGTGATAGTGATTCGTATAGTGTAAACAATCAATGACTGAGTTCGTTTAATTCCTTCCTATTCACGGTATTATACGTGAAATAAACATTCTGATTCTTGAGATCCCTTTTGATTGTCCAATCATGCAATATTGTTGTTGTTTATACCTCGATAATTTGTTTTCATCATTCTCGATCTTTTTAAGGAGGAAATCTACAGGATGTCCCAAAAATGTTGTAACACCTTGAAAGGAGTAGTTCGGGAGGTGATTTGAAACAACTTTTTCCTCAGCAAAAATGTTGTTCGAGACTTCGTTGCGGAGATATTAACAGAAAACCCCGACCAATCAGAGCGTGTAGCCTACACTACCGCGGCCGCTCCAACGGTATATGCGCGTTCTGATTGGTCGGGGTTTTCCGTTAATATCTCCTCAACGAAGTCTCGAAACACATTTTTGCTAAGGAAAAAGTTGTTTCAAATCACCTCCTGAACCACCCCTTTCAAGGTGTTACAACATTTTTGGGACACCCTGTATAAAAGATTCCTGCAACTTCTCGGGGAAGCCCCGAAATTTTATAGGATTCCCCACGCCTATACCACAACATCCTATTTTTGTTTTTTTCATGGGAGAGATTTCTTGCAGGACGCATTTTTTTTGTAAATAATAAACTACCTAATTGTAATAGAATATTTTATTTTAAATCTTTCATTCACAGATATATTCAAAACATTAAGTTCTTGTAAAGTTGTTACTAGGTATCACAGATTTTTAATAATTATTTTGTAGAATTTTGCACAATTTGTTGTACATAAATTAATTACGCGGAGATTAAATGTTTTTAATGGTTTCAACTGCTCTACAGGGTGTCCCAAAAATGTTGTAACAGCTTGAAAGGAGTGGTTCGGAAGGTGATTTGAAACAACTTTTTCCTTAGCAAAAATGTTGTATGAAGCTTCGTTAAGGAGATATTAAAGGAAAACACTGATCAATCAGAGCGGAATATGCCGGTGGAGCGCCCGCAGTAGCGTATGAGCGCGAACGCCTAGCCGCTCCAACGGTATACGCGCGCTCTGATTGGTTGGGGTTTTTTGTTAATATCTTCTTAACGAAGCCTTGGACAACATTTTAGCTAAGGAAAAAGTTGCTTCAAATCACCTCCCGAACCGATTTTTTCAAGGTGTTACAACATTTTTGGGACACTCTGTATACATCAAATTGTTTAAGTAATGTCATCTTGCGTTTCAAATGCAAAACAATGATAACCGACTACGATACGGAAGGAATATTATAAACTGAGCCGTTGATCTATTATGCCATACGCTTCACTCTCGTCGATTATACTGATTATACATCGAGAAGCATTAAGTTCTGCCATTTAAGGGGAATAAAGCACGCTAGAACGCATCCCGTTTTCTTTCTCAGTAAGCGTCTAGTTGTGCGGCTGTAACGCTACCTGGTGTTATTTAAACATTATAATAGGTTATCAATCCAACGGACAGATTATTTTCATTACATTCATCATTTTATATCATTTATATCACGTTATAACTTATACAATTTGCCTCAGCAATCGTATTACAATCAGGAAGGAAGTGATGATTCATAGAAAATCTAATTGAAAGTATAAATTAATAGAAAAGTCACATTGAAAATTTATTGGATATCTGTGTGCTTGATTAATTGTAAGTCTTCAGCACAGCTCTGTATGCAATAACATAGCAGCATTTTGGATATTTACTATAATAGAATTAACCTTGGAAGGTGATTGCCATATCTTTATTTACTAAAACAAAACAGTCTGATAACTGAATAAACAACAGTCCGCACTGTAAACCATTTTATCAAGGCTTACAAAATAAATGGACATGCATGCACTTTACTAATCGTAGATCTTGATGTAATGGATTTCAGTATAGACTGTGTTTGATTAGAATGGCACGACTGTTTTTCATTCAGTCATCAATCACTCATTCAGACCGATTCATCTAACATTTATTTTGTATATTTTATTTGAATGATTACTTTTTATTACACATTTCATAATGTAGAGTACATCAATATATGTAGAATATTGGTCCTTTGTTATATTGTAATCTATGTTACAATTTCCACAGATAACATATTTCAAACATTTTGTGCTACATATATAAATGTTTTGGGTATTATGACGTATTAACCTTTTTGCTACCATGGAGCTAGCTGAAGTTACTATGTCTGTATGAGAGATGCAGGATTCAGATCTGTTACTTTGTTGTATTATGCAATTTATTTAAGTTATTCTTGCTTTATCCATACAACTGTTCTTTCTCTAAGCAAATGCATTACAGTTATTCATTATTATAGTAGATTTATAGCGATAATTGAGCAGTATAATGGTCGCTAGACTGCTGATTTCATGCATTTATGATGTACAATAATATATTCAACATACATAATGTAGGTTGAATATATTCTACAATTATTATAATGGTATCGTTATTTTATTTTGGATAAGTGCACATGCCTTTGGTTATGTTTAGCATACGTTTATTATATTAGTTTATATCATAAATACATAAAATCCACAGCCTAGAGACCACTCGTGCACAGAGTTAGTAGCTCGATTGACCACCAAGATGGTCGCCTGTATCAAAAAGGTTAACATCTAAAATATCGTGTGCTACTTTGTTATTTAAATAAAATGTGCAAAATAATACTTATATAATATCGGTATTCATTCTTAAAACATAATGATGGGTAGTTAATAAAAAGATAATAGGTTTATTGGATTGATAATATATTGAAAATTTTACATATCGTGGAGCTATTCTCAGAGCATTGTTATTTCATAGCAATTTATGCTATTGGTCGCTTTAGGTTAGCCACGTCGAGGTTAGATGTTTTGGAAGGTTCAACCTGGTCTATCATGCGATCGATGACAGAGTGAATCTATAAAATGCTGTCTAGCGTTTCAGCCACGCGACAACTAGAAGTTTGCCAAGATAGCGAAGGGGTTGCATTTGGCATGCCGTATTCCCCAAAAGTGGCAGAAATGAATGTCTCCCTGTTACGTAAGTGCAATTATGTTATAGTTGTTCATGTGAATGTGGAGATAAAGTTGAGAAACAGTTGCTAAATTCGTATCTCTTACTGACATCAGTAGTGTATGAAAATCGCAGTGTCTGTAGAAGATATGGAAGTCAGCATCGAGGTGTTGAGAATGCGGAGTTTTATCAATTTCTTTCCTCTATGGATTATTATATACCGGTTGATTATCGTTATGTATGATTCTGAAATTACTTTTAGGGGCATACAAATACCATGGGTCGTTACACGGGAAAGAAGTGTCGCCTAATGACAATGTTATGGCTAACAGCTCTATTTTTCTTAGTAGAAATAGTAGTGGGTTATGTAACTAACTCGATGGCATTGATAGCTGACAGTTTTCATATGCTGTCTGATGTAGCAGCATTGGTTGTTGCATTTCTTTCTGTAAAGGTAAGTTATGTTCACTTATCTTTGTTCTTGCAGGAGGATCTTGTGACAGGGATGAGAGTTTATTTTGAATGAAATCTGGTTAAAATGTAAAATTGTAGATGCTGTCTTTAGATATTTGTCTTAATGTTGTCAGTAAAAATTTAAGTATTATAATAGGGTGAGTGTAAGTGTCCGAATTGTACAGACAAATGTAAAGAATTTCTACATCCTTCATGAAAAGTAATTGATAAAACAAATTCTCATATATAAGCTATTTATGTAACAGAGTTAGAAAAGAATGTGATATACAGTATCTGTATATACCATAATATATCTGTGTATACCTGTATGTACGTACTAGTATTTTGAACTTGCCAAAATGCAAACAAACATACAAGCAGCGGCCGTCACTGCGCGTGTCCGCCATAATGTGTCCGTCCATTATGGTCCCTGCATGCGTCATGCAGTGACGGCCGCTCTTCGTATGCTTGAATATGTATACTCGTTATAGTTACGTAGCGGTAGAATATTCTTTCTATTTTTAAGTATCTATGAACACAAAGTTATCATCTTAACCACTTTGGTACGAGCGTCGACTATAGTCGACAGCCACAGAGTGACCAGCTGGTGGTTAAAGTGGTTAAAGTTCAGATATAAAATACAAAACTCACTAGTTGTAGAAGGCTTAAACTGAGCAATTGTTAATTTTTCGAAGCAATTAAGAAATACAATTCTATTTAGATATATTCGCAAGGGAACTTCCCTGATAGGACCGCCGATATTTAAGTGTGAATGCTGTATTGAAATGCTGAAGATGGCGAACACGGCGGTCCTCGTGAAATTCTCTTGTCAGTTCAACATATCGATTCAACTTATACTATTAATGAATGTTTATTGTTTCTAAAGGTTACCTTCTTAAATTGTTTGTGTAGAGTCCTTACAGAAATTGTTTTTGTAATTTGATAATTACTTGTATTTTTATAAATTTTCAGATGTCGCCAAAGAAATGGTCTAAAAATACATTTGGCTGGGCCAGAGCAGAAGTTTTAGGTGCTTTGGTAAATGCTGTTTTTTTAGTTGCATTGTGTTTTAGTATTACCGTGGAAGCATGTAAAAGATTTATTGAAGTAGAGGAAATACATGAAGCTAAATTACTTGTAGCGGTCGGCGCACTTGGGTTACTAGTGAATATAATTGGGTTGTGTTTATTTCATGGTAAGTCACTCTACAGGGTCAAACTTTTATATTAGTATTTATTTGTATCTCCTTTGATGCAAGGAACGAAGAAAGATAATACAAGGAAATAATCTTTCAATTTGAAAATTCATATATATATATATTACGTTACAATTTTGATTGCAGAACATGGAAATGCTCATGGACATTCACATGGTATTTCTCGAAGCCATAACAGGCTTAGCTCTTTAGTTGGAACAGATGACAATGAGAATGATGAAGCTTATAGGCCATCGACGCCTCAAGTGAAAAGGACACATGGTCATTCTCATGATGCAAGTCAAATGAATATGCGTGGTGTATTTCTTCATGTACTGTCGGACGCATTAGGCTCTGTTATTGTAATAGTGTCTGCTTTAATTGTCTGGCTGACGAATTGGAAATACAGGTAAATAAATTGTCTAATTTACGTATGTGGAAAGTTGATATTATTTTATTCTTTTAACAAATGAAAAAAGTGGAAAATAAATTCGAAATTAATTAAATGCCTGCAGTCCCGCGTAATGTTTTTGCTTTCGAGTAGCATAAGTTAAATCTTTTGATTAATAAGTCCTTGGATCAGTTAGTGTTCTACATTACCGATTGTTACCAACAGAAAGTGCCAAGATTATTGACAGAATCCTTCTCCTTCATTCGAATGTATTCGTGTACAATATTTAAACAATTTTAAATAGTATGTAATAATTTTCGTTCAACTTATTACTCATATAGTATTTAATTTTATTTAATGTTTATACGGAACATTTCTTTTTTACAGATTTTATATTGACCCGGCTCTTTCACTTTTGTTAGTTATTCTTATTCTGCGGTCAGTGTGGCCGTTACTTCAAGAATCTGCGTTGATTCTTTTACAGACTGTACCAACACACATTCAGGTGAGCACTACGATGAGAAGTTTGTTAGTGACAATGATATTCCCACATATACAGGGTGTCCCAAAAATGTTGGAGGTCCTTGAAAGGGGTGGTTCGGGAGGTGATTTGAAACAACTTTTTCCTTTGCAAAAATATCGGATGGGGCTCTGTTAAGTAGATATTAATAAAAAAAAAACCGACCAATCAGAGCGCGCGGATACCGTTGGAGCGACCGCGGTAGCGAAGACGACGCGCTGAGCGCCGACGTCAATATCCTTCGATGCACATCGAGTCACTTTTTCGCGTACGAGAGCGGCTACCCAGCGCGTAGCCATTGCTATTGCGGCCGCTCTAACAGTATACGCGCGCTCTGATTGGTCAGTGTTTTCCGTTAATATCTTCTCAACAAATTTCGCTAAGGAAAAAGTTGTTTCAAATCACCCCCTGAACCACCCTTTTCAAGAACCTCTAACATTTTTGGGACACCCTTTATACACACTGTGTGTATATCTACAAGTATAATGTACATTATTCTACGCAATATATAATGTTTTCTCCAGGTTGATGCTATTCAACAACGCTTATTAGAAAATGTTGATGGTGTATTGGCTGTACACGAATTTCATGTATGGCAATTAGCTGGCGATCGCATTATTGCTTCAGCGCATATAAGATGCAGAAATTTGTCGGAATACATGAAAATTGCCGAACAAGTAAAAGAATTTTTTCACAATGAGGGCATACATTCTACTACTATACAACCAGAATTTATTGACGTAAGTACATTATTTTATATATTATGCAAGCTAATTTAAAATGAATTGTACATGATAAATCTTATCTTGTTACAATGACTAATAAAATGTTATCGATAACATTTTAGTACCAGTCAAATAGTGAGATTAAGGAAACACCAACAGAAGATTGTGTGTTGGATTGTCCAAAGACTGACAAGCCTTGTAATCATGCAACATGTTGTGGTCCCTCTAAGCAGGTATGTGTTTTAAATTTTGTTGCATGTTATTTCTTTACGATAACTCCAACGCTTCTACAGTATAACCTCAAGAGAGATACAATTTCCCGTTCTGCATGCCCTAAATCAAAATGTCTTGGCCGATGTTTAGAAGCTATTAAATCAGATTCAAATACAGTTATAGGTAACTGTTTATATTTAAACTTGTTAATCAATTTGCGCACAACGCTCGATAACTGCTTGTCTTAATGGGAGATTAAAAATCTATAGTATGTCAATTGCTTGAGTAGTAGCCTCCTTCCCTGCTTGTTGTCCATATATAAATTCATTGGTGTCTTATTTTTGGATATTTTTGCTACATTAAACTTGAATGTAATTATTTCATATTTGTTTACAGGGTCGTGAAACTCCTTCGCCAGGAGAAACACCATACATGTGCAGACAACGTAATAGTCTCGCACGCTCAACTGGTTCTGTGAGAGGTACAGAACAACAAGAAGTAAATGAAATGGAACGTGGACATTTGCTATCGCTGCCTGTCTCGCATAACTCCGTCCAACTTCCACATTCTCATGTTAATACACCAGTTGTCTAAGTTATCATCGTATTATCAATACCTACCTCTATAACAAAATCTGCGGCGCGTTACAATGTTATTATAAAGATTCAATAAACTGATATACATAAATGTTTTATTGGTAATATTTTCTGGGCTAAGTTCTGGGAATGCTAAAAGCAGCGGTTCCTGTAAGATCACCAAAGTTAAATGGCATTGGGTGCGGTTAGTGCTAAGATAGATGATTACGATAACCTAAGAACACTGCATTAATGTTAGCTTTGGAGAGGACTGTCGACAGATGGAAAATTTAGAGCTTATAGTCATTGTTGTGCATAGTTCTCCCAGGAGGAGGTGGTAGGATAACATGGCTCTGTCCTGTTGATGGAGTAATGAGATAAAGAGAATGAATCAAATGAATGATGCAATTGATTTGGAATCGAGTGATTTAATAGTAAACGAAACTTTAACTATACTTATAGTTTATTTACTATACATAATTTGTTACTACACTTCACAAATTGTTTAACGATACAAATGATCGGCATGAATATTACTCGCAATTTCAGATTCCCACCTGTCTCCATTATTCAAAAGTTTTTCTTTATTATATAACATTTCTTCGTGTGTTTCTGTAGAAAACTCGAAATTCGGACCCTAAAATAGTTAATATAAACATAGCAAACCGTTTTTAAAGCTAAAAAACTTTATTATAAAAGGC
The DNA here is from genome assembly GCF_026225885.1 of Hylaeus anthracinus. Taxonomy (NCBI): domain Eukaryota; kingdom Metazoa; phylum Arthropoda; class Insecta; order Hymenoptera; family Colletidae; genus Hylaeus; species Hylaeus anthracinus. Next base: position 453,922 of record NW_026533254.1, read on the forward strand.
CAAACTATTGTCAGTACCTCTACAATTGCATCCACTGGACAAGCCTCTTGACAAAAACCGCAATAAATGCATTTAGACATATCTATATCATATCTTGTTGTTCGTCGAGAACCATCAGCTCTTTCTTCTGCTTCAATAGTGATAGCTTGAGCAGGGCAGATTGCTTCGCATAATTTACATGCAATACATCTCTCCTCTCCTGAAGGATATCTAATAAAATAAATGAATTGCATTTTGTTAACAATAAAATTTAAATTGAAAGGGTTCTTAAACAGAATGAAAATTTGAAGTTTGATAGAAATAATATATATATATATGTATTCATTTATCAATTACCTTCTTAGTGCATGTTCTCCTCTAAATCGTGGACTTAAAGGTCCTTTTTCAAATGGATAGTTTATCGTTGCTGGTTCTCTGAAAAAATGGGACAATGTAATTCCCAGTCCACGAACAATTTCTAAGAAAAATGCTTTCTCTACTACTTGGTCAGCAACGTCATTCCATGTTTTTACATTTTCCTCTTTACAAACAGAATAATATTTACTTCGAGATGAGGGCACAGTCAAAACCTTTGGAGTTGTTTGTAATAGCTTCAAGCCTGTCAATTATTAGAAGAAAAGTCAAACGAATAATTAAAATGAAATTGTTACAGACATTATGTAATTGTACTGTCGTTGGTATATACGTTACTAATATAGTAAGCGTTAGAGGTTATAATATGTTGTAATGTAAAATAATTAAAAAATAGTCAATATTAAAGATTACATTTACCTAATGGTGCAAGCTTGAGAGATGACATCTTGAAATTGTAAAAACAACTTCTTAGTATACGAATAATTAATATTGAAACTTCACTAAACACATATGAAGTAACAATAACCTTCTTCGATTACAAAATTAACAATTTCGTACTTGTCATAATACGCACTTGAATAAATGCACGTATATATCAGAAAGAGTGCATTCGGTTTAAATCCTTCTGTCCAATTTAGGTAAAGTATCTTCAAGTATCTTTCCTTACCATAATTCCCTGCAAGCTAGTGAATTGAGCATGCTAAACTATAAAATACTCCTACAGAGGCGAAACTCTGACATTTTTTAGATCCCGATTTTGAGAGCGCATGTGTATTCTAAGAAGGTGGTTATTTCCCAACTATACTAGTCAAAACCAAACTTAAATACAGAAAGTATTAATAAGTATTAATAATTTATTTTCTATAATATAATTTGTAACTTATTATTGTGATAGTGATTTTTAATGAAAAAAAAGTTGTAATTGATATAATTACAGTTGCAATTAGTTTGTCAAGTATTATTTTATCCAACATAATCGTGCAATCAAATACGCGGCAACTTCGAGACGACAACCGAATTGAAAAATAAAGCTACTAGTGGTTGCTGCATAAAAGGAGCACCTCTGCGCCTATGAGATGACAACCGAATCGACAAGGAGGCTAGTATCGGTTGCTGTATATTAGGGGCATCTCTGCGCCAACGATCTAGCAACCGGGTCTACAAACAGGCTAACTTCGGTTGATATCTAACAGGGGCATACTCGTGGTTACTTGATGACAACTAACATTTCGTTCACTTTTCGTTCAGGCCGCGTTAGTCACCGGTGACTGACGCTAACTTTTCGTTCACATTTGAATAGCATGGATACCTCCCAACACCTCCTTTTAACACCTCCTAAAACCTACTAACACCTTATAACATCTTATAACCTCTCCTGAAACCTCCTAACACCCTCTAACATCTCTTAACAGCTTCTAACACCATCTAACATCTCCTAACACGTCCTGATATCTCCTGAGACCTCCTAACACCTTCTAACACTTCCTGACATCTTCTTACAACTTTGCTCCGCTCGAAACTTCAACAAAGTTGCAGCGCTAAAATTACAACAAAGTTACATTTCAAAAGTTCAACAAGATGTGGAAGATCGCTTCGGCTGGAAACTTCCGAGTTGCCACTTTGTCGAAGTTTGACCAGAAGCTATTTGCAACATTGTTGAATTTTGCCCGCTCAAAAGTTCAACAATGTTGCAAATTGGGGAGAGGGAACTTTAAGGGGAATTGTAGCAAGACATGAAAAAAAATATATACCAGGAAACAGAGGAAATTGAAGGGAAATGTGCCAGAAAATAGAAGGAAAATGAATGGAAATATGTCAGGAAATGAACGAAAGTTAATGGAAAATGTACCAGGAAATGAAGGGAAATTAAAGGGAAATGTACCACGAAATGAAGGGAAATTAGAGGGAAATGTGTCGGGAAATGAGGGGAAATTAAAGGGAAATGTGTCAGGAAATGAGGGGAAATTAAAAGGAAATGTGTCAGGAAATGAGGGGAAATTAAAGAGACATGTGTCAGGAAATGAAAGGAAACTAATGAGAAATCTAGCAGGAAATGAAGGAGAATTACTTTCCATTCATTTTTGGTTTCGATTTGTATTGTACAAACTGTTTTACAGTCAAAAGTATCATACAAAATTTCTTTTTTCTGTCGGCTGCCATAAGTCTTATTGATTGACACAACACAACACACAATGACAGACCCTGACAGAATCGAGCAGCCCCTGAGCACCAGACAGACTCAACCTGAACCTGATAACCCCTGAAGGTCAGAATTTGTTAGAAGGCCCCCTTGCAGAAGGCAACATTGTTGCAAAATGAATATTTTTTATTTGCAAGTTTCTATCTGAAATGTAAAGTTGTGAAGTGTGTGGTTTTAGGTGTTAGTATGTATTGTGCTACCTCTTCATTAATTATATGGTACATCTGGATTTGGGAAATACAGATTTTAATTAATAACGTTTCATTGTCATCTAAAAAATTACTTGTAATTTAATGAAGTTTTTGCCTTAGGATTATATTAAAAATCTATTAATAAATAACAGCTAATGTATTACATATTTAATGAATTTGTAACAAATGTTATATTATAAACATTTAATGAAACAATGCTTCTACATGTGTATAACAATTTATGTATACAAACAAAAAGTTACCCCTAATTTAATTACAACATGGATAATAACTTATTTCTTGTTACAGTTACAATACAAAATTTATTACTATTTACATTATATACAAGTCGACAACTTAAGGTTTATTTATTACTATTACACATGTACATATATACAATAGTACAGAAAATTGTCATAAATATTAGATATAACATAATATTTTACTTTTACATAATATTAGACTTGACAGTTTCTGTTAACGTTAATAAATTAAAACATGAAGCCACTTAAAAAATAGAAATCATCATAGTATTCTCTAAGGTGACTGTACTCGCAAACAAGTTTGATCACTTTTATGTAATCATCAAATATACTTCCCTTTATAAATAGTTTCTTGAACTTTTTGAACATACAACAATTTCGTTTCTTTCAAAATTTAATGTGTATGAAAATAATTGTTTATCAACTTTGTACGTGTCATCTCTGACCTCATTTTAAATTAAATATTTTATTTCTAATGTATTTACAAACTAAAATAATCTTTATGATTATTTTTCCATTCAATTCTAATTTGTAAACAAACAAGCTTATTTTTCTTTACCCCATTCCTCTGAGACATATCTCAGCAAGTCGGTAAGGTTCTCAAATTCAGTTCTACTTTGAGGAGGATCATTCTTTGGTATACGCGGTAACAGAGATCCAACTTTTAATCGAAATTCTTCGGCAGTTTTAGCTCCAGAGAACTTCCAAATACTATAAAAAAGCAATCCACATCCACTAATCGCCCACACAGAACCCCAAAAAAGTGCTCTTGTAGCAAGCATTGCTCCTGACTCTGGAAGACCTTTTCCTCCCAGGACTCCCATATCGAAACTTTTTGTATCTTGTTTTTTAGCTGATGACAAGGCACTGCAAAAACCAATCATAGCAGAAAGTCCTGCTACTCCGCTTAAAAAGATTGTAGCTGTAACACAAATAGCAAAATTCCCCAAATAATTCAATTACATAAATACAAGTTAATAACAAAAAATAAAAGACAGTTAAATCTTTATCACTTCACAAATTTGGAATAAAATTATAGTCTAAATCACATCGTCAAACTTCTAATTAATATTTAAATAACATATTTTAGAGTTATTTTCATTATTTATTAACTTCATGATTAAAATTTCAATAAAAATTTGAGTTATCCTTAAGAAATGAGTCTATTTTGGAAAAATACATGTTATATAAATTTGCGAAGTTTTGATTTATTGTCAAAATTAAATGAAGTGTAACCCATAATTGCTTTTATAACATAAACCTACCATACAAGTTTTCTGTTTGTTTCTTCGTGCTTTTGTCAGACATGATGATTGCTTTGCATTATAATGTATTGTATATAATGTCAAGATATATCGCGTTATCGTGATAATAACAGCAACTTTTGCCTTCGAAGAAACTCGAAGAAAACTAGAACAGTTAGAAATAATTTATAAAATTATAACCATGCTGATTCCTCAGTGGTTTACATGTACACCATAGATCACAGAGTAGTTTTACAGAGGCGAAACTCTCGTCAGAAAAATTAAACCAATGGTTCAATATAGCGTCCTGCCTAAGTAAAGTAAAGTATATCCACGAAGAGTGTACAGGGTGTCCCAAAAATGTTGTAACACCTTGAAAGGGGTGGTTCGGGAGGTGATTTGAAACAACTTTTTCCTTAGCGAAAATGTTTTGCGGGGTTTCGTTGAAGAGATATTAACGGAAAACACTGACCAATCAGAGCGTGAGTATGCCGGTTGAGCGTAGGCTACGCGCTAGGCGGCTGCGCTCATACCCTACTGCGGGCGCTCCACCGGCATACTTGCGCTCTGATTGATCAGTGTTTTCCGTTAATATCTCCTCAATGAAACCCCGCAAAACATTTTCGCTAAGGAAAAAGTTGTTTCAAATCACCTCCCGAACCACCCCTTTCAAGG
>NW_026533254.1:458858-496397 GCF_026225885.1 Hylaeus anthracinus
CGAACCACCCCTTTCAAGGTGTTACAACATTTTTGGGACACCCTGTATAAGGAGTTCCATCTGTGTAGTGTAGAAGTGTTATCAAATATGAATATTTCTACCACTCGCGGCGCAAGTGAGATCAAATTTGAAAGGGTGACTCCAGATTTCTCTGACAAAGTACAGTGTCTAGTGCGCTCAGAGAGTAGAGGAAATAAAGAGAGAAAAGAAGAAATTTCTAAGGTGAAGACTGCTATAATTGAAGATAACATTGAATACTTTGCACCAGGTTTTTATATTTAACACAAAGAATAATGCTTAAAATTTTTTTTTACGAAATTGAACTCATTTTTCATTACTTACATCATTAAACTTGCAAATTATTCATCTAAGTTTCATTTTTTCAATAGCAATCTATTTGTTAATAAGGTTTCATCTCTTCGGTACACTTGCATATTTTAGATAAACAAAATTTTTAATATTGATTTTTACTTCACTTGATTCACAAATGTATTGATTATTTGCTAACGTCATTCTATGATATATATCGCATATAGTTATAGTATTCATTTAATTACAAAGAAATAACTCCAAGTTGCTTAATTGGTTAGTAGTTCTCTATTCTTTTATGTATTCTTTTCTTTCATAATCATTCATTATTGAAAAATCGACAAGAATTTTGCTAAATAGCATTTAAGTAAGTCAGATGTAAATGTTTGTCACCAGTGACTTTATTTTTCTTGGGAATAATTGAAACCACAAAAAAAAGGAACAGAAATAACTCTGGATCACAATTGTTACTAAAAGATAGATTGGAAAACCTAAGTTTAAATGCTGAAAGCAGTCCTGCAGGAAAGACTACTACCTCGGGCAGCCATAGAGCGCAACTTTTAATGTAAGATTTGAATAGTAAAGACAAGACTATTTTGAGCAATATTTTTCTTACGAGGAACGAGTCTATTGTTAGAAATACTATTGCCAAACTACTAATACAGGCAATTGGACCACTACTCAAAGAGCTAACCATCTTGCTCCAGGGTAAATCTTACGCATAAGTTTCATCATTATTTTTATGTTTTGTGTTTATTTTTATTGTGAATTACATCGTTGTTACATTGTGTTTTCTTTTCCACATTAAAATTTAAAAAACTATATTGCACCACGGTAATACCTATAGAATGGTGAGGAAATTTACCGCATCCTTTTTAAATACTATTAAATTTCTACCTAACTCAAACTTACAAACAAATATAATGTTTATATATCGCTTCGCGTGTAATTATTAAAAGAAAATATCTCGAAATATAAAAGTATAAAATTCATTGAACAGTGTTAATCGCTGTTCGTCAACAACAGTTGCCACATTGCTCAGTACCATTTCCTGATTTGAGTACATTTTCGACATAAAACCGCAAAGGGTTAATAAAACTTTCACTCTTCTAAGATTAACTAGTACCACAGCGACATAGAATTCGTTAGAGTTTATTGTAGACTCTGTTGTAGAACTGTACGTGTTCGCTTTACATTACCTATCTTGCAACTATTCACACTGTTGGCGAACCTCAACGAATTCAAAGTTTCATTGTAACATTCGTTTAAAGGCGATATATTTAGTAACATTAAGGTTTTAGAATTGCCACCCAGAGACGGCATTAACAAATGGGTAAGCTTCGAATTTCTGTAAGGTATATGTTCCTGCTTCTTCAACAGAGCAAGAATTACATTACCTAAATTCGCTAGCGATTTGTTAATATTTTTTGTTTCGGCATTTCGAGCTGATTCCTCCCCTTTCAGTCTTTCAGAACCCGCTAAATCTACTAAATTCAAATTTCCTATCGAAACTTCTCCTTTACTTTTATGTAAACCGATAAGTTTTATTCTTGTTACCGAATGCGATCTTGATGATCTAAACAATTATACTGTTATTGCTCATGAATCTATTGATTATTTTGAAATAAATGATAAAGATAAAAAATATATATTTACCGTTCATTGGATAAAGTAGCCGCGACTGCTCTATTACGTTGGGCGTTTAGAAGGCATTCGTGTAGTTTTTCAGGACTATTTATTTCCTCAATTTTAAGATTGCTAACATATAAATCGTGTCCTTTACTATCAGTCATTCGGATTTCGTGTGTTTTTACTTGAGAATCAAGTAAATCAACGATATGCTCATTATAAATCTCAAGGAAACTAGCTTCAATTCGGTACTCCCAGCCAAGTAATTGGAACTGCTTCATTTCTTTGAATATGTGTCGTACCTTAATACGTAAACGAAAGCAAGAACTTTAGCAAACATTATCTCTTCCACAAATTATAATAAATAAAATTGTATGTACCGTTCTAGGTATCATGCCCTCTGTATCAGTTCCAGGTGAACCTTCCATCGTAAACGTTTTACCTGAACCAGTCTGACCATATGCAAATACACAAACATTATATCCTTCTAAAGCAGATTGAACTAAAAGAGCTAACTCTTCGAAGACATCTTGTTGGCTGGTATTAGGTGGAAAAACTTTGTCGAAGGAAAATTCTTGTCGCATTCCTCTTAGCTTTCCACTACAACTCGTTGCATCAGAACCATCTAACTTACCCACCTCGATAGTGGACTCATCAACGAAGTTCATTATACACATCCTGTGAACAGTGTAAATAATCGTTTGAAAATTTACTAAATTTAATATTTGGATCAGTGTTTTGAAACGTTTTAGAATGCACGATACTAGAGAAATAATATTCAGACAATTGTTAAACTCAGATAAACAATAAATGATGAGATCCCTCTAGAGGTTATACCCCTAAAATTTGAAAATACTAATTAGATATCCAATACATACATTTTCCCTTTCTGGATTTCACTTGAAGTTCTAGGACGCACCCGGCAAAATACTCGAATATTTCCTTTTAATTCCTGTATCGCATTATGTAGACATCTACGATCCTTGTCCATTGTATGAACTAAAGACTGTAATTCACTATTGACTGTACTTAATTCTTTGATAATCCTTTCCTGCTTTTCCAAATCTGTTTGTTGATTTTCTATGGTAGATGTATGCTTCAATAGTAATGCTTCTTGAGACAAGCACTTTTGTTTAAATTCTTCTAAACATTTTGAGACAGAATTAAACGATTCTCTGGATTCCAACAAATGTTTATTCAAATTCTCTCTTTCTTCTTCTATGGTACTCATTGCTACTTTCAATTCCTTGAGTTCATCATCTAATCTCTTGTTTAAAGTTTCATATTCTTCTACCTTTAACTTATACACATTTGTATTTGCTTCTAAAGTATTCACCTGTTCCTGCAGCATGTTAAGTTTCAATGCGGTATCTTTATACTTTCCTCGTAAGGTAGATAATTCATTGGTTGTGTGGGCCAAGCGACCCTTAATATCCCACTTATTTGGTTTGGTTGCACAGTTACTTTGTGTGTTTTTAACTGCTGTAACTGATACAGTGCTATTAACAATCTTGCCTGTTGATGTAGCATTTTGTTGTACAGCTCCTGCTTTAGAAACAGGTTTAATAAATGGCTTTTTAACTGCATGTACAATGTTTGTAGTAGCTGGTCTTTTCAAAGTTCTAGTTGTTATCGACGACATCGTTTTCGATCTAGCGAGGTTCTCCTTCATCATAGGTTTATCTTTTATGGTACTTTTTAAATCGAGGTTCGCTACACTTTGTGCCTTTTTCAACATTTCAGATGCATTATTGATATTTGAATGAGACTGTTCATTACCACTTTTGGAAGCTTTTGTCTTATTCATGTCTGAGGTATTAGTCGATTTAAAATTAATAGAGTCTGTCAAAACAATTTTTGGTTTAGGCAAACGTGATTCCATCTGTGGGACAATCATGTAGATTAACAAAGTGTAATGTAAAGGAATCGTATGCTTACTAATGGTTCAACTAAACTAAGAACACATGCATTACCCAAATAGCAAAAAATTGATCAATCAAAACATCTATTATTAGATGAATCTATTCCTTTTATATAATTCATGCTGTTTCAAACCACAAGCTATCTTAAATATAGTTTGTCAAGAATTAGGAATGTACTATACCTATTCCTCCCATTCTTAACTCTTAAACTACCTGCACATACAACAAATTCTACAAAGAAAAACCCTGGAAGACCTTGTATTTAGGTCTATGTAACGCCAACTTAAATCATTGCAAATACTTGATTACAAACAAAACTAATGTGTAAAATGGATTGAAGGAAAAATATTAGAGTATGAGAACAATTACTAAAAAAGTACTAATATAATTAGTGCCAATAAGACTCGAAAAAATGATAAATAAACAGAATATTCAACAAAACATAATTATAATAAAATATACTTATAAACTTATATACAATGATTCTTTTTTTTTCACAATTTTATGACATATCACAGTTTTATTTTACGTTTTCATTAGTTAAGGATCTGAACTATCTATTTCTTAATCAAAGAAGAATTAAAATCTTATCATTATCTTTTTACTTTGCGTGTTATTACTATATTGTTTACATGCAAATAATTCTGCGATTCACAGAATGAACTTGTTTTCTTACAATCACTACAAAAGTCTAAAATATATTGTTCGTAGATAGAAACATAGATACGAACAACAATGGCAACAGTCCAATAAAACAAACCTTTTCGTCTATAATAATAAAATAAAATCCCTCGCAGTCACACGCATCAACTGTCTACAAACTCAAATTGTTTACCATTAAATTATCTAATACTTTCACAATAACAAAACTATCATCTGACGTGTGAACATATTTTCTGTCCAAAGATTATAGAATGAAATTAAACTGATATTTGTAAAATGGCAGGTTACTTCGGCAAAGGATAAACGCGATTGAACGTGATTAAACGATGGTTGAACAACGTTTCGTGTGCCCGGTGTGCCCTTCGTGTGGTTTTCAAATTCATTTGTTGCGCATGCGCATTGGAAAAAGGACAGTGGTTTGAAGAAAATACAGGATGTCCCAAAAATATTGTAACACCTTGAAAGGGGTGGTTCGGGAGGTGATTTGAAACAACTTTTTCCTTAGTGAAAATGTTGTCCGAGGCTTTGTTAAGGAGATATTAAGAGAAAACCCCGACCAATCAGAGCGTGCGTATACCGTTGGAGCGGCCGTGGTAGCGAAGGCTACGGCTAGGCGGCCGCGTCAATGTCCTATGATGCACGTCGAGTCACTTGTCGCGTACAAGCGCGGCCACTTAGCTCGTATTAGCTCGTATAGCTCGATTTAAGTAAAAGACAAGAATCTTGCCGATTTCTTAAATATATGTTTTAATCCAATATCTTTCTCTGCATGAACTACTTCATTGTATGAAATGTGATAATTATAACCAAATAAAAGTCTATAGTTTCCAAATCGTTTCTCTAATTTTTTAATTCAAAATTTTCCTGCTAAAAGATAAGATATGTCAAAAGTTTGAAAACAGTACTCTATGAGTAGTAAAAGAACTTTAGTACTTTGATGTAAAGCTTTGAAAGTATCTAATGTTAAATGACAGTCTGTTTCCAAATTTTTCCAAAAATCTAACTATGTTAAAAATTTCTTTAAATATTCATATCTAAAATCCTTAACATTCAAAATCGGTTTACAAAATTCGTTTCTTTTCCTGTTACCTTTAACACTACTTGTATTATTTACAATGTCCCACCATTTGCGAAATATTTCTAAAAAATGGGCAGTATCTGTATAATTAAAATCTTTCATAACTGCCATTGTTGAATGATGGAAAATATTATTTACTAGAAAAACTTTTTGCCTAACAAAATTATTAGGAAACAATGATTTATAATTTAATTTATAAGCTTTCTTAATAATTAAATATTTTTCAAAATCGTAAACTGTACGTAAATGGTTAAATTTAGCTAATCCTTGTTCATTTGTATAAAATTCGGAGAAAATAAAGGTTTTATCTAAATTTTTTAAATTTAACCAGTTATTTCTTATATTTTTTATTATATGAACAAAGTCAAAAGAAAGAAAAATAATTGTATGAAAAGGCCGGTAGAGGGAGACATAGTAGTTGGGAGTGTGGTGTCGCTGCGCCAACATTATTAGAGAGTTTCCTCTCTATGGAGAAAGAAGACTTTCTTTTGTTTTCTTTCTCTCTATGCGAAAAGGAAGACTTTCGTTTGTTTTCTTTTTCTCGCTCAGGTTTCCTACCTCGTGACGTCGCCACGAGGCGGTGTACCACGGTGGCGACAGTACGAACAAGTACGAGTTCGGCATGTGGACCAATGTGGACAAGCACGACTCGCGCGTCGAAAACAATTTTCAAATATCGCGCTAGTCCGTAGTGACGTCTCCTTTTGTACTAACGCGTCGCGATTGATGTTAGTGTTTTGCGTTGATTCGTGTGTCACGCTAGATATAATAAATGGTGCATGTTCATCAGTAAAGATTCTTGTGATGTGATTAACCACACAGGAGGCCGGTTGTACCGAGAGGCCGGGAGGCTGATAGGATAGGTTGGGTTACATATATCGAAGCCGGACTCTCACACTGTTGCCATTTTCGCCTCAATACGGCTAGTACTAAAGTCGGTTGTGGCGTAGCCTTCGCTACCGCGGCCGCTCCATCGGCATACTCGCGCTCTGATTGGTCAGTGTTTTCCGTTAATATCTCTTTAACAAAGCCTCGGACAATATTTTCGCTAAAGAAAGAGTTGTTTCAAATCACCTTCCGAAACACCCCTTTCAAGGTGTTACAACATTTTTGCGACACCCTGTATAGCAGCTATACTATATTCGTATACTACGGACACCGGACTGTGACGCCCCCAAAAATCTGGCGCCCCGCCCCCCCCCCCCCCCCAATGCCGGCCATAAGAGTAGTAGAGTGGTGTGGTGACTGGCGAGGACTACTGGCGACCACTATATGGCTCATAGCCTAAAAGCTCTTTCACACGACGATACGCGTATCGCAATACGGGTATGCGTAGAGTTTAACAAATGCATGGATGACGAGAACCTGAGATGTGAAGAAGAGTGTTTGGACCGGGCAACAGTTGGAAGTGTGCCTGGAAGATAAACACACGGAATTGGCGAATGTTTAGGCTAAGAGAGCGACTGCTAGGTGCCAGATTGAGAATGAATGATAAGAACGTGTGTTGTATGTAGGTAAGGGTAAAAGGAAGACATGTTTGGACACAGAGATGGGGGTATTCATACTCATAAATATATAATTCAAATATATGTCGCAGGGAAATGATAAAAATGGAGACTTGATCAAATCCCTAAGGTAGATGATCAATTCACGGGAGATGTTAAAATAACATCTCTGTGAGGTCATTTCCCTAAAGAAAGTAAGTGATTTGATCAAATCCCTTGACTGTTTTAGGGAAAAGATGGAATAATATTGTTTAGATATTAAAAGTATTAATTTAGTAAATCATGCGTTATTAAGTGTAGAATAGGTAATACAACAATAGTCGTAGAAACAAATTATTTATTAATTACATTCCCTAAAAATATTCTTTTTGTTTGTTAAAATATCAGCTTAAATACCTATTTCTTTTACTAATTAGTCTCGAATAAATAATTTATGTTTCTATGAGTATTGTTGTATTACCTATTCTACTTTTAATAACGCATGATTAACTAATTAAAATACTTTCAATATCTAAACAATATTATTTCATCTTTACACTAAAACAGTTAAGGGATTTGATCAAATCACTTACTTTCTTTAGGGAAATGACCTCACAGAGATGTTATTTTAACATCTCCCGTTAATTGATCATCTACCTTAGGGATTTGATCAAATCTCTATTTTTATCATTTCCCTGCAACATATATAATTCATAAATATGAATATGAATACATTCACATCACGCGGATTTGTGAATATGAATATGAATAAATTCACGAATAAAAATGTGAATAACGCGTTGTTCACATTTTTATTTATAATTAACTCTTCATTAAATAACGTTAATCACTTACTTACATTGTTTACTAATCCTACACAAAAAACGTTTTCACTCCAACCAAATGGGTAATTAGGTAATTACAAAAATTATGTAATTTATCCAAATAAAAGAATCATTGTTGTTACTATCATAAAACACAGTATAGTTGTGTTAATAGACATGTATACGAAACTCTGGAATATGTATAAGCACCTTGGATAATGAATTAATGACATACATTCGTGTGAAGTTGCACGTGTGAGCGACGAAACATGCGTCATAGGAGTAATTTTCATGGAAGCACCAGCCAGAGGCGTTATGAGAAGTGACGAAGATAAAGCGTACAATAAACGGGAGTTACCGTTAGCGAAGCGAGAGAGAGTTAGCGAAGCTAGATCTTGTCAAACGAAAGCTGGAGTTGAGGAGAAGTCTCGCGTATATGTGTCATTGAAATTTGTACATATCTGTCTTAGAATAAATTTGTAAAACATTGTAAATGGTTCAATTTCTCTTCATACAAATCATGACAAATATTTCACGAATTAAATCAATTGTATTGTTTTAAACTTTTCGTTTTATTTCGGTTGAAAACCATTCTAGTTTCGTTTTTCACTTTTAAATGTAATCAAACGGAAGTTAGTAAATGATTGAAGACGACAGGCTTTGTGTTTTGATTACACTATTCGCTGAGATACGAGATTGTGTAGCGTTTGATTACATTGGTCGCTGAGCTATGAGATTAGTTTTGCGTTAATAATAAATTAGTTTTGCCTTTTCTGTGTCTAATAAGTCGATTTTCAATCACTGTTGTTTAATCTATGATTGAGGACCTGTAAGTTTTATTTCGTGGTTATCAGTACTGATACTATTTACTTTAACCAGACAGCTGTGTTTGACGAGTATAATCGTCATCGTTCGATTTTCGCGACACATAATGCGCGCTCTTAAAAGGGGGCCCCCACAGCTAACTGGTTAAGAAGATACGTGATCTAGATTGTAGTCTGATAATATTGTCAAGTTCTCTTATAATGGCAATTGTCTTCATACAGTGGGTGTAGAAAGTATTCGTACACCGATCAATTTCCAAAAAAACTATGTAAAATAGTAATTTATTAACTTATTTTTTATAAACAATGACATTCTACATATTCTCGGAAATCTCTAGAATAGATAGATTACAAAGAAAATAGCTATTTATGTAAGTTGCGAAACTAACAAGAAAAAAACAATTAATCGATAGGAATATTGAAGCAATAAGTATTCGCACAACTGTTTAAAAGTACTTTCCTGGCAATTTGATGTTTTCTAATTCGCACGGAGCAATAAGTTAAAGTGTTTACGTTACAAACTCTGCTGTAAATGGTTCGTTATAAGAATCGTCCAAATACTTATTGCTTCTATACTTTTACTCACTTTTCGCATTTTTTTGTTAATTTTACAAATTATATTAACTAGTAAATGTTGTTTGGACTAGATCTATCTTAGAGACTTCCGAGAATATGTAAAATATCATTGATTACAAAAAGGAAGTTAAGAAACTACAATTTCACAGAAAAGTTTTTTGGGAAATTGATCGGTGTAAGAATACATTCTACACTCACTGTATATACCACGTAAAGAAGTAATATTAACACAGCTAATGATAATAAATATGATAAATGGTAGAAAAATACCATATTTCCATTTTTTTAATTGAACAGTTGGGAACTTTTACTAATTGCATGTTAAAAAACGTAAATCGTGGAACGAAAAAGTAATTTACGACTATCTTCGAAATTTCATTGAAAAACAATACTTATCTATATAAAGAGTTATAGCAGTTACTTTTAATATAAGGCAATATAAATAGTTACTCGCATAAACGTCGTCGGAACGACTTATCTCTAAGTTTAGTCAGTTTTTCTTATCGTATCACATTTATCAGTGGTTCCTAACAAAAAAATTGGTCGAGGTTAATGTACGTACTGGTTACATGATTGACCAATAAACAATATCGTTTAAACTTTAACCTGACTATCGATTGTAAAGGGTTTCTTGAAAGTAGCTTTAGAATTTTATTTTTTAATAAAACAAATAGGACCCAGAGCCAAACTCCGAGTTGACTTCAGCGACAGTCGCGGAAAAAGTAGGAAACTCCGGGATAAGGACAGAGAGGGCGGTACAAAAATTGCAGGAGTGACGAGGACAGAACGATTAGGCTAGCATGATATTTTTTCCAGCATATTGCTACTTTGCTTCAATATCCTGGAAAAAAATCATGCTAGCCTAATCGTCCTGTCCTCGTCACTCCTGCAATTTTTGTATCGTCCTCTCTGTCCTTGTCCCGGAGTTTCCTACTTTTTCCGCAACTGTCGCTGAAGTCAACCCGGAGTTTGGCTCTGGGTCCTGCGCACCCTTAAAGGGACAGACTAAAAGCATTTTTACGAGAGATATATTCAGAAACTGTTTATAAAAAAACTATGCGATAAACAAATAAAACTGGTTTCATGGAATAAAGAATCAGAGAACATGTTGTTTCTGAAAGATACCTTATAGGATTAATGCAAAGAATCAAATGACAATTATATAAATAAATAGGATTGTAAAACTGATAATTATTTATTATTTTAATTTTTTCCAAATGTAAATAAAGAAATAAGTTTTCACTTGCAAATAAACAAATTAATTGTGGCAACATAATTATATAAATAAATATTCTTTAAATAACAAATGTAATTATTATTTAAGATTTGAATCCTGTTTTCATTGTATTTTTATCAAAATAATTTTAATTAAAAATATTCTCTGCAATGCTCATAACTGATCCAATCAAATGATGAAATTGACCATTACCTGAAGACATTAATTGTCTATTATTAGTCATTTTAGTAATTACAATGCAGAAACAAGTGAATATGTTGCAGGAAATTGGGTAATGAACTTTGAAATAAATCAAATGATATTTAATAACCAAATGAAGCTTTTTCATACCTCTTGTCATAAATTATTATTGTTGTACAATATTCATTATAATAAAGAAAAGTATAGATCATAACAAAAGAAATCATATCGCAAATTATACAATTCCTGACTTTCGCTGGTGATATTACACATGCTGATACAGACTTGTTGCTTAGTTTTTTTCCAACTGTTACTGTCATTTTTTCTGATCAATACAATAATACGATGCGTAATTATAGTGATACTAACTGAATAAAACATCGACTACATTTAAATATTCTTTTGAAATTATTTCTATATGAGGTTTTTGTTCCTTTCGCGTTGATCTTGTGCACCACTAACTAAGTTAATATTTAACGGAACTTAGGTAATTCATTTAAATGGCCCAACAGTAATTGAAAGTAGGATCTTTTACTTTACATTTCGTTGTTCACTTGGAGCTTCTATGGTTTTTTCTTCAAGTGCTTATTAGACTGTACAATGTATATTACGGCAGACAATACGTTTGAAAGGTATCTTCCAAAATACACGAACAAAAACTCGTAACGCTTCTTAATTAACTGGACAACAATTTGTCACTTCTCGTGTAATTTACTTTATCTTCTAAAAAACTAGTTCTCGTTTCTCAAAAGACTTGTACCGAACCTTCAATTATTTCTAGTTACGGTCACGACGATAACTCGGTAGTTACAACTATGTTTGTGTAACAAATGTAGCGCTTAATTGTTACATTACCTGTATAAATGACGATTCGAAATCCCGCAGTTATGTTCTAGGTGACTCCTACCGATATACATTTCATTTCCTCGTTAGAAATGCATGCAGTTTGAATTTGAAATGGTAATAAATCAATTGATCTTCTATCGACTATAAAAACAGCATTTGATTAACTAATCGCTTAACAGTAATTAGTAGTAGCTAAAATACCGATACAAAAACTAATCATTAATTACAAAATCGCGATTTAAAAAAATCCTTGTGAAAACGAGACTTCTACAATTAATAAAAACAAAAACAAGTATTTGCAATAATTGCTTATTTGATTGGTAATAAATTGAACGAATAGATAATTATAAACAAAATTTTATATTATTTCATCATGTTAAAAAAAAAAGAAAAAAAAAAGAAAAGGAATTCTATTGCGCTCACTTTAAATGCCAAATGTGCAGAATAAGGCATTTGAAATTAACAACGTTGTTATTATATTAACACAAAGTAAGTTAAATAAAAGTTACATGGTTTTATATCAAATATAAAGATGAAATGGAATGTTTTTAGGTGAAAGCACCTAGATGATTTGAAGATGATCTTTATTTTCTTGAAACGAAATCTTTCTATAGCGAAATTATAGTATATTTTTTAACACACAGTTCTTCGTAGTTGACGTTTCGAGAACTGTCCAGTTTCCATTTGACCCTCCAAAAGAATGATGCTATTTGAAGTGGTCATTTCAAATGCCTTGTCCTACATAATGTTAACCCGTATATATATCATATACGCTAACATTTGTTTAGTACAGTGTGGTAACGTGATACTAGTGAATGTTGCATTATGGTTTTTATAGTAACTATAAAATTCATGTTAATTATTTATTATATCACACAATACTGAGTACCATTCTACTGCTATTAATACCAAGATTAATAAAAGGCAATAACAGAAGCATCTTTTTACACTTCCATCGTTGTCGACAATCGTCAAATGTGTTAATAGAATTCAATGTAAAAGAAAGAATCTTAGTTTATTGCAAATACTGTTTTACTTGCTATATTACACATTCGTTTTTATTTGTCTCGTTTTATTACGTATTTTTTTCATATTTTCTCACCTTTTACAATAAATTTACAATGAGGATTATAAATTCATTGCTAGAAAGAATTCTCTATAAAATTGTAATTTTTGTTCTTTTATTCTAACGTTTTTGTAAATAGTAATTCGACGCAGATACGAATGTTCCACATCGATTCAATTCTTACCCACACTATATGAAACACGCACATTTGACTGCCACCATTATCGTAATTAATATTATTCAATTAAATAAATAGACAAGTTTAAACCCTTGAATTCTTTAAACGCACACCGTTTATACCCCCTGATAAATTAAATATTATGTCTTTCGTTGGACTGATTTTTTTCGTTAATATTACCATCGAACTTTAAAGAAACAAATGCAAACATGTTTGGTTCGCGGAAATGTTTACTATTTCATAAAGATTAGATACTCGTAAAAGTTTGCATACATAGATCAATAAAATTCTATCGTTAATATTTGTGCGAATCAAGAGGAAATTGGTAATTTATGGGAAAAAAGTGTGTCCAATCGAAAGTCATGTTGAACATTAAAAGGAAGGTACATAAATCATTTTCAGTATGGAAGTGCGCGTCAATCAGCGGCGTGAACAAAAATTTAAAATATTGAAGCACGTTTCAATACGTTCCTGTTTTAGCGAATAAGTGCTCTTATCCTGACCATACGACTAGAATCGGTCAGTTTACATTTCACAGGGCGACCAGCCCTACAAAGATACGAAATCATAGGGTATTCGTTTTCCAAATATTTGTTTTTTTATTAAATTATTCGTTTTGTTTTCAGTAAAGATTTCAAGTTTTCAAAACTTGTATGATTCTATATCTTTTCTGAGAACATAACTCTTCATTTTCATTATTCACATACATATTCAATGTCTCGTTTAATTTACACTTTTGTTATTGTATGTGCAATGCCTAAAATTATATTATATAAATTTTTCATATGATTTTAACGAATGTACAAATAAACTAACGTAGTGCGATACAATAATTTTGGAACTGATTGTAAAGTATGAAAATTTGCAAACACAACAGACCTCTTTGCAAAGCTGGCTGCACCCCCAACGTTAGGAAATATCAGTAAACAGCCCATTTTATTACACTAGTAGTATAAGATAGTCGTGATAGAAAATAGTAAATATAAATTTTTTGTTTTTAATGGTCATGAATGATGAAATCACTGTCAACAGTGCAGAATTATAATTTTATCTTTCAATTTTTATCTACCTTCTTTTTACCATTTTCTAAAAAGAATATTTAGCTCGTTTTGGAGATAGGCCTAACGAAATTTCAATGGACACAATGTTTCTTGTCCTTTTTTTTTTGTGGCTTTTTCGACACCAATTTTGTATCTTTATCCCGGTAGAACGAGGCTTCAGAACGGTTTCTTCTTTTTTTAATTCATTTTCTGTTTTTTATTATTATCAATTTTTTAATACGTCATATAAAAAAGTTCTAGTATCGATTTTATACTAGTCCAAAGAAAGTTTAAAGCAACAGTTTAAAGAAAAATTTCTATTAGGTTAATCACGATCAATACATATTTCAGAGTATCATTTATATTTACACTTATACAAACTGCCATACATTCTTATCATATTTGACCATATTTATTCATCTCCGTGTATGTAACATTAAATATGTCAAACATTCATAAATTTAGTAGAAAATATATCATATTTACTGTTAAATGCGCTATGCTTAACATATTCTCCGGTATTAAATAATTTCATGTTAAATAATATGTTCGTGCAATGTGCCATATCATTAAATATTATGTCACTATCCTCGTTCTACCAAAGTTTTTTTTTCTTTTTTTTACAATATTCTAACTCCATAAACGTTACCCAAAAACTGTTATCAAGAAACTTCTTTAGAAATTGTTTCTAGAACGAAAAAATATTTCCAAGAAATGCCTCTAAGAATTTCCTTACGTCTGATAACACATTTAACATTAAATATGTTAAACAGGTTATCAATTAATTTATTACTATATTCAGTGTGCAACAGTTGATATTACCTTAAAATTCGGTGTGCTATATCTTGAAATAACACATCACCTCATTCACCCTATCACAACATTTTGTGACTTCATGTTGACAAAGGCTTCTAAAAAAGAAAAAAGAAAAAAAGAAAAAAAAAAAAAACATTTTTAAAGTGCATTTCTTGAAAAACCATTCTCAAATTACGTCCTTAAAAAGCATGCTCGGAAAGCATTTTCAAGAAATGTCTTCGGAAATTGTCGCTAGAAAATATGTTTTCAAAAATTGTCTGTGTGCTTTAATTAGCCTTGAGCTTTTCGTAGTCCACTTTTCCGTTGGCGTAATTCTTCCCTGCCGCTTTCTTGCTGTGTTTAGTACCCAGGTAGGCGTCGTGAAAGAATTTAGCGAAAAGGACGAAGTAGCTGAAGTACATGAGCAAACTGAATTTGACATTGACACGCGAGACATTGCACTCAATCTGGCCACTTTCCAAGTACTGGTAAGCTTTAATGTTTACGTAGAGGCCGATAACCATTTGTGCTATCTGCAGAATCGTGATGAACATGGAAATCCATTTTGGTGGTCTGTAGCGCATTGCTTTCAGAGCGTAATACGAGTACATTATGGAGTGAACGAAGTAATTCATTACGATGAACCATCTAGCGTGTGCTGTGTTTTCCGAATATGAAAACCACGAGTAAAGAAGCACTGTTATATGGTGATACCAATGTAGAAAGATTAGAGGCTGTTTTCTTAACACGATGAAGATCGTGTCACCAAGTTCGGGAAGTTTTGATAGCACGAACATCCATGCCCAGAAACCAGTCACACGGTTATGTTCGATGAAACTGAAAGCAAACAATTATTCCCTTATTATTGATTTTTATACGTTCATTTGTTATTGTCTTATGATGTTATTATTATCTCTATATGCTTGTTGAGTTTAATTCTTTGAGGCACACGATTATAAAAGAAAAATAAAATTCAAGCCGCACAGAAGAACAGTGTCAACAACTTGCTAACGCGTTTTGACTTGTATGTAATTTTGATTCCACTTGTACTTTTAGCGTTGGTTTATATTATTGCCGTATGAATGAAAAACTTTAAACAAAATAATAAAGCTAAGCAGAAGATGGGATAGTTTTAAACCCACCTAACTTCAAAAAGTTCAAGAGCTCAAACAATTTTTGTATTATATATGTTTATATTAAAACAAATACAGTTTCATTTAGACAGGTAAATAAATTAATGCATAGTAGTTCCCAATATGTTATTTATGAAAATTATGTATCCACTTCAGAGAGAATTGGTAACAGGTTTATTATTATTATTATTATTAGTTCTACTCGGATGTCTGGATCAGAGAGACTGAGCTTTTGCCGTTGTATCCCTATCCACCCAGTTAATAATAGTCAAGGGAGTAATAGCAATGAATTATAACACAAACATTGTTTTTGAAATGGTTAAAGTTGTACGAATAAGAAAAAGGAGAAATTACCTAGGTACACAAATACTATGGTGAAGCCCAAAATGCCTTAGCACTCTGATCAATTCTGGCGCTGATCTAGTGAATCCAATAATGGAAAATGTTGCAAGTAGTGTGCTCCAAAGTGCGAGCAAGCCTCTTAGTTCAAACTTTGATCTCGTGGACATGTAATGCTGTCCACCAAATACTATAATCATGTAAATGCCACAATAGTAGAAACCATTTGTCCAGTTGTCTACCATCCACGCCGTGGTGTCCATGGGACTGAAGGTTTCTTCGAATTTGAAGACATACGAAGAGTTCGGTACGGTGATCTCCATATAATCCATTTTGTTCATCTTGATATATTTTGTTTTTCAGTTTCTCTTCTACAAAACGCGACACCGCTCACTTCCTCGCGGTTCTATCTCCAGCATGCTGAAAAGATATAAGAAACAAGTTTAAACAAATAATAAGTCCAGATTATTTTACAAATAATAATTTCAGACCATAAGTTTGCAAAAAGGGGGAAAACTAACTACAAGCTATTAAAATAATTTTCTACACTAAAAGAAACGAAAATATTACGACACGAGTTATGGCGGTTTATTGTTCCCGCAAGACATTTTTAATTTCCTGTAAAAAAAAAAAAGAAAAATAATGTCGATGTAATAAATGGATAAACAGGTTGTTAATTTAGTATTATTTTAAATTTTACTATTGTTACAAGGAATATACAGGGTGTCCCAAAAATGTTTTCCCAATAAATTTGAATATGGCACTCTAAACATTTAATATTATTAATATTGTTAAATACACATCCAATATAGAATTTAGTAACAAAAGTTGTATAGTAATAATTTACGGGGTATATTAATTATTCACTGAAAGTAGTAAATATCCACATATTTATGAGCGAGCATGTAGGAGCCCTAAAATAAATATTCAAATAACAAGGAGCATCAGTGATAATGCCTCTATCTTTATCATACAAAATGAAAGTCACGAAATCTATATATTTCCTGACTCCTTGAGCGCTCCACAAAGTCTTCAAAATACAAAAATTAACGTTAAAACAAACTTCCATATTCTTAAAATTAAGAAAAAATATAATACAGGGTGTCCCAAAAATGTTGTAACAGGGGTGCTTCGGGAGGTGATTTGGAACAACTTTTTCCTTAGCGAAAATGTTGTCCGAGGCTTCGTTAAGGAGATATTAATGGAAAACACTGACCAATCAGAGCGCGAGCATGCCAGTGGAGCGGGCGCGCTCATACGCTACCGCGGGCGCTACACCGGCATGCTCGCGCTCTGATTGGTCAGTGTTTTCCGTTAATATCTCCTTAACGAAGCCTCGGACAACATTTTCGCTAAGGAAAAAGTTGTTCCAAATCACCTCCCGAAGCACCCCTGTTACAACATTTTTGGGACACCCTGTATAAGTCTCAACCTGATGGACACTACAACTTATCTGTATATGCGAAGTTCAGTAGTCCACAAATTTTGCTTATTGTCGGCAAGAGGGTTTCAAATCACCTCCCGAACCACCCCTTTCAAAGCGTTACAACACTTTTGGGACACCCTGTATATTCTATAAACTGTAATTCCGACATCATTTGATGATTTTTGTTTAACCCTTTGCATTCGAGGCCTTTTTTTTATATCTATCAGCAACTCGAGATGTTTCTTAACATTCTATTGCTATGAGTATTAAGCTATCGAGATTTTGAAATGAGGTCACCTTTACCTCACCGACAATCATTTTATTGATACGTCGTGCTCCGAAGAAATTGAACCTAAAAACTTCGAGTATTGTAGATTTGCTCCTTAAAACCTAATGGCGAGTGAGAGTCACCTCTTGAGTGCAAAGGGTTAAATTCCTTGTTTCAGCGACGACTCCAACATATTCCACTAACATTGGTATCAATCGTTTCGGAATTTAAAAAAAAACCATACAACTCTTTTAAATTCTTATTTGCCGTTATTTTCGCCGAAAGGATCTCATTAACGCAGTTTCACAATGACAAAATAAAAACGTTAGGTTTCTGCCTCAACTCGCATTTCTTTTGATTACTTTTACTCAAGGTCAAGGTCGTATTCGATAGGCAGTTTGAATATTTTTACGCGATATCATGTTTCCAATACAAAACCAAAATGATCTGGATGTTACCTTGGAAATGAAGGAAAGTTGTTTCTTCGTGTCTCACACTCGTTTAATAATTATACATATATCTCGCGGAAATGTACCTGTAATTCACAATGTATATTTTACACGTTATTTACAACGTTCCTGTTACGCTTACGCAGCACAGTATCCGCGACTTTTGTTTTCACCTGGCCGGATATACTATCGTCTTCATATTTTTGTGAATCGTCGTTATGAAAACTTGCATATTTGTTACGCAAAGCATACAGGTTGCCATTACGTTATATAATCGAGTACGAATCGCCAGATCTGAACAGTATTGTATTTTGCTACACGCAAAAATTCTATTCGCAAACGAGTCGTTGCTTTTATTTCACATTTGTCTTAAAAAAGGAACAAACTTAACAAATATTACATTAGGCGTTACTTCTAAAAATTTTGGGCCCAGCATCTGAACAGTATTGTATTTTGCTACACGCAAAAATTCTATTCGCAAACGAGGCTTGTATTTCACATTTGTCTTAAAAAAGGAACAAACCTAACAAATATTACATTAGGCGTTACTTATGCAAATTTTGGGCACAACATTGCTTATAATTATTACGTTCCACACGTATATCCCAATCCTTGTCTCTTAACAGCTTGGTATAGTTTGTAGCTTCTCTCTTCTTTTATAATTTTTATAGGATTTAGATATGGCAATAATTGTGTTTCATATCATATCAAGGTGGACTGTGTGGAGTTGTATTGATAAGTTACAATGGAATGTGTGTTTCTAATTAAAGGGGTATTTCATTTTTTCCCCACCAATTTCGAGGAAATTTTTATGACTGTTTTTGCAGCCAGAGTGCTTGACATTATCTTTTTAAATACGATACGTTTATTTACTTAGCAAATCATCAAAAATATTCCTCGATGTCATTAGTAATTAAGTGTAATAACATTCCAAAATCAATCACCTGGTAATAACCCTCAATTAATCTGTTGACACGAAAATGAAGAAAACCATAACTTTTGACGTCAATATTTGATCGATCACTACTTGCACCTGTCTATCTTTATTCTGTGTCGCGTTCATGATTGCGTTATTCACTTACACGTAGCTGCAATGATTGCTGTGATTACTTCCTAAGTATGTTGCAAAAGCTGACCGTATTTAACTGGATGGGGTAGATATTTAAACGATAAATGTGTGGTGTGATGAGTGACCTATAATTCTCCGTGAATTACTTTCATTTTTTATCATCTCCTAAGCGATGCGATTAAATAACATGGTGCGAGGGACAAATTGTCCATTATGAATAGTGGATCTCTTTGTTCATTTTATCATTGACATTTAAATTTGTTACAAGAAGACTTTCTGCCATGCGTTCTGTGTACTTTTGAAAACTGAAAGGACAAATTAGTATTGTAATACAATAAATTGTGCGTTATAAATACTGGATTTCTTTGTTCATTTTCTCACTTTATCAATAACATTTAAATTTCTTGCAACAAGGCTTTCTGCCATGCGTTCTGACTACTTTTGAAAACTGTAAGGGCTGAAATTGGTCTCTTTCCTATAATTAGTTTAAAAGTTATGGATTTTGTCTCGAACACCCAAGTGTGCATTTTGCACACTGCTTTTAAATAATAAATAGTATAAACGTTGTACATAGTACAATTACATAAAGTTCATATGCATGCAGAAAATCTTAAAACACAGAACATATGATGTAAATTTCATAATTCTGTATAACTTTACATTAATTCCAAACGTTACCTTGAAAATCGATATTCGTGGCCGAGAGAAGACGGCTCTACTCTGAACGAAAATTGGAATTACCCAGTTGCGTAATGTTTTGTACAGCGAGACGAAGAAAGTGGCTCTGTTCTGACTCCGATGCTCTGTAAGAACTAAAGTAGCGAACCGAGCAAAGGATTTGAGAATAAAAGCGGCGTCTAAGTGTAATTGACGACTAACTGCATCAGAAATTCAGACAAACGCGTATGCTGCCCGACCCCTCCATTAACTGTCAACACGAAATAAAAAAAAGTAATAAAAAACTGCTATAGTGAACCAAGAAACACCGCAGGTGGATATTGCAATTGTGGATATCGTTTCATACTTGGTATGATCGATTGTATCGAATTGTATATTTCAGTTTGTTTATTGAAAACGTTATTGTTTTGTATTTCCTATATAATTGATTTGCTGCTCTTTGCTTGACATGTTGTATTAATATAATAAAGAGAAGTCATTTCAAATAAATAATATTTCTTTTATTAATATTTAGTGTACAGTTTAATTAGTAACATAATTTAATAGTGGAAAAATGGTTAGCCGGATAAAAACTTGAAATTCTTGTTATTCGATGGAAACAGTCGATCATATGCTAATGTAATGAAAAAAAAAAAAAAAATATATACATGTCGAATTGAGTAACCTCCTCCTTTTCGATGTCGGTTAATAAAGGAATCCATTAACGTATAATTTCCACGAGTAAATAAGCACTGTTGAACAATTTTCTATCAAATTCAACACAAATCACGTGTTCCAAATGGTCCACCAATATTTTTGCGTTTATTATTTGTATTTATATAAAAGAATGCTGGAAGCTACGATACTCTCAGACTGTTGTCGGACCGGCCAGTATTTTTGTCTACAATAAAACTACCTTGCAAAACATTCCTCGACATTTAAGAAAAACTATACAAGATGAAAGCGAAACGATAAGACACCAGCGTCACGAATTCTTGTTTTTATGTTGTCTTTTATTGTACAGATTCGTTAGAGATTATCTGTGCAAAATAAACCGAGAAAATTACCAAATGTACTTTGAAACGTACAATATTACGTACTTTGAAATTACAATATTCCGAAAGTTAAACAGATAGTGCATAAATTCTTCTCTGTAAAAAAATATTCCAGGAAACACTGTACCACTTGAACTCCTAATGTGCCTCCCTTTAAATGCCTTCTACGGAGTTTACAAATAGGTGCACGACAGTGATTAGTAAAGTGAATCGTGGTTGAAAATATTTTGGTGGATGGAAATTTCCAGTCGTTGGGAACTTTCTTTTTTATGAAAAATGTGCTGCCGTTATTCTCGACGTACGTGTACATAAGTAAAATTTCATTCATTTCTAGCTCGTAGTTGCAGTTAGTTAAACAAATTAATTTTTTAAGTGTATATCATTAATAGGAATCGTGTCACAAGCGAGATACTTTATAATGCACATATATCATTCTCTTTTTGTGGTATATTTGTATAACTTGCTATCACCACAGTTTTCGTAAAGTTTGATTTAATAGGATGTAACATAACCGAATGAGAAACAGTCTAAAATTGCCAATGTAAACCATGAAGTAAATGAAAATAAAATGTTTTATTTTACAACGTAAAAAAAAAAAAAAAGTGTTACACAGCGTGGAATAAAATATAAGTAAGCGAATCTAGAGACGCGGTAGCGTCTCGATGCCAAGTACAGGGTGTACAAAAATTAATGGTCACCACTTTCAGGGGTTATGGTGCACATCTGGATCGGTGGACGTGTGCAAAAGAAACTGTCCGCAAAATCCATTATGATCTCGAAATTTAAGGGCAAAGTTCTTTTTAATTTTAAAAAATTCTACTCGAGGAGTAGGTAAAAAGCTTCAAAGGCGTCATATACCGGAGATTAACCGTTTTCGCGTAAAAAATTGTTAATGTTTAAAATTAAAAATACTACTTTTATTTTATGCCGTGTCATTCTTTGTAAACAAAATTGGATTAATATGAAATATATTTTTAGTGATATTTGATTTATCAAAATTGAAATTAAACGATTTTTACAATTGTCTAATTTTGAAAAGGTGTAAGTCCATTTGCAGCCCGTAAGTATACATCAGTTTAGTAAAATACGCCTAAAACAAATTTACATAACAAAATTATATATTGATAAAACAGTAGAAACATTGCCAGACTTCATATAACTTGCCTAAATTTTTTAATTAACAGATATGTTAACCTTTAATTTTCTCGAAACAAGAGAACATGGACTTACACCACTTTCAAAATAAACGGTCCATATATAGATGGATGATGATGAAATAAGATTATGAAATAGACGCAGGAAGTGAACATCATTATTAATTTATTATTTGCAAGTTCATTGTTTCATATATTTTACTTTTCTTAATAAATTGAATTACTATATTAACTGTGATCGTTTTTTTTTTAAATTGCCATCTTGCCCATAACCACATTATAAATACTATAATATATTTTATATTAAAAACTATATTGCATCGAAACATCTATTCAGCCCTACGTGGGGTTGACTATAATTCTGACTAGCCGACAGTTTGTTGCGTGAGACAGGCGAACCGCAAAGGGTTAATCCTATTGAGTTGCCATAGTAGACGGTGTACAACAGGGATGCACAACAAACGGTTCGATAAACGGCTTAAGTGTAAAGTCTGCTATTTTCACTACAAAAATAGATTTCTCTCGAGTTTTTTTTTTCTAAAGATCTTAATAAGCGTATCTTTACAATAATCGCAGCTTGGAATTATTCGAAA
Source organism: Hylaeus anthracinus (assembly GCF_026225885.1). Lineage (NCBI taxonomy): Eukaryota > Metazoa > Arthropoda > Insecta > Hymenoptera > Colletidae > Hylaeus > Hylaeus anthracinus. The sequence continues at coordinate 481,653 of NW_026533254.1, forward strand.
TTTCTGATCTACGTATTACTATGTATATTAGGTGTAGAAATTAGTTTTCTACCCTTATGTTTAGTCATTTATACATAACTCAAGTTTAAGTATTAAGTTAAGAAGTATGCACTTGTCATTTTGTTACGTTTCAACCTTCTAAATTCTCAAATTCGTTACAAAAAATCTATATTGTACAACCGAACGCACGTCTTAACTTGTTGGCTAATACAACATAATCACGCGAAGTTTTTTAAGATAATTTATTAAACTCTAAAGTTCAAAAGACGTTTAGTGTAAAGCAGTGCTCGAAATTGCTCATTCCAGGCCGACTCCCGAGTCCCCCACCTGCTGTGCTCCCACTGTCGCTCTAGGCTCGACAGCAGAACTGCCGAATCGCACGCGTGATCTCAGGGAGGTTATACGATAGATATGCCTGGATCCATCCGCGCGATTAAAAATTTCCTTGCGCTGTCAGTATTTGTTATTTTCACCGATAATTAAAGTTATTGATAATTTACATACGTGAATCCAAACATACAGAAAATTCGAAGACCAAAATTTCGGAGAAGTGAATAACACGATGCATCGAAAAATTTGAAGAACTCAATTCTCTTTTCTAATCGTGCTTTTAAATAAAGATCATGTTGCAAATCACAGCTGTAACCCTGTGTCTCATTGTCAGGGGCGTCCTACCATAAATATGTCTGGATCTATCCATGTGATTAAGTTTCCTTGCGCTGTCAGTATATTTGATTTTCATGGATAATTGAAGTTATTAATATTATGTTTAGATCTGTAAACATCTTTTATATATACACACAGGGTGTCCCAAAAATGTTAGAGGTCATTGAAAGGGATGGTTCGGGAGGTGATTTGAAACAACTTTTTCATTAGCGAAAATGTTGTCCGTGGCTTCGTTGAGGAAATATTAACGGAAATCACTGACCAATCAGAGCGCAAATATACCGTTGGAGCAGCTGCGGCAGCGTATGAGCGCGCCCGCCTAGCGCGTAGCCTACGCTCCACTACCATACTCGCGCTCTGACTGGTCAGTGTTTTCCGTTAATATCTCCTCAACGAAGCCTCGGACAACATTTTCGCTAAGGAAAAAGTTGTTTCAAATCACCTCCACCCTGTATATACACGGTGTCTCAAACATGTTGTAACACCTTGAAAGGGGTGGTTCGGGAGGTGATTTGAAACAATTGTTTCCTTAGCGAAAATGTTGTCCGAGGCTTCGTTTAGGAGATATTAACGGAAAACACTGACCAATCAGAGCTCGAGTATGCCGGTGGAGCGCCAGCGGTAGCATAGGCTACGCGCTAGGCAGCCGACCAATCAGAGCGCGAGTATGCCGGTGGAGCGCCCCCGCTAACGTATGAGCGTGGTCGCTTAGCGCGTAGCCTTCGCTACCACGGCCGCTCCACCAGCATCCTTGCGCTCTGATTCGTCGGGGTTTTCTGTTAATATCTCCTCAACGAAGCCTCGGACAACATTTTCGCTAATGAAAAAGTTGTTTCAAATCAACTCCCGAACCACCCATTTCAAGGAGTTCCAACATTTTTGGGACACCCTGTATATTGAATTAGAACGAACAATTTTACCAGTTTGATGAAATGAACATTGGAAATGGAAAAATTGATTGAAAATTTAAGGAAAAATCTAAGATTGAATAATGTATATTGTCTTAATATTTGAAGTCTTTGAAAAGATACATTTTTCTATCAAGGGCGCCGAAACCTCATCAAATCAAAACGAGTCATTCTGCAAATTAAAATAGTTCGCAAACAAAATTAATTTTTGAAAAATCGAGAATCACTTCGTGTCAACTTTCTATGTTGGAACATTCTAAATTTAACTAAAAGTGAGAACACTTCTGTTGTTGTTTGAACTAGATTCTAGAGATTTCCGAGAATATGTAAGATATCATTGATTGATCATTGATTGAAAAAAAGGAGTTAATAAATTGCAATTTCACAGAGAAGTTTTTTGGGAAATTGATGAATGTACGAATACATTCTACACCCACTGTATGTATAATAACAATAATGTATGATATTAGGTGAACTGGAAAGTAACATCGTTTTTAAATACTTGTTTATCACTCATCTCATTGATTTTTATCGACCTGCCATTGAAAATTTGCATAATAGATGACAAAAGGCTGTTGATAACGATGGCGATTGCATAATTGATTAAAAATAGAAATTTATTAAAAATCTGTTTGAATTTAATGTAAAAGAGGCGATATTACTTTCCAGTCTACCTATAATATAATATAATATAATAACTACAATTTTGTCTATAGCTTTCCATATCACCCAAGATGTATCGTTGTTGATGCGTTTTTTTAAACAGTAATTTCCCCTATAGGCCTATTCCACTAAACGTTAATAAGACCGATAATAAAATACGTGACTCGGCAAGAAAATTGAAATCAAAATTACAAACGTATTAATTTTCATTTGATCTTCCGGGTCGTTTGCACGATTCTACAAGGGATGGTATGTCCCACAGATAATTTAAAAAAATTTGTTCCTATCAACGTTACTATTGTTAGTAAAACTAGTAATTACTTCAAATAGCAATGACTTTGAAACGCTAAGAAACGATTTGATTATTTTTCAGAGTCCTTTCACTGTGCAAATCGAGAAACAAAGCCTACAGTTTCAGGCAAAATTTTGCGATTTGCAACATGCTCTTTATTTAAAACCACGATTAGAAAAGAGAGTTGAGTTCTTCAAAATTTTCGATGCAACGTGTTATTCACTTCTCCGAAATTTTGGTCTTCGAATTTTCTGTATGTTTGGATCCACGTATGTAAATTGATAATAACTTTAATTATCAGTGAAAATAACAAATACTGACGGCGCAAGGAAATTTTTAATCGCACGGATGGATCCAGGCATATCTATCGTATGACGACGTCCCTGAGATCATGCGATCGGCGGTCGAGCCTAGGGCGGTGGTGAGGGTACAGCAGGCGGTGACTCAGGAATCGGTACTCAAGTAATTCCGAGCACTGGTGTAAAATAGAGATGACGCTTTTCAACGGATATTGAAATACACGGGTACGTGGAACACGTGTACCGTTTTTAAAACACGGGTACCCGGGTATTAAGGAATTAAGAACAGGTGTACCGTGTATTAAAGAACTAAGAGCACGGGTACCCGGATATTAAGGTAATCAATAACACGGGTACCCGGTTATTGAAATACGCTGACACGCGGATATGTAAATAAACGGATATCCAGGCACATACACGTGTATCGAAATACACGGGTACGCGTACATCGAATTATACAGATACGGGATCCAATTAGTTTTATATACAAACTTATATGTAAGAAAAGCTTTTATTCTAAAATAATGACCCTTATTAATTTTGAAAATATTGATAAGCAACAAAATAAATAAATAAAAAAGATATAAACATAAGAAGAATAAATATAACAGAATCAATTTTCAAATCATTTGTAAAACTTTATTTATTAGGTAAAATAAATGTTCAAGTCAAAAATAGTTAAAAATATTCAAGTCAAGTTAAAAATACATGAATTAAAACACGGATCCATTAATTACCCGTGTTCCCGGGTATTTCGATAGACGTGAAGTAGGGATCTCTAATGTAAAGTAACAAGTATCTTCAAATGACTATGTAATTAAAAACAGTTTCGAATGAAATAGTATTGGTATTCTTAAGATATCGTTAAATTATTTATACCATTATGAGTATCGTTAAAAATATAATCAAGAGTAAATAACTACGATAGAGTAATAAGTAATAAGTACGATATAGGTATCATTTCGCGTGATTCCACCTGATTATCCGTGTCACGTGTACTTTATGGACACCTTGAAATACACGTGAATCACGTGAACAAGCGTATACGCGAAATAAGAGTCTCTAAAATGTATGTGTGTAAAGATTGGTAGGCATAAAATTTTGCTTAACATTCTTCTTTTAACAGATCATAAGTTTACTTCATAATTCTGATAATTAATTACTTAATATAATATTATAAATATTATATATATATATATATTATAATAATTATATATAATTGTATTATATAAATATATATAACATAATAATAGTATGCCTACTAAAATTTGTATAGATGCAATGACTATCAGGTTGAGACTTAGGTTTGGAAAATAGAAAATTATTTTTACACGCTCAATACGTAGTAATATGTATTGTGTAGTAATATGTATAGTAATATATATAGTCATATGTATTGTAATATACAGGGTGCCCCAAAAATGTTGTAACACCTTGAAAGGGGTGATTCGGGAGGTGATTAGAAACAACTTTTTTCTTAGCGAAAATGTTGTCCGAGGCTTCGTTAAGGAGATATTAAGAGAAAACCCCGACCAATCAGAGCGCGCGTATACCGTTGGAGCGGCCGCGGTAGCGAAGGCTACGAACTAGGCGGCCGCGTCAATGTCTTTCGATGCACGTCGAGTCACTTGTATGCGTACAAGCGCGGCCACTTAGCTTTCAAAGTGTTACAACATTTTTGGGACACCCTGTATATTGTATAGTAATATATATAATAATATGTATTGTAATATATATTGTATAGTAATATATATAGTAATATGTATTGTAATATGTATAGTATACGTATAGTAATATGTAGAAAACATCACATTGCAATTGCGCCCTTAATGAATAAGCTATGAAAATAAACAGTCGTCAACTTTACGGACAGAATGTTCTCCATTTTAGGATATTATGAAAAGATGATAATCGTATTTAGATGAAGCGAATTCAGGCTTTTAGAAAAGTCGAAGTCTCATCCTATCATAGGTGAAAGTGTATTGTGTAATTTACCGAAGACCATCCATGAATATCTGGAGAAATTTCTGTGGCTACGATCGCATAATATTCACGGTGAACAGCATCAATTAATAGAAAAGAAACTTCTCTAAGTAGGGACTCTAATACAGGCCAAACAGCAAGCACGAATAAAATTCTTATCCGTATACAAAATTTCAAGAATGAAAAACAAGGATAAACTTTTCCATTTTACGTTATTTAACTGTTCTATTGTTAAGTAATCCAAAGATCAGAAATATATTGACGTGTTGACTAGTTTCATTTTTACTCAAATTTTACCACTTTCATACAATTAGTTTTATTATTATCAACGTTAATTTTATTAATAGTTGTGTTATTGCAAATACGAAAAGATGGCTTAAATTCAAGAGTTGGACTTTAATAAAACGACGAGATTGTTGATCATTTTCTAATATGTAAGTGTTATCCTTTTATTCTTCAATAATTACTATTATTCCTAATGTTTGTCTTTGAAAAGTTTTTATCGTGAAATAGTAAGTGTTTGTTAAACGTAATTATTTTTAGAAGCATTTAAAAAAAAAGAAAAAAAAAATAACACGTAGTGACACACCTGATTCAAACAAAACTATACAAAGTGACTTGAAAAATGTAAATATAAATTTTAAAAAATGTGTTATCTACTACTAACTTGCACTTATTCAAATTTTGTGAAATACACCTATGCGTGCCTAATTCTCGCGTATTTTTATTCATGCAAGTGGTGTTCAGTCATGTAGCGACAACCGGTTGCTAGTTAGCTGTTATTTATTTATGGGTAACGTCCGATGACAGATCGTTAGCTCCGTGTTAACACTATAGTTAAAACTATAGTTTTCCAAGTGCACTCGGTGTACTTCAATTCCTTACATAACGTGTCATTAAATTACAGTAGGTTTCGTGGATTCTAATCGATTACCAAAGAACGACACTAAAGAATTCTTTCGTTCTTCGCAATCTATATTTTCAAATAACAACAAATTAATTTAGTAGATGGGGTATCTAATTTGTCACTGACACAATCAATGATGCCCTCAGTTTACTTCATTAATACGATTGTTAAGTTTTCATTGCATAATTTGCTCGCTTACAAGTCCGATAAAAATTTTTAGTAACGAATAAAATATAAAGTACATTTTATACGTTAGTCGTAAAAATATGAGCTTTGATAGCGGAATTGAATATTTCGCAATAAAAGAATAAAAATTGGATTGTTCGATCGAATAAATATTACATGTAGAATATTATGTGTCTGTTTTATTCGTCATCTATTATTCGAATGAAATTGTGCTTGCATCTGAAGTTCACTGAAGATGTTTTATAAGACTCGTGCATGGTAAGTATTTTCTTATAAAGACAACAACTTTGCAGTGTCAAGCATTTGTAGTTTAGTTCGAACTATTTCTCGAAAATTAACACTATGCCGTCCGCATATATACCTATACATAAGGTATAGAAAAGCATTAGAGCAAGATATGTAATGGAAAAAAGAAGGCATTAAGGCAAAAAGAGATCTTTGTAAGAAAAAGTATCAGAAAAGTGCAATACATATTGGCGAATAGTAAGTAACTCTCAGTAAGCACTATAAACACAAAAACAAAAAAAACAAAAAACCACAGTGATGGGACAGGACGGCATAGTGTTAAAATAAAATACATACCATGAAGAACTTAGTTTTATTTCTAATAAATTATATATATACAAAGTTAAGTTATAAATTCCATCACTACATTTACTATATCACCTTCGAGAATTAACTATATGTATATATGAAACGAATTAATATCAGCAACAAATAGCTGATACAAAAGTTAAGGCTCGAAATTGATATAGTAAATGTAGCGATTGAATGTTCAACATGTTACGATTATGGGACATGTTACAGTTTTGATTTAGTTCTATCGATACAATTCGTCGAGCGACAGATAGTTATGTATGTCTATGAAAGAAACGACGAACGTCAGGTGATCGTTATACAGTAATAATAAATCATTAAAGTCTACGGCCTCTGTCGCACCTGACAACCTCCACATAAATTCTGAAAAGCATCGATCTCATTAAATTTAGTTTTCTTTAATTTCGTGTAGTTTTATTGACATTGTTTTCAACTTATAATATATTCTTCGCGTTCCATTCTGCTTCTGTTCGAAGTAAAACAAGTTTAGCAATCACTACCGAATTTTCCAGTCTTTGTTCTTAACAATTATTTTGAAACATCGGTAAGGCTATAGGTTATTTGTATAATATATTTATTATTTCGTTAAAACTTCAATTTTATTCATTGTAAAATTGCTAAATATAAAGTATTATTATACAAATAGTCAATACAGTAGTCATAATAGTTAAATTAATATTCTTGTTTGAATATATAACATAAAACACGTTATTAAAAAATATCATATAAATGTTAGCGTGATCTAATAATTAGGTATAACTGTGAATTATGTGTCACTTTCCATAATTACACAAGACTGTAAAAACGATAAGAACACATCCCCTGTGAACTTTTAATGCTCCATTTATGTGTTCGAAGTTAATAATAGTCGCAGTACAGCCTTTTGATACGGGTTCTATTAATTTTTAGATGGCAATGTTTAACAACTATACAGATTCAATATTTCGTAATTTAAAGATGCTTAACCATTGTTGACATTTCGATTCTATTGTTTCCCCAACATCCTGGTATAATTTATCTCTCAATCGATGTTGCGAGTTTTACAAGTTCGCATTCATGCACGGTCGAAAATTAGCATGTACACGGAACGTGTGTGTTTATTTGAAATTTGTATGAACAGACTACCTAGCAATTTCGTCGTTTCCCGTTTCAAACGGAAGAAACGGACAGCCATCGATTGCAGTATGTCTAGTGCAATGTTTCATCGATAGCGAAAGAAAAATTACAACCAGAAAGACTAAATCATCTCGAATATGTGAAATTGGCCTTAATTTAAACAAATCAATTTCAAACAAACCAGTTTTCGTTTTGTACTTTGAATTGGATATAACTGAGATTCGATAAAATGAAAGAAGCGACGACTTCTGAGATCTGTGAAATTCGCCTTAAGGGGATATCCAGAATTAGGAGGTCTAAAAAAAAGGATTTTTAGTGAATTTTTTTAGGATGGAAAAACATAATTCATTCTATCGAACTTTTTCTCCTATTTTTTCAACAAGAAATATTCAAATTGAGTCGACTGCGACGCACGTTTGTAGAGCACCTCACAATTAAAACCTCCTATTGGCGGGAAAGATGCAGGTCGTAATTTTCGTTTGACACAAAAAAAATCAAAAGAAATTTTCATTTTCATACATTTTTCTTCTATGGGAACTAAGAAAAACCCGCAAAAATGGTGAAATGTGAAATTACTGCAAGTTTGAAAAAAAGAACGAGTTGTTTGGATGAAAAAAATCACTTTAACTTGTAAAAAAAGTTGTTTAAAATTGTTTTTGTATGAATTTTCTTAGTTCACATGGATGAAAAATGTATGAAAATGAAAATTTCTTTTGGTTTGATAGTAACCAAACATATATTTGTGGTAACTCATTTTATATATTTGGTTGCCTGGATTCCAGACTCTGGAAAGTCCATGTCGATTTTTGGTAAGTGGTACAGGTCTGAATATGTCGGAATGGTTGAAACCAAATAACATGTATACATCCCTTAAAAGGTGGAGAGGTTATGGAACAAAATGGTACCTATGTAATTCAATAAATACATATCAAAATTAAAATTTCCCTTTGAATTTTCCTTAAAAATTGACACGAACTTTCTGGACAACCCAATATAATATGATTGCAAAAATGAAAACTGAAAAATAATAAAAACAGCCATATAATTTCAGTTGGACCCACATGTGCGTCATCCGCAGCGAAAGTGTTAATGATGATATTGATAGAGATTATGTCAACTGAAACGATAAGTACAATTAACACTTTCTTTATTTTAACAGGGTGTCTTGCGTAACACTTTCCACGATTTTTCAAGTACTTGCGGTAGTTCGACAAAAAAATATTTCAACCAAATGTTGATCAGTTTTCATGGCAGTCATTCAATGGCACTTTGTATTTTTGTCTTGACAGTATTTTATAGTCCATGTCAAAGGGAATTCAACTACCTAGTGTATCATGCAATTTGAATTCCAGTGTAGAATGCAGTTTTGAGTCTTAATAATAAACACAAGTTATTATCATTCATTCGAGGAGATTGTCATTTTTTTTGTTGAAATTTTCATTTCTTTCCATTCGACGTCATCCCAAAGTCATTGAACACGAGGTCGATTCGTGAATTCGTCTTGACACGGACTATAATACTGCTAAGTCAAAAGTAGACGGTGCCGTTTAAAAAAATAAAGGCGACCTTGACAATATTAAAAAAAGAAAAATTTTGCCAGATTATCGCAAGTACTTGAAAAAATCGTGAAAAGCGTTACGCGAGACACCCTGCATATCAGTTTTTTGTAGTCGTATCAATTATTTTATAGGGTTGCGAGCAACTTGATCCACTGCAAAACAAAATTAACGCAACAAAAATTTCTCTAAAAATTTCACTCAACTTAAAATAACCACAACTCTGCGAAAAATAATTGTAGCAAATAAACTTTTTTTTGTTTCAAAGTTTGAAGTTCCTACTTTCACCAAAATTTGTCAGATTTTTAATGAACTTAAAAAAAATTTCAGATTTAGACATTGTCTTTGTGTCGCCTTATTTCTCAAGTGTTTTCACTTTTAATATTTTGTCTGTGTTTTCGACATGACAATATTTAAACGGCCATAACTCCACCAAATTACAGTGGAAACATAAAACTAAGTATACCATTCGAAAGAGCGTTGTTGCATACTTTTACTTCTAAAATTTTTTTAAAGGATACAAATAATCGGATTATCACTCGCCAAATTAATATTGAGTGATTGATTCAAATGGATCGAATTTACGGAGTGGGTGCGTTTTGTCTCGGAATTGTCAATAGACTCATCGGTAGGGCTGCATCTGACAATTCCTGCCCTAGACGCGTCGTTTTCTTGATGTATGAATTTCGAAATCGTGACGATTGGTTGAGTCTCGATATTACGACTCTTTTTCGACCAACGCACGTCGAGAACGATAAATAATTGGTTGAGCTCCGTGTTGAACTCTATTCGACCAATCGTTAATAATTCGATACATCAATTGGCTGAATCCAAAGATTATTCGGCATTATTCGACTGATTGATTATGGAAAACGAAGATGGTTGACGAAGTCTCGATGATCGATCTCAGTCAATCAATCTTACGTTGAATGCTGTACAATCAGAATAAGCCGAATATCAAGGATTGTAACGACCAATTGATACGTGATTTTAATTCAGAACCGTGTCTGATGAGCTCGATCGTTTTCGGTCAAAGGTCTTTGAAAAACTGAATTACTGCAGCTCGATTCGATTATTTCGTTGACCCCTCTTGAGAAAAGAGGAGGAAATCGAGTGAATTGCATTCAAGTATGCGGGGAACCCTATCAATGGGTTAAGACAAATGAATTCAACACGAGTGAAACGAGAAATATATTAATTCTGTCTTTGTCTGGTTAGCCGTGTCAACGTTCAATCGATATATTGATTTTTCGGAACAGCTGATTCGTCGCTATTTGGTTAACGACAGGCTCTCGAAAGATCAAGACGGTTGAACGATTCTGTGTGAAACCGAACAAGCGTTAAACTTTCCATCTGTCTGGTGCCAAACCAAAATTTATTACGTAGATTTAACAAGTGAACAATTAGATCAAACTTTACATTGTGAAACTTTCAAAAAATTTGACTTTTTCTGTATCCGTTTTTCGGTTTCAAAGACATAGTTTTTTGACGGGCACTCGTCGGAAAAAACTTCCTCGATGTTTCAACTTTTGAATGGTATTGTCAAAAAAAATTGCACGGTGGTATTTTAGGGGGAAAAATGACGTTTAAATGCAGAAAAGCGTTCAAAATACCCGCCTCCTGAATCAAAACTTATTAGTTCTCCTGCGCCGAAAATATCGATTTTTTGCTGTGTGAAATCAATCGTGTTCCAATCTCCATATCATTTATCGATACACCGCAATTGATTTTGATTAAATAGTCTCTAAAAACGAAAATTCTATGGACACATGTTCAAAAACAATTAATATTCACCTCGCACTCAGGCTCTACACACGGCTGGAAGAAGCTAGAGGTGTCAAAAAATCGATTTTTTCCTAATTAAGGAGGCTCAGGAGTGTTACTAAAAAATACGTCAAACCCGATTTCAAGTTAATTTTAAAGCAACATCGCGATTTTTGTTGAAAAATATCGATTTTCACCTAAACACCCACGCTTTTCTGCATTTAAACGTCATTTTCTCTCTAAAATACCACCGTACAATTTTTTTTGACAGTACCATTCAAAAGCTGAAACATCGAGGAAGTTTTTCCCGAAGAGTGTCCGCCAAACGACTATATCTTTGAAACTGAAAAACGAATACAGAAAAAGTCAAATTTTTTGAAAGTTTCACAATGTAAAGTTTGACCTAATTGTTCACTTGTTAAATCTACGTAATAAATTTTTGTTTGACACCAGACAGATGGGAAATTTAACGCTCTTTCGAATGGTGTACTGAGTCTTCAGTTTCCACTGTAATTTGGTGGAGTTATGGCCGTTTAAATATTGTCAAGTCGAAAACACAGACAAAATATTAAAAGTGAAAATATTTGAGAATAAGGCGACGCAAAGAAAATGTCTAAGAGTAATTTTTGGTTGGAAAGTTGTTGTATCATTGACACCCTGCGTATGTCCGAACTTATACGTAGACACCCTGTATAAGTAAAAATTCATTGCTTTTTGAAGGTCTATCGATTCCTTCTGATCCAAAACGGATCCAACGCTGTAACCTTTGACCTCGATTTTTTCGAAAACGAAGGCCAATCTAAAGAAACGCCGAAACACGAAAGAAATATTTTTCGATAAAGAAGGTCTGTATCAAAATCGGTGACCCACACTTTGTGGTCTGCCCTTGTTGGATTGAACAAAATTTGTCCATACATTTGTTTCAATTAACGCTTCTATTATGTTCATAAAGACACAGGTGACAGAAGTGAGAGAATTTTACACGATCCAAATAAAGTTTGGTTACTTTTTAACCGAGTTTGAAAAGGAGTAGGTTACTTAATTCGACATGTATACATATATACATATATATATTTTTCCAATTCACTTTTATCACAAATGGTAACTCCCCTTGGTAAATGGCCCTCCCCTTGTCAGTTTATGCTTGTTACCGCCAGTATTAGCGTTGCCCAATGCTAAACCACGAGAAGGTTGCTGGCCAGATTTTGTGCATCGTGTTTATGTGTCTGTGCGTGTGTGTATATGCGTGTACGTCTGTATGCGCGTGCGGTATTCCCTTTAATAGCGTGTGTTCCCACCTCGTCTTTCATTCACTTCCTCAAGACGTTCTTGCATATTGATGCAGGATCTTAGTGCATCTTGAGGAATTTCGCGCCATATTTGGTGGAATGTCGAATCCAGTTGTTAAAAGGGGTTAGTCGCAGTCAGGAAAATGAAAACGGACACTTTCTTGTGTGGTTTTTTTTAAGGTATTAAATAATAATTTTTCTGAATGACATGTAAATATATTACAAAGTATGTCTTAAAGAGGTTAATTCATTTTGGCGTAGGTGGCCACTTGTAAAATATATTACACTAACGAGTCCCTGGTCGAAGAATTTCTTATTTTCTTATATACTTCTCTTTTTATTCTCTATTTAATCACTTAATTTTATAATGAAAATTGAACTTCAACTTCAAATGTACGTCACTTTGTTTTAAATTAATGTTTTCCAAAATTCTTCGATCAGGGACCCGTTAGTCTAATATATTCTCCAAATCTACCTTTATTTTTGTTTTCAGGTATACCAGTTTGGAGAAATCTTCCTCACCTCAAATAAAATGGCCAACCACACCATCGCCTGTTATGACGAAATGAATTAACCTTTACTTGAAACAAAAATTTGTTTATAGTTCTTTAAGATATATTTTGTCACATATTTAAATTTCAATAATAAAAATGATTATTTAATACCTTAAAAAAAACACACAAGAAAGTGTCCATTTTCGTTTTCCTTACTGCGACTAACCCCTTGAAGGGTAGTTAGCGGTCTCTCTACATTTTTGAACCTCCTTTCTATCATATCCCACACGTGTTCGATAGGATTTGAATCCGGAGTCATTCCTGGATGCGGCAGTACCTGAATGTTACTGTCCTCGAAAAAGTCGCGGACACATCTTGCAGTATGTGGACGAGCATTACTGGTCATGCACGTATCACGAATGTAAACACTACAAACGCACCAAGGCTGCTCACGCTAATGCTGCCGGTAACAAGCGTAAACTGAGTTTAAATGCATAAGTAACTTGTAACATTCATATCTTCGCCACAAAAAAATCGTATAGACTTCGCTTTTTTTTAATTTGTGCGGAAAAGTGTAAACTTTGAGGTAATTTTTGTAAAGTTTGGGAGAATAAATCATTGCACGGAGCGCGTTAAAGTGCGCAAACTATTTAAAAAAAAAAAAAATAAAAAAAAACCACATCATCTCGTTGTAAAGGAGATGGCGGAAAGGGGGAAGGAGGAAATCAAAATTTGACAAATTCTGCTCAAAGTAGAGACTTCAAGCTTTGAAACAAAAAAAAAATTACCTGATACAATCATTTTTCGCGGTGTCGTGGTTATTTAAAATTTAGTGAAATTTTGAGAAAAATTTTTGTTACGTTTATTTTGTTGCGCAGTGTACTTTGTTAATTTGTTCTTCCATACCTTAGCTGCTTATATCCTTAATTTAAGAATTTATTTAGAATGAATTAATTTCACATGGCTATATCAATGAAAAGAAATATTATAAATAAAAAAAACAATTTTATTATTAGTTTAACATATTTAGTATTACGTGTAAAAAGATTGATATTTCACAATTTGTTACGTCTAATAGAAATTCTTGATAATAATCATAAAGTGGCACGATAATGACCATTTAAGTGGTAACGATATTAATTATTATAATGCGTACAAGTTTACGATAAGTAGAGTCATTTTTTTTATTTATCTTTTTAACGCACGTTGCCACAGTTTTTATGTTCATTTAATTCTATTTCCTTTCAGATAAACCAATGTATAATAAGTCGAGCAATTAATTTTATAACCAGTAGTATCTTTGTTTATGTGTTTATTGTATAATTGTGTATTGTTTTGGACAAGTTTAGCGTATAACTTATCTTTCTATTAGAGACCACTACATGTTTTTAAATGCAGTAACATAATTATAAATTATTATCAATGTGGTTCATGGATAATAATGATTCTTTTCTAATGTTACAATGAATTTTCAGATGATATATATATCTGCAATTACTCTAGCACTTTGAGGATACTTATGATTTTAGCGAAGAAAAGTATTGACACGAGCTGAATTTTCCTATGATATTCTCTGTAAATTTGTGAAAAATACGTTTACTTTTATTTAATCTTTGTAAGATATATTTACCTCAAATCTAAATAAGTATGTCATACAGTTTACTAGAGTTTAAATGAACGTATATGAAAATGCTCTTGTACAAAACCTAAATACATTTTCAAAGCGTTAAATTATGCTGTTTGAGTAATGAATAACTATGTGAACCTGGTACATGACTTTTCATAAATTAATTTTTTTTTTTTTTTAAATAAAAAAAATGATAACATTTCGTTTGTAGTTGATTGCACCACCAATAGTTTCGTTGGTGCCTTTATCAATTAATAAATAAAAAAAATTTTTTTAAATGGTCAGCATCTGACATTGAGATTATTGCAATCTGTTTTTTCCCTGTTGTTTAGAATTGTTTTATACCCGTCTATGCCGCTTTTCGTTTCGTTTGTACCTCAATAGTTTAAAATTTACAA
>NW_026533254.1:511397-516810 GCF_026225885.1 Hylaeus anthracinus
ACTATTTAGGTACAAACGAAACGAAAAGCGGTACAGGCGGGTACCAGAGATTCTAAAGAATGGGGAAAAAACAGATTTCAAAAATCTGAATGTCGGGTGCTGACCATTTTTTTAATTATTAATTGACGAAGGTACAAAAGAAACTATTGGTGATACAATCAATTACAAACGAAATACTATCATTTTCTATAAATATTCTATCGATTTTGTTTAGCTAAAACAATTTCTTCTCAATTCTGCCAGGTTATACTGTTCACGAGGATACAGCGAAACCAGAATGCACATGTATGAATGATGATCGAGTTCGTGGATTTATACATCGATGGGATTAAAAGTTAAAATTTACATAAAAGCTGGACAACATTCCATTCTGAACAGATTCGGGGTTTTAATACATATCCTTAAAACCACTACTTTTCGGAAAAATGAGTAAAAAGACGACCGCGGTCGATTCTATAAATGAAACTCGTTCGGCAGTTGCATTATGCGTGAACGTTGAAATTATTAGCATCTAAAACTACAATAACAAAGATTACGGTGACGCAATCTACAGTGCGCCGTAAAAGTCTTCGTATGCGAGAAGAAAATTTGGTCAATTGAGTTTTATTTGTATTACACTGCGCAACAAAATTATTCATTGAAATTTTTATCGAAAAAATTAATGCCAAACGGATGCAAGTACGAACTCGTTTGTGGACCATTGTATACGTACTTCTTTTTATTAAAACAAACATTTTCGGAACCAGATAATAAACCCAGAATTGTTCAATATTTTTAGTAGTAAACTGAACTGGAATTAAATAAACAAGAAATATCTTTTTACTGATCGAGTAGTGAAGATATGAATTGTTTTAGCTACTAAAACAATTGCTAATATGATTCACTCTTATTCTGTATATGTTTAGTTATTCGAAGAGTAATACAACTGATAAACAGATCAACATTTTGGCTGTTCTGCTTTTTTAAGAGAACTATCCTAAATGTACATCACTTAGTTTAGTTACTGTATTAATAAACTTTTTTTACATATCAATTAAGTGACCTTTGAGAATGTATAATACAATTATCATAATGAAATGTTTCGCTCATGTTTAGTTTTTGTATGGTACACAATGGATGTAGAAAGTATTCGTACACCGATCAATTTCCAAAAAAGCTATGTGAAATTGTAATTTATTAACTTTTTTTTTTAAACAATGATATTCTACATATTTTTGGAAATCTCTAAAATAGATACAGTAAAAATAGATACAGAAAAGATTAAGTATTTTGTATAAGTGAGAAATCAACAAGAAAAAACAATAAATCGATAGAAATACAGAAGCAAGAAGTATTCGTACAAGTGTTAAAATTTTAAAACTTCATTTCAGAAAAAAAAAAAACGAAATTTAGATTAATTTATAAATAATTAATACTTTGTGGGATTTCCTTTTGATTTTGTAATTGTTGCAACTCTTCTAAGCGTTAAATTAACTAAATTATTAGTTATTCAAAGTGGGATCTTGTTTCCTTTATTAGCGCATTTTTTAAGTCTTTTTTACTGGAAATGTAATAATTCTAATTCACACGAAGCAATATACTGATGTTACAAATTCTACAGTAAATTCTTCGTCATAAGAACTGTGCGAATACTTATTGCTCTTATATTTCTACCAATTTTTCGTATTTTCTTGTTAATTTCGCAAATTATATAAACTAGTAATCGTTGTTTGAACTAGATTCTAGAGATTTCCGAGAATATGTAGAATATCATTGATTATAAAAAAAGGAGTTAAGAAACTACAATTTCACACAAAAGTTTTTTGAGAAATTGATGAATGTACGAATTACATTCTACACCAAATTTATGCCACACATCAGAAATAATAATAAAATAGTTAATCGAGAAAGGTAATACCATTGCTTGACTCTACCTCAAGAAAGTCTCGCACAATGTTTAATCATTTGTAATAGGGTCATCGTATTCGATATATGCACATGTGATATAAACATACAATGTTTATTGGATTGCTAACCGTACTGGCTCATTATCACGTTTTCGTTACATGAAGTATTCGAAATGCAAATTGCACTTCTGAATGCGTTTTATAATTCGTTTGTTCCCATTTCATAGTTGATTCGCTTGTCCATTCGTTAATTTAAAAACGAGAAAGTATCGAATACTATTATTAACATCACCTAACTTATTGTAACTTCAATCGTAATAAAAAGTGTAATCATTTAACGGTCGATAATTAACCTTCATGATTCGAACTTTTTCCATTGGATAAACAAAATATTCTTCACGTGCCTCCAGTTATTTGAAGTTCAATAAAAAAATTAAAAATTAAATTATTTAAATTAAATTATACGTACAAATTTTAAAAAATTGCATTCATTCCATTGATCGACATTTTCAGTGTAGAAGTTCATTTAAATCTAAATTAACATTTCAAATTATAAATTGAAGTTTTGGGGTCAAGATTTTTTTTTTTTTTTTTTTTTTTTTTTGTAAATAAAACCGGTATATTATAACAATAAAGCTATAACTTTCATTGCTCACAATTATCGAATTGCTCTCCACGCAATATTGTGTATATGCGATTTTCCTTCAGCAGAAATTGTTTCTATAGTTCAGAAATTTGGTCACGAGAAAATCACCAACGATTTTCTGTAATTCATATTTACCCAACATGAAATAGTTACATAAATACATAAAAGTAACATTTGCCTTTGATTTCCATGAAATGCTGTAATCCATCCAAGTAACTACTTTTTTCTTATTAATCCTGAGGGTTGTGTAAGATCAAATCCATTAACATAACGGATGAAGTATGATTGATGATTGCATTCGCTTTAATTACTTGAATCAATGGTTAATCGTAACCGATACGGCATTTTAAATTTCAATATCTCTCTCAGATGGTCCCGTTTTTTTTATGCAAAACACCGAAAAATTCTGTGCTGCTTCTTACTCCGAGACGGATGGACCAATCGGATTGAAACTTCTTGTATCTGGTAGAGCATCGCTGTCACTTGGTTCCATAAAAAAACATTTAGACTTGTTTAATTTTTTTACCACTTTATATCACTTTTTATTGCAAAAAAGAGCATTATTTTAGAAACCCCTTACAGTTTTTCCCGATGATTTGAAATCACCAATACCATTTAAGTTTAGATAATAAATCAATAATCGTATCGAATGATTATTCGATCATTGTAAGTATTTATTAGTGACTTTATTACACTATAAATACGGTCGTTAATCATTAGCCAGATAACATTTCGTCCCCCATACTGGTGCACGTGTCACGGTGGTAACGCTTGCGAAAGCATATGGCAGTCCACTGCTATGAAAAACCGATGCGTGCGCAGATCAGCCCACTGTTTGATTACTGATGGACGAATAAAGGGCACGACACAGCAAGATCGCAATTTTGTATATGTTGATGTTTAAGAGAAAGCAAAACGTAAAACATGAAAACTTATTAAAATTGTTATTTCAATGAGAATCGAATTAAAGCGAATTACAATGGAATAAATTAACTAGAACCAACTTTCGATTGCATAATTACTGTATTTGAATTATAAAACATAGTTCTATATAGTCTTGTTTTATTTTCAGTGTATTTCAGACCATTTTAATAGTATAGTTACAATAATTATTTCTAATCCCTTACTTTAACAGACATTAACATTATTCGGTAAGAATAATTATTGCAATTGGTGACGGTATACCGAAAACGTTAAATAAAGAATATAAAAACGTTACATAAAGAATAAATTTCTTAATACCACCAACAACTAGCTGAGAAAAACAAATAGCAATGCAAGCAATTATTGAACCTAATTACGAAGTAAGTAGGTTTTAAATTCATGTGTACAAAAACTGAAAACTAAAACCGGTATATTAAACCGGTATATTAAAACATAGAAACTTTTTGTTACTGCAATTAGGTAACATTTTTCGTACCAAATATAGTGCGTAAATTTCTTGGTTCTTAAACCAATTTCTATTTACCTATTTTTGATGAGAATAAAGATTGCTCTTTCAAATTAATAATTTATATCTTGAATATCTATTCATGCAAAATGATATATAAATTTCCAAGAAACTTACTTTCCCCTGAAAACCAAACGGTGAATAATTTTGACAATTTTTCGAAATTTTGTCTTGATTTTACCTAATGATTTATATCAAATATAAATTATATCTATACTTTAATATAGTATATATATATATACAAATGATAAGAATGTTCCTAAAAATGTCATGTTGTACTGTATTTCTGTATTTGCCTAATTAAGTGGAATACAAATGAAATAAAAAACAATAATATAAATTAGTTTGTATCATATTATCACCGAGAAACCTAATCTTTTGAACTACATGAACTTGAAATTCAACTACGATAAATTACTGATTAGAAACAAGATAAAATTCCGAGAATTTGCCGAAATTATTCACCGGTTCGTTATGAGGGAAAAATAAGTTTCTTTTTCCTGTGATGTTCAGATGGTAAACATTGTCACGTGACACCATCCGACGGGTATAACGATATAATGGACTTTGTACGGATCGTACGATTTCAACGTATGTAATACCTCGCCACTTCAACAAATAATTATGATATAAGTGGGTACATGATGTCAATATTTTCATCGCTTATTTGCATCGAAAGTATACACATTTTGAAAGATATACCTTGTGCTTGAAATATTTCAAAGAAAAATAATTTTTAAACGTAAATTGTGCACACTATACGTAACAATGTTTTCGTGAAACAGAGTAGGTAAATTTTAATTTGAACTTGATTGAATCAAAATGCAAAATTATCGTTGACAAATCTAAGAAATTCACGTTAACAAAAGCCGATCTACCATCGGCACCTTTATTTAATCTTCCAATTTTATAGAAATTTAATCTAAAACTTAACATCTGTAACGTTATTGTTAATGATAACGCTGCCTTTTAGATAAACGGAATTTTTGGACTACATAATTTAATATGTCCAGACTTTTATTTTGGAGATTTTTTGTGACAATTTCTCTCTATTTAGTCTCCTTTTATAATTCTCAAAATTGTTTTGTCCCTTTTTTTAAGTTTAGGCAATAATAGAAGTGTAAATATATTTCCATAATAATATTTATTTCATAAATTACTTCGTGAAAAGAATTTCCTCACTAAGTTTTATCTTCAAGATAGAAACTATTTACACGTTCATTAAAAACAATCTTCAAAGAAACATATTTAAATATTCAAATTCCACTATAAAATTGTAATGTCCTTCGAGGTCGTTAAAATAAAATATATTCTGCTATCTTATATGTAGTTGTCTTGCTTAAGTTTCCAACTTCTCTATGAATATTTATACAAAAATAAAAGATATCAAATAATATTTATATACATATATGTTGCATGCATCATCAAGGT
>NW_026533254.1:516820-719320 GCF_026225885.1 Hylaeus anthracinus
TTGAAGATATAGATATAAGATATGAATATTGAATATTTTGTGATAACCATATGCTGACATGATATGAATAAGTTTAGATATCCCTCAACCATTAATCACGTTCGTCTTTCTTTGGAAAAGTCACAGGTGCGGTTGTGTATTAAAAGTAATGGCTAAGAGGTCCAGTGGTTCTCAACAGTGTACTAGCATCCCTAATGGGAAAATTACGATGAGAGGTATCTAAGCAAATGCCAATTAAATAAGTGAATGTAAAGAATGAATAAATGCAAGACTAGTGCATTAAACGATATAGTCTGATTACATGACTTTGCATCGTTATTAATAAAACTCACTCACTCTAACAATTCACACTAATATTATCAGACTACGGATCTTTATGCAAAATAAAATCTTGCAAATAAAATCGAACGTGGCTACAAAAATTAGACCTAAACAGGAATTTATTTTATTCTGCAAATATCATAACATGAACTTTACTTTCAATTATTTTTATATTCTTGCATATTGTTTGCATTTTGCAGTTTCTTGCACATTCAAATTTTCTATAAATGCATAAAGATCCGCAGTTTAAATATTATAAATGCGACAGTAACTCTGTCTGCCTGATACCTTTTCACGCCTAAACCAATAAGTACATATTCAAGACTATACTGTATATTTCATATGATGTTATTATACGTGTTTTGTAAAATTCGATTTACTTGAAATTTCAGTGAATTTCCGAAGAAATTCGGTAGTATTAAAGACAAAATCTCGATACATTTGCCAACACTGACAACATTCTGTAACACATATTAGGTAGACTGGAAAGTAATCTCGTTTCTTTTATATTAAATTCAAACAAATTCCTAATAAATTTCTATTTTTAATCAATTATGTAATCGCTCTCGTTATCAACAGCGTTTTGAGTAAACAGCGGACATTTATTAGTGTGCAAATTTTGAATGCCAAATCGGTAAATGAATGAGTTAATTATCGTTAAACAAGTATTTAAAATTGCAAAACCGACATTATCTTCCAGTCCACCTAATACAGACGTTATACTCGTTATTATTCGCACACGACGAGGTGGAACAGTAAAACTAGAGCCACTTTTAATTGGAAAGGTATGTTGAAAAGGTCATCGACATCCGGAATACAAGTTTTGGTGAATCGAGGAGTAAGGCCCATTGAAATAGTCAATTTATACAACAGGATGTATAAACTAAATATTAATTAATGAATTACGTAACGACTGTTCACGCGAATCATTATTAATTATACGCATTTGTGTTTTTCACGTCACGTGTAACTTTCTTCTTAAAAAATTAGTTGCATATGCGAACATCGTTTTTGTAGTTCTAAGTTAAGTTCAAATTTTGAAAATGTAGGATCCGTACATTAACGAAACGCAAACTCAAATAATGTAAAATAAACAATTATAATTGTAAAATAAACAATTAAGGCCTGATTTTGCAATTTC
Source organism: Hylaeus anthracinus (assembly GCF_026225885.1). Classification (NCBI taxonomy): domain Eukaryota; kingdom Metazoa; phylum Arthropoda; class Insecta; order Hymenoptera; family Colletidae; genus Hylaeus; species Hylaeus anthracinus. The sequence continues at coordinate 518,283 of NW_026533254.1, forward strand.
AACCTTAAAACTTTATAAACAATAAAAGTACGTTTTTTTTTGTTATAGAAGAAATTTGTTTACATATACTTTTTTCAACATCAGGCCTTGTAGTCGCATCCGCCAAAGTGTAACGAATATATTAAAACCAGAATTATTAGAAAATATTGCTTCTTTGCTTCAATATACTGGAAAAAAAATCATGCTAGCCTAATCGTCCTGTCCTCGTCTCTCCTGCAATTGTTGTATCGCCCTCTCTGTCCGTGTCCCAGAGTTTCCTACCTTTTCCGCGACTGTCGCTGAAGTCAATTCGGAATTCTGTTCTGACTCCTGCGCACCCTTAAGACACCGAATGGCGGGAAAAAAAATGTCAATTTAAAATGTAGTCACAGGTGAATATATGTAAAGGCACCGACCTTATTCGCACACCTCATATATGAAGTTTTATTTTGAATTGGTTCGTGGTACGAAGTATTGTTTTTCGAGGTTATACACCAATGAGGTTAAAGTTACATAGTGAATCTAGTAGCGTGAAGTTAATACCTCAAGACACCGATCGGCGGGAAAAGAATTTCAGTTTGAAAGGTATTAGGTTGTCCCAAAAGTTTCTTTCGTTTTATTAATAATTAATATATATACAATATTTTATGTTTTATGTTACATTACAAAATTGTGTAAAATTCATTTCGCTCCATTACTGTTACAACATCAATGTCTAAGAAATTAGATTGTCTATTTATATAAACACTGCCACAGAAAATAATTGAATGCAATTCACGAAAGAAACTTTTAGGACAACCTAATAATTACAGCTGAATATATGTAAAGGCACCGAACTTATGTGTACACCTAATATACAGTGGGTGTAGAAAGTATTTGTACATCGATCAATTTCCAAAAAAAGCTATGTGACATTGTAATTTATTAACTTTTTTTTTATAAACAATGATATTCTATATATTCTTGGAAATCTCTAAAATAGATACAGTACGAAAAGATTAGGTATTTTGTATAAGTGAGAAATCAACAAGAAACAATAATAAATCGATAGAAATACAAAAGCAATAAGTATTCGTACAAGTGTTAAATTTTAAAAATTTCATTTAAAAAAGAAAAACGAAATTTACATTAATTTATAAATAATTACTGCATCTCTTCTAGGCATTAAATTAACTATCATAAATGTCGATGTTATTCGGGATAGGATCTTATTTCATTCCTTCATTTGAGCATTTTTTAAGTCTTTTTTATTGGAAATTTAATGTTTTCGAATTCCCACGAAGCAATAAACTAATGTGCTTATGTTACAAATTCTACTATAAATTGTTCGTCATAAGAACCGTGCGAATACTTATTGCTTCTATATTTCTACCAATTTTTCGTATTTTCTTGTTAATTTCGCAAATTATATAAACTAGTAATTGTTGTTTGAACTAGATTCTAGAGATTTCCGAGAATATGTAGAATATCATTGATTATAAAAAATGGAGTTAATAAACTACTATTTCACAAAAACAAAAGTTTTTTGGGAAATTGATCGATTTACGAATACATTCTACACCCACTGTATGAAGTTTTATTTTGAATTGGTTCCTGTACGAATACTTATTTCACTGTCTGTATGTATGTAACTCTATGTATTAGGTTAAAAAATTCTTTTATTTTAATAATAAGCGCAATATTTTATGTTCTATGTTACACTAGTGTGTTACGAACGATCTATCTTACTCTATTACTGTTATAACATCAACTACTTGTAAGCGATAAGGTTGCCAATTCATATAAACACCGTCACATAAAAGAACCAAGTGCAAGTCGAGACAGAAACTTTTGAGAGTAACTAGAGTCATCGAGTGACATGGATTATTAAAAGTTTGAGAGACACTGGCTAAAGATACAGCACGGTAGCCCTACTAAAAATTGGCGAATCAATATTGTCTTTCAGTTTCTACTGGCACGAGATTTGAAAAGAACTTGGGTTTCCTAAATTTCAAACGGTGTCTTTAGAATTATGTTGCCAACCAAAATCGCAATTGCGTAGCCGGGCATTGCGCAAATACGTAAATTCGTGTCTACAGTTCGCCAAGTGGCAAGTACTAGTCGGTACAAGGGAGCATTAGACAGCTTTAGAAAGTTCGTGCTCGTTCACCTGCCAAAATGGTGTTCGATCATGGTCGTGTCACGTATTCGTCCCCAGGAAGGGCGACAGTTAAAGTTCAGGGACGTCACTTCCTGGTATCGAAAGGGTTCGGTGGTGAGTCAAGTTCGGCTAACGGTTAAACAAACGGAAGAAAAATCAGTTGCAACGAAATCCGACCGTAGGAGGAGAAAGAGGGAGCGAGAGAAAGAGATTCGCAACACGGATTCTCATCAACATAGGTGATGGGTCGAGATGCGAGTGGGGCCAGGGCAGGTATAAAAGGGGCACCGTGGCATCCGCAGAGCATCAGTCCTCAAATCCAGGAACAGCAGCAACCATGAGGGCATTCATGGTGAGTCGAACATCTTTCGTCTTCTCACTCTTCCCTTTCCTTCTCTTCAATTCTCACTTAGCGTCGTACTTTCGTTTACGTACACTAGTGATATCGTTACTCTTTCCTATTTTTATCTCTACACGCGTTAAAGTCACATTTGAACGTCTCTGTCTATCTCGAGAATTCTTGAATATTTGGAAAGCTCTTTTTATAAAATGATTGCTCGTAGCGATTTCAAACTCTATATCCTTTCCTTCTCGATCTCTTCAATTGTCACTTAGACGTCGTAATTTCGTTTACGTACACTACTGGTATCCTTACTCTTTCCTATTTTTATCACTACACGCTTTAAAGTCACATTTAAACGTGTCTGTCTATCTCGAGGATTCTTGGATACTTCAAAAGCTCTTTTCAAAAAAACATTGGTCGTAGCGATTTCAAACTCTATATGTAGACTCAGCACTTATTGTTAGACCTGGGAACGTTTGGATCTCGTACTTCAGCAGGTTTCATCACTGGTTTCTATTTCCTTTCGCGCAATTAAGTCGCGTCGGTCTTAAGCTCTATCTACAAATCTGGATCGGGCCTGTCTAGTTTGCAGACCAAAAACCTGAACGCTTCGAATCTTTTTCTTTCGAAACTATTGGATACACCAATTTCAAATTTTACAAATTTATTTATGTCTTGGTGGCCAGTGGCCAAGTACAGTGATTCAAGTACAAATAATTGATTCTGTTGAAGTAATAGCTTCCAAAAAAAAAACTCAACTCCGCACTCGATATAAGAACTTTGGTTCAGATTAGGTCAAATGAACAAATTAACGTGACTCCTATTCTTAGTTTCTATAACAAAATTTTATTGACTTCAAGTCTATGTATAAAGATGGAAAATCAGGTTTTTCAATTCACATATTTCTATGTGTACTCAAACTTAAAAACTAAATTCTGTGAATCTAAATCTTAATTATAATACTTCTTCAATGGACTAATATTGCACATTTGCCATCAAATAGTATCTCGACGACTTGTTACCCTAGATGACACTTTCAATTTAAAAAATAATGAAGGTAATTTACTCAAATTTATTTGCTACCTTGTTTATATAAAAGTACAAAAATATTTCAATTGTTTGTACATTTATTTCTCGCATTTCTTACAATTCAGAGTGGATTTTACAAAATTTAATTCCAAAGTTTTCGTTCGAAACGAAATTATACGAATGGAAAATTGATTTATTGAAGAATTCTTCTGGTTAAATACTCTCTTTTTAGTAATTAAATCGATCAAGTTACTGTTTTGGCTGATTTTAAGTATAGAGGAAGTACAGGCCATAATTTGGTCTCCTGGTTTTTCTCTTTTCTCAGCATACGTGTATATTTCTACTGTATTGACACTTTCACTATGTCAAGACAGAGATCGACACTTCCTTTTGCTAATATTTAAATGCTTATTACATGTGCGGAAATCCTGTAATACCAATAAACAAGCGCGTTCTTCGTACGTCCATAGGCGTTCATCGCTCGAAAGTGTTTATATATAAATATATTTTATGTGAATATTACTATGTTAAATTCAGTGTAAATATTCGTCGACAGTTGCACAGTGACGTTCGGTTCTTCTACTCGAGTACAGCGATCAGTACAGCGATCGATGAGCTTCGAGTTGAACTAATTTGTATAAATTACTATGTAAAAGTCGATGGTACAATTCTTTGCATTAGGAATTCTTCACCGTGGGTGATGTTTTTTAACGAGAGATAATTACATCCAACTTTGTTAGCAGTGATATTAATTATTTAGTTTCTCCCTATCCATGAAATTAATATACATAGTTACATGAAATACTATGCGTAACTAAGGATACGATGTAACGATCCTTTACAACCGATGTTTTTCTTCAATTTGAAAGAAACTCGTGTTTTATCAATTTCAAATGGAGACTTTACAACTACCTTGCTTTAGCAATAAATTGTTGTGAGATATTCTATTCTAAAGGAGTCATTAAAGATCCTACAACAATTTAACTTTAAATTGGTACGATGGAAAAATTTTAGTTTCAAATGAATAGATGTTTTTCGAATAACTTATTTTCCCGATCAATATTCTTGTAAGTATAAGTAAATAATGTTGTCGATATCAAAGATTTGCAAATTTAAAAATTGCGAATTTATTTGCAAGATGCCAAAACCATAAGAAACTGAGAACGTTGGAAATTTAATCGCGGTTTGAAGGAAACTGCTGGAAGTTCCACGAAAATTATAATGGGCTGTAATCGTTGAGAGCAAAAAGGACGATGATGAAATTGCGCGATAATTGTCTCCGGCGTGAAAGTGTGCGACGTGACTACGCGAAACACCAAGGAACGAGAGGGAGAAAATAAAAATGAGAATTTCTGGAGAGAATAGAAAGGGAGATGGTATGGGAGAAAGTAGAGAGAGAGTGGGACCGATGACGACCTAGAAGACGATACAGATGCAATTCTACACGGTGTCAATGCACTCGATGACCGTATCAACGATTATTATGAAAGACTAACCGAAAACGCGGAAACTTTCAACTTCCACACGATCTCCCGTCTCTGTTTCGTCCATCTAACAATAGGCTTGTTGCATGAGATCTTCCGAGACTTGTTTTTCTCTTTCGTTGTTTCTGTCTTTCGATACCCTTCCTCCATTTTATTACTCTTTCACTTTGGTTTAATAACAAACTACAGTTTGTTACTGTACTGGACTACAGTTTTGTTGTTCTTTCATTACTTTTAATAACAATTCTCTTAAACTTTGATGCCATTTTTACTTAATTTTACTTTAATAACAATTTTCCTGGTCTTCGACACCATTGATATTTCAAGTATTTTATAACATCGATTTTCCTAGAATTCGGTTTTATCAATACTTAATTTTCAAGAAATATGAATTCGATATCAATTTCCTTGTATTTTGATTCTATTATTACTTCATTTCGTTCAATAGCAATTATCTTAGACCTCGGTCTTTTTTTGGTATTTCATTTATTCCAATTAACAATTGTCTTCGACTTTCAATCTATTGTTACTATTATGTTCTTGTTTAATATAAATTTCACTAGACTCGCAATTATGATAGTCTCCTGTCGTTAAACATTATCTCAAAACAGAGGAAAATCCGTCTCCTTTATACATTATACAAAAAGTGCCACAATTTCTTAATCATTTAGATGACTTTAACTTTAATTACGCGAAAGATGTATGCATTCCATTCTCTCTCCAGTACACGTAAACGGCAATACATATCTTGATACATACACAATTTTTTTAAAAATCATCTGTATTTTCTCTCTGCATTTCCTGGTAAACCATTCGCGAGATACAAACTGAAACAGAGATTAACACATACACACAAACGAGCGTACAGAATATTTTCAAAATTTACTTTACAACATTCCAATACTACGTTTTGTATTATAAAACTGTTATACATTCTAAGAGAGCACATATATTTGTAAAACGAAATTCTGTTAGTAGACCAACAATAAGCAAAATTTGTTGACTACTGAACTTCGCATATACTGATAAGTTGTAGTGTCCATCAGGTTGAGACTTATACAGGGTGTTGCAAAAATGTTGGAGGTCCTTGAAAGAGGTGGTTCGTGCGGTGATTTGAAACATGTTTTTCCTTGGCGAAAATGTTGTACGAGGCTTTGTTATGGAGATATTAACAGAAAACATTGACCAATCAGAGCGCCAGGATGCTGGTGGAGCGGCCGCGCTCATACGCTACCGCGGCCGCTCCACCGGCATACTCGCGCTCCGATTGGTCGGGGTTTTCCGTTAATATCTCCTCAACGAAGCCTCGGACAACATTTTCGCTAAGGAAAAAGTTGTTTCAAATCAATCCCCGAACTACCCTTCTCAAGATGTTACAACATTTTTGGGACACCCAGTATAAGTCTCAACCTGAAGGACACTACAACTTATTTGTGTATGCGAAATTCAGTAGTCCACAAATTTTGCTTATTGTTGGAAAAAGTTGTTTCAAATCGCGGCGCCCCCCCCCCCGAAACCACCCTTTTCAAGGTGTTACAACATTTTTGGGACACCCTGTATATAAGAATGAAGCCCTAACTGATTACAATCAACGTCCAGGCTGAACCCTTGAACCTAAAAAGCTGAAGTTTTGCACAGACGTTTCCTTTATGGTGTATACCCCTTTCAAGGAGTTCCAACATCTTTGGGACATCCTGTATACAACATACAACACATCTCGTCGTGCTATTAAGCTACTAATCAAAGCTCTTATTGTGTTCGCAGATCGTGGTGCTCGCCGCAACGGCGATGGCGCGACCGGAAGCTGGCTACTCTTACTCCCAACCGAGCTCTAGCTATGGAGCACCAGGTGGAACCGGAGGAGGAGGACTCGGAGGTGGCCTCGGAGGTGGCCTCGGCGGTGGACATGGCGGAGGACTGGGCGGAGGACTGGGCGGAGGTCTCGGAGGTGGACTCGGGGGTGGACTCGGTGGCGGACTCGGTGGTGGATTCGGTGGCGGATTCGGAGGTGGCTTCGGAGGAGGCTTCGGTGGCGGTGCTGGCGGCGGTGGCGGTGGCGGCGGTGGCGGCGGCGGCGGCTTCGGCGGTGGATCCCTCATCCAGAAGCACATCTACGTCCACGTACCACCACCAGAAGCACCGGAAGAAAGGCCGCTGAGACCCATCGCGCCACCAGCGCCAGCTCAGAAACACTACAAGATCATTTTCATCAAGGCGCCTACTCCCCCGACTCCAACCGCACCTGTCATTCCTGCTCTTCCTCAGCAAGACGAACAGAAGACGTTGATCTACGTGTTGGTTAAGAAGCCCGAAGAAGCGCCAGAAATCAACCTACCTACAATCGCGCCGACGCAACCCAGCAAACCGGAAGTTTACTTCATCAAATACAAGACGCAGGTGCGTGATTCTTCATTTCTCAGATTTTTGCTCTTTCCATTGTTCCTTTACCTAACAGCTCCGGTTAATAGTTGATTTGTTAGTCACTTTTACACGTTTATACACGATGCATACATGCATATTGTTCTATTTTTACGCAGTGACTAGAGCAGTTTTCCTTAACCCTTTGCACTCGAGAGGTGATTCTCGGTCAGCATTAGGTTTGACGCAGTAAATCGACTAACAATAATGTTTATTTCGATTTCGTTTCTTTGGAACTCGAAGTATCGATAAAATGATTGTCGGCGAAGTAAAGGCAACCTCATTAAGCTTAGAATTCGTGGCTATAGAATGTTAAGAATGCATTTCGAGTTGCTAGTAGATACCAAAAAAGGCCCCGAGTGCAAAGGGTTAAATATAAGGATAGGAATGGTAGAGGTTTCTTCTTTTTTTTTTACAACGCATTTGGAGATTGCGTTTAACTTATTCTCATGGCTATAACCTACTTTCTTACTATTATCAAACTTCCTGTCGGAACTGCATTCTCTGTTTAATTTTCTGTTTAATTTTCTATTTATCATTGCTATTCCTATGTCATAATCCTGACACTTCTCAATCGTTTGGTTATTTCCTCGTTCTACCACCTACAGTGGATGTAGAAAGTATTCATACGCCGATCAATTTCCAAAAAAACTGTATAAAATTGTAATTTTGTAACTTATTTTTTATAAGCAATGACATTCTACATATTCTCGGAAATCTCTAGAATAGACAGATTACAAAAAAAATAGCTATTTATGTAAGTTGCGAAATTAACAAGAAAAAAAGAATTAATCGATAGAATTGTTGGAGCAATAAGTATTCACAAGCACAGCTGTTTAAAAGTACTTTACTGGAAATTTGATGTTTTCTAATTCCTACGGAGCAATAAACTAACATGTTTACGTTACAAACTCTACTGTAAATGGTTCGTCATAAGAATCGCACAAATACTTATTGCTTCTATACTTTTACCACACCTTTTTTGTTAATTTTACAAATTATATTAACTAGTAAATGTTGTTTGGACCATATCTATCTTAGAGACTTCGGAGAATATTTAAAATATCATTGATTATAAAAAAAGGAAGTTAAGAAGAGTTAGTTTTTGTTAATTTCACAAATTATATTAACTAGTAAATGTTGTTTGGACTAGATCTATCTTAGAGACTTCCGAGAATATGTAAAATATCATTGATTATAAAAAAAGAAGTTAAGAAACTACAATTTCACACAAAAGCTTTTTAGGAAATTGATTGGTGTACGAATACATTCTACACCCACTGTACCTTTTTCCTCAGCGTTAATTGAGCAGACCATTGTAAAAGGACATTTACTAGAGGTGTATTCAGAAAACGTTTACAGAGAAAACTATATCATGAATTCTTTTCAAATTTTCCATACGGCTTATAGTTTCAATCACTCTCATAGTTTTCTCAGAAACCTGTCACCCAGCTTGAAAAGTGTCGTTTAGAGAAAAACTCGTTCAAAGTTTCATAGCTCTGGCAATTTTAGAGATTAGTTTTCCAACTTTTAAGACGACATTCGTGAAACATGTAATCGTGACGTATTCGTCATTCGTTACAAATGACAGGAACAATCGATTTTTTAAAAATATCACATTGGTCCTGTAAGTATATTTGCATCGACACGTTGCCGGATAGTTTCTTATCTACAATGAAACGAATTGAAATTTGTCCTTTCGGTTATAAAAAATGGTGAATAACGCGTGCCTCTCTAAATACATACGACGGCTCGGGTTTCGGTTAGAGGTCGTTCATTAATTATGCGAAGGTGTCAAAGAGGATGGAAGAATGTTAAGAAATCTATACGTGAGCTTACTTTGGGGGAGAGGCGGTGTAAAAGTCATTCTGACATAATCCGTTACAACTATGTTTCGAAGGGCGCACAGTAGAGTACAGGGATGCCGTGATTACTATACTGCGGATCTTTATGCAAAATAAAATGTTTGCAAACGTACGTACAAAAATTGAACTTACATAAGAATTCATTTTACCCTACAAAGATTATAATGCAAACTTTACTTTTAATATTTTTTATATTATTGCATACTGTGTGCATTTTGTAGTTTCGTGCATATTCAAATTTCCTATAAATCCATAAAAATCCGCAGTCTAGTGATCACACAATCACGATCGCAGTCGTGATTAAACTTCGATCACGAACGTGATCGGGACGATGGCGTTTCAGAAGCTGTTCATGATAATTGTTATCGTTAGTGTCTCGCTGACTCCCCTTAGCGGAAATTCAAGAAACTACAAATGAGTCAAATTTAAATTGTATTAAAATAACATTAACATTGTTTTTAGACGATATTATAATACATATATAATCAAAGAACAACATGATTCGTGAAAAGTGAAAAGAATGTTCTCTACCAATCAGAAGCAACCACAAAGAATCACGAATCACTGTGAGGGATTATCGTGATTGAGAATGAACTTGATTGAATCACGAGTGAATTGAATTTATTTAAAAGGTCATAGGCTCTAAATCGAACCCAGAAAACGAGTACATTTTTAACCGACTTCGAAAAGGAGGAGGTTACTCAATTCGAAATGTATATTATTATTTTTTTTTTTTTAATGTCTGTTCACCGATTACGCCGAGATGGCTTGACCAATCAGAATGAAACCTGTTACATTTTGTAGAGCATGTTCCTCCGGTGATCCTGCCATCAAGACTTTTTGCGATTTGTCATTTTTTATCCGTTTTTTTTTTACCAAAAAACCGTGATTTTTAGGTATGCTTGTCAATTACGTCGAGATGGCTTGATGAATCGAAGTGAAACCTCTTGCATCTTGTCGAATATTTCTTCTAGTTGGTCCCGTAAAAGAAACGTTTTGTGGTTTGTCATTTTATGGATATATACATGTTTACATATATGACATGTACATATTTACATATGCTTACATGAGTATGAGGTTGAATTACTAACAATAATATGCATGAATCACGTGTGATTCAAAAGTAGCAATTCACGTCATCTTCAGTAGAGCAGTGCGTAGCGTAACCGACTACCACACTAAGAGCCTGGGTTTTTGAATCCCGAGCGGGGTTCGCCCCGGTTTTTCATGGTTGGATTAGGGCTGACTAAAAAACATAAGGAATAGAAAAAGCCTAAAGGCAAAAAAATAAGAATTAGACAGTGCAATAGCAAATAAAGACCTTGGGGAACTCCCCAAGCTAGCACTAATAAACGCAACAAACAAATATCATTGTAACCGAACCCTTTTTAATGACATTCAACTATTTAACTCTTTTCAGAGAAACTCTAGGTAAAATACTAAGTAAAAACGAGAAAGAACGGTCCAAGAAATGTTATGTGTCGTTATATGGAGACGGAGGAGGGTTAAAAATAGTTAAAATTATTAGGTTGTCCCAGAAGTTTCTTCCGTGACTTGCACTCAGTTATTTTGTGTGCTAATGTTTATATAAATGGACAACCTGATTTCTTAGATGTTAATATTGTAACAGCAGTAGAGCCAAATGAATCGTAAGCAATTCAATAAGGTAACATTAGACATAAAATATTGTGAATGCATTACTTATTAATGAAATGGAAGAAACTTTTCGAACAACCTAATATCCTCACGTAATTAATGAACGGCCATTTACACGTTTCGAATGGTTTACTTAATTATTTACTGAATAAATCACTTTGTATGAATTACAGAAAGAAGTCACGTCCGGAGGTGGTGGTGGAGGTGGCGGTGGAATCGGCGGAGGAATCGGTGGAGGAATCGGCGGAGGAATCGGCGGAGGAATCGGTGGAGGACTCGGCGGTGGTCTTGGAGGTGGACTCGGCGGTGGTCTGGATGGACACGGCGGTGGTTCCACTGGCATCGGTGGTAGCGGGCCGAGCGGACCCAGCTCGAACTACGGGCCCCCCGGCGGATCAGGGCCTTACTAGTCACACAAATTGCCCGTTGAAGCTCCACAGATCCTCCTCTACTCGCAATCGGCCCAATATCCACGCTCCGCGACACGCACGCATTCACGACTTCGGGCACGGCTTCGGCCATGGCTCAACGGCGATCCTTTTGGACGCTATTCTCTGTGATCCCACGTGGACGACCGTGGTGACGAGCAGGATCACGTTCGAGCAAGAAATGGAGGCTGCGATCCGGTCGATCGCTGTCCTCACGACGACGACGCTTACGTCGGTCCTGCTCGCGATTTGGAGTTGCGCGATAATTACGACTTACGTGAGAACGACCGCGATCATATGGATGACCGTGATGATTACCAAGACGATGACCACGATCATGATGATGATGATGCTGATGATGATGATTATTCTAACGTTGGTTAGAAATAAGACGACGACGACGACGACTAGGATTAAAAGTTTTTTTATACGTTATTTTTTGCAAGAAAACGGTGGCGAAATAAAGCTTTTTTTATGTATTTTTACATAAAACAATGACGTGTTATTCTGTCTCACCTGATACCCCTGCTCTTCTCTCTTACTATTCCTCAGTTCATTAATTTTTCAATGTTTCGTGATAACAACATTTATAAAATTAATTTGAATGGTTGTAATAATCTGAGGAATTCCTTATTTGCTTTGATTACTATATATCGTATAAAATATCGCATTAGATGTTCATCGATACTGCGATAACAAAACTTGTTGGAAGAAAAGTAGCATCGTTTTTTTTTTGTAGAACTTTCACGGTATTACCGTGCAATGTATCAAATTTTCTCGGTTTTAATAGTCAAAGCTACTAGGCAAATCGCAGTCTTACTTGGATACTTGCCAAAGAATCTATTACACATCTTAACACTTTATCTACCGGGCTATTTAGAAGCAGACTTTAATTCAAAAAAGAATTTTCTACATTAGCACATGCCAATCTAGGTTGACAATAATTCCTTCATACTAGTACTAGGTACATTGTTCATAGACAACCATCAACACAGTAAATAAATTCGAATAACTAAATACTGCAATTAAAAAGCCTATAAATAGGCTCCCGGTAAATAAAGTGTTAATGTGACTCTACACTACAAACCAATAGGGAAGAATGGGTTTAATTGGAACATTTTTGATAAAACAGCTTATCATGACCTCATTTTGTGTCCTATCTGTTTGGTACTGTGCTTCAATCATAGCCAGATCATGCGGTTCCAAAGTTCTTTAGAAGAATCTCGGCGAACCTTTCGAATGATCCTCTGGTGCCCCTATTTAAAAAAAACAAGTGAGTTGTTTTGTAAAAGTCGATGAAAACTGGCAGTGTCAAAACTTTTTATTCTTTTAATAATTTTGAAAGTAGTAGCAAACTCTTCAATTTTTAACCGACTTCGAAAAGAAGGAGTTTACTCAATTCGACATGTATATTTACTTTTTTTCTTTTTACATAAATGGTAGCATATCTCAGTTCGAACAAAATAATACAAAAGAATGGAAGGTATACATGTTATTTGTTAAAACGATATGGATATTTAGAAGTGTAGTCGAAGCGAGCATACATTTTTTTTTTTAATATATAAAAATGATCGTTAACTTGTCATTGATAAGCTTATTATGAACTTTTACGCTAAAATAAAAATAATACGAAACGTTCGATAATATTAGAGTTCAAAAGTCGGGAATAAATAAAAGAAAACCTAAAAAGTGATAATTTATAAAATTAAGGGATAAAATAATATATAAGTCTTTATCTATTTTACTGTTTATGCTTCATTATTTACAGAAAATTAAAGGATTAGATAAATGTATTTATAAATATTGAACAACAGTACAAATTGATACCTTACATATCTCTTAACCGATAGTTAACTTCCACTTCTGTAATAGCAATTGGTTAGAATACAACAAAGAACATTATCTCATGATGAAAACAATAATATCTATAATTACGATGACACAATGTTTGCAGTAACAATTGAGATACCAATCAATGGCGGTGACAGTTTGCTCACAATAGCGACCTGTAATTATCTTGCGACGACAGTAGTAATCGTTGCTATGGGCTAACATTGAAACTAATTGCAATTACATGCCTTGTGCAAGTTTTCCTTTTATGTACTTGTCATGTTTCGAAAAAACCCCATTCAAAACTTCAATGTATAACATTGATAAAACTGACTTGAGATTTTTAACAATATTAAATACATACATATGTGTATAAAATAATGTATATGCATATGTATGTTTTTTATACATGCAGATGTATGGAAGTCGAAGAATTTCAGTTTATACATGCATATACAGGGTGTTCAAGCTATTGCTAGCCAGCGTTTTTCTCGTAAATGGTACATATGACAGAAAACTGAAAGAGGAAAAAGTGTTACTGTTTTTATGTAACCAGATAGATAAATCTTTCGTACTTATACTCTTTTCTGAGAAATGAAGGTGACCTTCGGTTTTTTAAATGGAATGGTATATTTTTGATATAAAAATATGGTAGTGTATCGAATTCTAAATAAAAAAAGTATTGACCTTTATTAGCCCTAAAATTCATAGGTAACGAGTAATTTCACTTTATTACTTGAAAATTTTCATAACGTAATATCAAGATGGAGATCCAACCTTGTCACAGATTTTCGCAGGACAGCGATATGTACTCTACCATATTTTTGTTACAAAAAATATACCATTCCATTAAAAAAAAAAAACCGAAGGTCACCTTCATTTCTCAGAAAATAATACAAATACGAAAGATCTATTATATCTGGTTACATTGCACACAAAAAACAGTATAAATTTTTCCTCTTTCATTTCATGTACCATTTACGAGAAAAACGCTGGCTACTGATAGCCTGAACACCCTGTATATATTAGTTAAAACATACATAGTGTACGTTATTGATGTTATTTAAATACGCAAAGAATAAAATGACCTTCTGGCTACCCTTATAGACCATAACCCTATAAACATAACTACAGCCCCTGAGGGTGTTGGAAGATTGTCATTTTAGTGTAACAAAATGGCATGTGAGTATTTTTACTTCAATTTCTAGAATTAGGAATGATTGAATACAAAAGAATTAGAACTAATTAATAAAAGAATTAATTTTTACACTTAATAGTTTTCCCAGGCTCACTGGATGTCATGCGAAACACGGTTTGGGAAAGATTGCTTTACAATACGATCGAATATGGGAAATTATACAGCGGATAAACGCGAACGACACCTGCGGAAAGATCGATTGTCCGTGTAAGAGGAAGGCGTCGATTTCCGCGTCTTCTTCGGGAAAGGCGTCGTGACGCAAGTTAGAGAAACTTTCACTATTCTTAAGCAGCCGTTAATCAAGATGGAGAAGACCGCCAGATATTTCTCTCTTCTCCTTTCGTTGCCAATGGGAAACCTCTCTCCAAAAACGTCCCCGAGGTCGTATCTCGTCGAGAAATCTTCGTCATTTATTTACAGAGATACCACTTACTGTCAGTAGTTCCTCGCGTGACACACGCTTCTATAGTAAGTACTTGTAGTCTTTAGTAAGCCCATAGTAAGTAGTATGCCCTTCGGTTCTAAATGTTTTCTTTGGATAAAAGAAAATTCATGAGTCTAAACGGAAAAGAAAACATTACTTTTTTTGGAAATTGAAAATAGAGCCAGCACCAACCTAGTGTCCTTAATCCTACGCGAGTTGGTAATATCTATGGAATACCTGGGAATACCCTCGCTTGTTTTTTTGCATCACTTCGTGAGTAATGTTTGATTTATATCGTGTGCGACAATTTATTAAAATTCTAATTATTACCATAGGCTTATCCAACTCGAAACTGATGGAGATGCAGTTTTCTGAACTCAACTTCTTTCATAGTAGAAGAAGATCCATGAGAGAGATGAGGAGTGCATGCAATAATACACAATAACAAAAGGAAGAGCACCATTTACTTAAAAAAAAAGGTTAATTTTCAAAGAAATTTATTGTTTATATTTTTTCTGATTTATTTTAAATTTTGTCCACTTTGCAAGCGAGCTTCTTGAATACGTCCATGATTATTACTATTATGTTATTTATCATCAAATAAAATTCATATGTACGCTCTCGCTCATAAATATTTTTTTTTTATTTGTTTTATTTATTTAGCCTTTGAAACTTTTTACAAAGTTTATATCAGCTATATGATATCATTGTTTTATACACTCGCAATATAACTCATAACTTAACTGTAACTTCATATTAATACCATACAATAGTAACACTTGTATATACGTACAAACAATCATCCATACATACATATTAGCAATTAGTTATGACATAACACAAGTATCAGTAGTTTTATTTTCTTTTCTTTTTTTTATACATTTTCAAATTACACTTTTTTAGAAAGTTATGAACGAATATACAAGCGAGAATACTTGGTTCAGCAAGTATCATTTTCATTGTCAAAGATAAATGCAATTTGACTTTCTAAAGTGCCCTAACTAGCTTCGTTCTCTGCATGTTGTATTGACAACACTGCCAAGTAATATGATTTACATCTTGTAATGTATTATGGCATTCGCATTTTGAGTTTGTAATAATTCCTAGACGTAAGAGTGATCCCGCTAGATTGTAATGATCAGCTCTGCAACGATTAATAGTCACGATAAGTTCTCGCGAAAGACCTCTATTGGTGTACCATGGCAATGATTTATCCTAATAATACTGTAATAATTCTGCTGTAATAATACTGAAAATAAATTTGTCCTCTTGTAAGACCCCGCTGTTTTATTATTCTTTTGGTTTCTGACATTGATATTTTTCGAGGATCTGCAAATAGATCTGTATATGGAACTTGTGACGCTAGTTTCTGTAGCTGTTTTAGGTAAAAAATTGACTTCCTCGTTGCCTTCGATGCCAATGTGCGATGGAATACAAAAAAACTTAAGTGTATTGTTCGGGTTCGTCTGTACAAATATATTATATTTTTTCTTAATTTCAAGAATATGGGAGTTTGTTTAAACGTTAATCTTTGTATTTTTAAGACTTTGTAGAGCGCTCGAGGAGTCAGAAAATATATAGATGTCGTGACTTTCATTTTGTATAGCAATGTCTAACGCATCATTTAATGCGATGGATTCCGCGGTAAAGATAGAGGTACTATCACTGATGCTCCTTGTTATTTGAATATTTAGTTTAGGACACCTACATGCTCGCTCATAAATATGTGGATATTTACTACTTTCAATGAATAATTAACACTTTGCACTCGAGGTATTTTTTTCTGATATCTACCAGCTACTCGAGATGCTTTCTTAGCATTCTATTGCCACGAATGCTAAGCTTAAATTGACTTCGAAGATGTCAATCTTTCTCTAATTTGAGATTTGAGAATCAGGTCAGATTTGCCTCACTGAGAATCATTTTATTGACACATCGAGTTCCAAATAAATTAAACCTAAACAAACATTAGAAGTCAAGACAAAAGAAGTTAACTCTAGTGGTGACCGAGAGTCGCCTCTCGAGTGCACAGGGTTAATATGAACCGTAAACTATTACTGTACAACTTTTGTTGCTAAATTCTATATTGGATGTGTATTTAACAACATTTAATAATATCAAATGTTTTGAGTGCCATATTCAATTTTATAGTGGAACTATGGATTTAGATAGATAGAAAAGTTTAGATAGAATGTTCAATATATGAAACACATTTATGGCGAAATATTACAAAATAAATGGGATAATATCACTTCGGATACAATGAAGAAATTAATAGTATCCAAGCTCGATAAAAGAAATTTTAACGTTATCTAGTTATCTCTATAATCTTTATCATTACTAGACTGCGGAAGCTTATGCAAATGCATATTTTTATAGGAAATAGTTAAAAGAATGGGACCTAGACAGAAATTTGTTTTGAAATTAGAGTACTATAAAAATACATTTTTTATTTTGCATATTTATGTTTAAAAAGATATGCAATAATATATTGCATATGTTATTTATCGTGCTTATGTGAAATATCCATCTCGACAAATTAGTTTCGTCTATCACATTCGTATCATAATTGTGTAATATTTACACAAATACAGGACATATGAAATCATATTTCTGTAACTTTGTGTTGCTAATTGATCGTTAGGTGTGACAGTTTGTATTTCGAATTCGAATACTTCAGTTTAATTATCGCAGTTAATGTGATCTCTGTGAAAAAATGAATATATTAGGTTGTCCCAAAAGTTTCTTTCGTTTTATTAATAAGTAACACATAGACAATATTTTATGTCTAATGTTACATTACTGAATTGTGTACGATTCATTTTGCTCCATTACTGTTACAACATCAACATCTAAGAAATTAGATTGTCTATTTATTTAAACACTACCGCACAAAATAATTGAGTGCAAATTACGAAAGAAACTTTTGGGACAACCCAATATTTAAGTGTCTCTTAACTCTCTAAAAGTGCCAAAAGTTAGAAAAAGTAGAAAAGCATTAATGCTAAAAGTTGGATCAGAGACGATTCCAATTTTATTATTAATGACAACGGCAATAATGATAACGATGAGCAGAGGAGATCGCATTTAGACCAACACATAAATACAGTCACTAACACCATGAATTTTGGACAAAATGCTCGTAATTTATTGTCACACGAATTATGATATACCAGAATAATTGGGAAAAGTGTTTTATACATGTGTACATAGCGAATATTCTGTAACATAATAATATATTATTTATTATAATACGTTTTGTCCAAATCATTCGTGCATATTTTGCATATGCATGTTACATATTTATCGTGCATAAACTTCCGCAGTCTAATCATTACTAATGTGATATTAGAAAAAACCATTAATAAAATATATTCGCTAATACAACATAAACATATCGAAAGATGAATGATATAATTGATATTATTATATATTTATTTCTATTAAGGGGTTAGTTGCAGTCAGGAAAATGGAAACGGTCAGTTTCTTGTGTGTTTTTTTTAAGATATTAAATAATAATTTTTATTAATGAAATGTAAATATATTAGAAAGTATGTCTTAAAGAATTATAAAAGAATTTTTGTTTTAAAAAAAGGGTAATTCATTTCGTCATAACAGGCGATGGCGTGGGTGGCCACTTGGTTTGCGGTGAGCAAGATTTCTTCAAACTGGTGCACCTGAAAACAAAACTAAAGGTAGATTTAGAAAATATATTAAACTAACGGGTCCCTGATCAAAGGATTTTTTATTTTCTTGTATATTTTTTTTTTACCCTGTATTGAATTGCTTAAGTTTAGTGAAAAAATTGAAAATCAACTTCAAATGTATGCCATCTTGTTTTAAATTAATTTTTTCCAAAATCCTTTGTTCAGGGACCCGCAAGACTAATCTATTTTCCAAATCTACCTCTGTTTTTGTTTTCAAGTAAACCGGTGTAGAGAAATCTTGCTCACCGCAAACCTATGTTTTTAAATCATCGTCTACGTCATCGGCTGTTATGACGATATAAATTAAACGTTTCTTAAAACAAGAAATGTTTTTTAGTTCGTTAAAAAGTGCTTTATAATATACTTAATTGTTACTTATGCAAATTATTATTTAATAACTAAAAAAAAAAAAACCCAAAGAAATGTCGTTTTTCCTCTTCCTGACTGCGACTAACCCCTTAAACAAGTGTCCACATACTTCTGAGCGGTAGTGCATATCGCAAAAGTGTTTTTTACTGAAAAGCCGTAGCGGCGAGCATTATTCTTAACGTACAACATCTTTATTGCGCTGGTAGAATCTTAGTTAGCTTTAATAAAGGAACATTGAATGCGGTTGATAGAAATCTTTTAGTAACGCACGTATACGTAACGCAATTGTAATGCGTTCACGCCGACGCAGCCAATCGTTGGACCACAGCGGGGATTCCCACAGGGTGGCGTGGACTATCGCCAAGTCACGACGTTTCCTCACTTGTATAATGTTTTAAACCAAGCCGTTGCACAATATCGCATTTATACGGTTTATCTCATCGCGTACGGAATTTAACGATACAAAAGCTGAATCTCTTCTCAATTTCTATTTGTCCAACGTATAATGGAGAACTTAGTCGAGGCGGAGTTATTAAAGCATTGCGAAATGGCGCAGCTACTGGCAATGTTAATTACCAAATGCTTGGCGCTTTCGACATTACACGATTTAATTTTACGCTGTTGAAGATAGAAATTCTTTATTTTAGATTGGAGTAGATTGTAGCTTTGTTTTCTGTTTTTGTTGGTGATGCTGTTATGCCAGTGCGACTGGCAATAGTGATGTACGTTTCCGTTTTGTGTTTGAGCTAATCAGCTTCACGTGATTCTAAATTATGAGACAAGAAAAGACGTATTAAACTACTAGATGCTGTTTCATCGTTCATTAGAATATGTGATAATAAACGTAATTAGACAAATTATATTATCTATGTATTATACTTCATTTTATTTATATTGTAGATTCTATTTTATATGTTATGATAGGATTATAACACAACGTAAGTTGGAATAAGTATATTTAATAAGAAAGAATATTGTTAAGGTAGATGTAAATGAAGCCACACAGAAGACGATTGTAAAAGATTTAATGGGATAACGAAAACTTTTGGAAAAGAAACGGTTACAAGAAAACAGTCTGATCTTCGAGAGATATCGAAACAGTTGAATATCCATCCAAGATGGCAGTACATGAAACAAGAGAAACATTGCATCAACAAATATAAATACATAAATATATATTATACATGATTGAGCACATGTTAGTCGTAACAGCTCGTGATGCGGACTAATCTAAAACACGTCGCGAGGACGCGCGTAGAGTAAAGAACAAAAGATAATAGCCAACGACGCGCATCGCGGCGGTCAATTCAAACTGAACACATATGGATCATAGATCGTTTTCTCACATATTAACCCTTTGCGCTCGAGTGGCGCCTCTAGAGCGACATATGTAATTTAAAAGTGATTATTTTGAACGTAAAATTTCAATTTGACTTATATCAGAATACAGTTAATTATTAATTGAAATAATAATACATTGAGTCATGAATGTTCGTAGATGTTTCTTTTCGAAGTAGAGTTCTTGGTTTTACAGAAATTTATTATAAAAATCGACCGGATTTGATTTTATAGAAAATTGCCTCGAGCGCAAAGAGTTAAAAACAAAATAATTTGTAGGTATTTTACCTGCGAGTTCTTAAGCAACGTAAAAGATAGGTGTAACCATTTAACCAAATGCATCTTCCTGGATCGTCCATACATGATTACCACCGTGCCTTTTTTCCTCAACTTACTCGGTGTCCATAATTTGTCTCATGCAAATGGGTAACCGAGGGATCATAATTAATACCTTCAATACCGTTTACGAAAGAGAAAGTGCACCTGAGCGATAATTCATCGAACACTGAATGGTATCATCATCATATAGGGTGCTTCATATTGAACGTCACCACCGCCGAGAAAGTGATTCTCCAATACATAAAAAAAAACAAATTAATAGAAACGTTGAATACAATTTGTTTGTATGGGAGTTCTGTGACCTAAAAAATCGACTTCGAATGCACATGTTACGTGTTTACTTGGATGATAAATATTCATACACTGTGAGTTTACGAAGTATAGTTACAAGAAATCAAATTTGTTTTAAGTATTAATTATTTTATCTGCACCTTATGTATAGTATATACAGTCGGTGTAGAAAGTATTCTACAATCCGATCAATTTCCAAGAACACTATGTAAAATTGTAATTTATTAACTTATTTTTTATAAACAATGACATTCTACATATTCTCGGAAATCTCTAGAATAGATACAGTACAAAAAAATTCATTATTTATATAAGTTGCGAAATTAACAAGAAAAAAACAATTAATCGATATAAATATTGAAACAATAAGTATTCGCACAACTGTTTAATTTTTAAAACTTCATTAAAAAAAAAAGAAATTTACATTAATTTATAAGTATATCCCTTTGACTGCGAACGGCGTATATGTACGCCCTCGAGAAATCGGCGCAGAGAAATGTTTGTGTTCGTCAAATAAATTTAAAAAAAATATCAGCCTATAGGGGATGATGAGACGAAACTTTTTTATATGTACAGTTTATTCACAGGAGACTTAGTTTCGAAAATAAAAATTGGAAAGTTAGAAGTTCGTTGCAAAAATTGAATTTCAAGAAGAAGGTCTTCCAATTTTCAATTTTTATCTCTGAAACTAAACGTCGTATGAATAAACTGTAAATATAAAACAATTCAGTCTTATCATTCCCTATAAGCTGATATTTTTTTTAAATTCATATCTCTACGCCACTTAGAATATCTAGCAAAAATCGTCCCGCGGTCAAAGGGATATTGTTGGTCAAAGGGAAGTTGATTTTATAATTATTGCAACTCTTCTAACCGTTAAATTAACTGAATTATAAGTTATTCGAAGTGGGATCTTTTTCCATTCCTCTATTACAGCCTTTTTTAAAAGTACTTTACTGGAAATTTGATGTTTTCTAATTCGTACGGAACAATAAACTAACGTGTTTACGTTACAAACTCTACTGTAAATGGTTCGTCATAAGAATCGTACAAATACTTATTGCTTCTATACTTTTACCCACTTGTCGCATTTTTTTGTTAATTTTACAAATTATATTAACTAGTAAATGTTGTTCGGACCATATCTATCTTAGAGACTTCGGAGAATATTTAAAATATCATTGATTATAAAAAAAGGAAGTTAAGAAGAGTTAGTTTTTGTTAATTTCACAAATAATATTAACTAGTAAATGTTGTTTGGACCATATCTATCTTAGAGACTTCGAAGAATATGTAAAATATCATTGATTATAAAAAAAAGAAGTTAAGAAACTACAATTTCACAGAAAATTTTTTTGGAAAATTGATCGGTGTACGAATACATTCTACACCCACTGTATGAGTTATAAATTTTGAAGGGAACCAAAGGAAACGATCGTTGAAATAAATTCGATACGCACATTAAATGACGCAACCTGTTGTACGCAAGTCGCAGGTGGAAAATAAATGCAATAAAATAATCAAGGATAATGTAACGATCTCGTTGCTCGTAAGCAGGGTAACCGAACTTCTGGCAGAAGGAGAGGTAGCCAAGAATGGCGCGACAAGGACGAGACGACCGAAATTTGTTCCGATTTTTCAAAGGAGGCCGAGGAATGACCTTTCGAGAGGTGCGTTGCTCGAGCTTCTCTTTTCACTGATATTCTTAATCCCGCGGGCCGCGGTGTTGCAGGAAGTCGAAAAGGGGATTCACGTCGTGGCCATGTGAAAGTTGCCTCTTGGCAGACGTTCTCCGCTCCTCCCCCACCTCTTCATTTTTCCAGGGTTTCTCAGGTAAGATTTCTTACGAGAGCATCTTCTCAGCTGCGTAAGAACGTGAAAGAGAGCTCGCTTTCGTTTCCTCCTTCCTTTCTCGACGCTAACTCATTCCGCTTTCCCCTCGATTCATCCTCACTGAACGAATCATTCTTCTTCCTTCTTATTCTTTTATTGGGCTCCTCCTTACCTTTTTATACCCCATGCAGTTTTTTTTTTTTACAACATTCTGTATGCTCGATGGAGCGTTTAATTCTTAACCGTGCTGAAATAATTCTTCTTGCTTAAACTGAAATTTACTTTTTCTTTCTTCGAAGAAAGAAAGTTCTTCCCTTAGAAGGTTGATAATTTAACGTAATAAAATGATGAGTCACTATTTTTAATTAAATTACAGATATATATGATTGAATGTAAAGGCACAAAACTAATTTATACGCGTAATATTTACAGTGGGTGTAGAATATTCTGATGAAGAGCCTCTGTACATGATGCATTGTTTACGCTAATTTGTTATCAATCACAGTTATAGTGGCGTGTCTGAAGCAAGCTTCTCGTATAGCTTTGGTTGAACCTTTGACCCTATGTTGCATACAAATACCCAACACCTATAGAAATTCATAATTTATAATAAGAAACAATTTCTTTTAATGTAAAATTATACAGTGGGTGTAGAATGTATTCGTACACCGATCAATTTTCCAAAAAAATTTTCTGTGAAATTGTAGTTTCTTAACTTCTTTTTTTTATAATCAATGATATTTTACATATTCTCCGAAGTCTCTAAGATAGATATGGTCCGAACAACATTTACTAGTTAATATAATTTGTAAAATTAACAAAAAAATGCGACAAGTGGGTAAAAGTATAGAAGCAATAAGTATTTGTACGATTCTTATGACGAACCATTTACAGTAGAGTTTGTAACGTAAACACGTTAGTTTATTGTTCCGTACGAATTAGAAAACATCAAATTTCCAGTAAAGTACTTTTAAAAAAGGCTGTAATAGAGGAATGGAAAAAGATCCCACTTCGAATAACTTATAATTCAGTTAATTTAACGGTTAGAAGAGTTGCAATAATTATAAAATCAACTTCCCTTTGACCAACAATATCCCTTTGACCGCGGGACGATTTTTGCTAGATATTCTAAGTGGCGTAGAGATATGAATTTAAAAAAAATATCAGCTTATAGGGAATGATAAGACTGAATTGTTTTATATTTACAGTTTATTCATACGACGTTTAGTTTCAGAGATAAAAATTGAAAATTGGAAGACCTTCTTCTTGAAATTCAATTTTTGCAACGAACTTCTAACTTTCCAATTTTTATTTTCGAAACTAAGTCTCCTGTGAATAAACTGTACATATAAAAAAGTTTCGTCTCATCATCCCCTATAGGCTGATATTTTTTTTAAATTTATTTGACGAACACAAACATTTCTCTGCGCCGATTTCTCGAGGGCGTACATATACGCCGTTCGCAGTCAAAGGGATATACTTATAAATTAATGTAAATTTCTTTTTTTTTTAATGAAGTTTTAAAAATTAAACAGTTGTGCGAATACTTATTGTTTCAATATTTATATCGATTAATTGTTTTTTTCTTGTTAATTTCGCAACTTATATAAATAATGAATTTTTTTGTACTGTATCTATTCTAGAGATTTCCGAGAATATGTAGAATGTCATTGTTTATAAAAAATAAGTTAATAAATTACAATTTTACATAGTGTTCTTGGAAATTGATCGGTGTACGAATACTTTCTACACCCACTGTACATTACGATGAAGTTAATCATAGTAATGTATTCATACATTTGCAGTGATATATTTTTATTTTTTATTATTTGGAAAAATACCGTTGTAAGTAATTACTACACTGCCGATCTTTATACAAAATAAAATCTTCGCGAACGTACCTACGAAAGTTGAACCTAAATGGGAATTTATTTTATTCTGAAAATATTATAACATGAACCTT
Source organism: Hylaeus anthracinus (assembly GCF_026225885.1). Lineage (NCBI taxonomy): Eukaryota > Metazoa > Arthropoda > Insecta > Hymenoptera > Colletidae > Hylaeus > Hylaeus anthracinus. Next base: position 542,917 of record NW_026533254.1, read on the forward strand.
ACTTTCAATCTTTTTTATATTCTTGCAAATTATTTGCATTTTGTAGGTTCTTGCACATTCAAATTTCGTATAAATGCATAAACATCCGCAGTCTAGTAATTACAGTACTTTCTTTGGATTAAAATTCATACACGTCATTTGATATTAATCACAACGGTGGCATGACTAGAAAATATGGAAACTGTGCCACTAATTATAATATTAAGGAGTCATTTCGTTTGCTATATGCTGCACTCTGAATAATTAATGATGTTTAAAACACAATAGACAATAATTACTGAACCTGTTTTCTAAATAGATTTAATGACTAATGGATTTAATTGGGAGCTATCTTCATTTTATATCGGAGTTTCTCTTGTGGCAGCGCAAACTTTATCGAATGGTTATTAAAAAGTAACGGTTAATAAAATTCGAGTGCTAACTAATATTGAAAATGTATAACAAAGGTACTAACACAAATTATTATTATACATAATAATAATAATAATAATAATAATAATAATAATAAAATTATTGTTATATACAATAATAATAATAATATTAAGATATTAATACAATCCAATTAAAAATTGATTTAAGAAAATATTATATCTATGTTTTAGATATTTAAAAGATCATTTGAGGATTTTTTCGTGCCATTTAATGATAACCTATGTAATTCTTCCCTATTAGGTATTATTCAAAAGTTCCTTATTACTTTACTTTCAGATGAAATTTATTACTAGACTGCGGATCCTTATGCATTTATAAGAAATTCGAATGTGCAAGAAACTACAAAATGCGAACAACATGGAAGAACATAAAAAGATTGAAAGTAAAGTCCATGTTAGAATATTTGCAGAATAAAATAAATTCCTATTTAGGGTATTTATTTCTTAAACAAAGATTTTATTTTGCATAAATATCTACAGTCTATTTATTACAAACAAAGAATTCAGTAAAATTTGCTACATTTTATTATTATACTTTTACTCACGTTTTGTTCTAATCTAAAGTTGAACTTTCTCACTCGAAGCTAATTATGAAAACGAACTGTACGTAAAATTAAATTAACTAATAACGAATTAAGCGATCGGAATTCGATTCGATGGAACGATATTAAATTTGATCATGCGATTACACGTCGTTCCTTAGTTGTAAATGCTGTGCAAGAAAAAGGAAAGTAGAGAAACGCAATTGGTATTTTGCTATTATGCTGCTTATCGGCTCGTCCAGGAACGATTATTGGCCTTTTGACCTTAGCTTTCACTCGATTAGGTCCTTTTCTTCCTTGTTTCACTACTCGCACATACAAGTCGCATCCAACTATGCCGCTCTCTCATGTTTAATCATTCTTATCGACTTTGTCGCTGGCATTAATCTTATTACTATAGTTGCACAACGAATTGAGATTATGCAACGCGTTATCAAAGATACTATTAAACTGGGTAACAAGCTTCTCGAGAAAAAAGTAAATGTGCATTTTAAATTATTACACGATAGATTGCACTTTTGAAAACAAATTGTTAAAGAAATGAAGTAAATTTAAAGTTTCGCGCCACTAATCTCTAGAGGGCGTTTATGGAAAAGGGGCCAGATGCATTTTTATTTTTTTAGTTCGAAAATTTCCGACACGGATTCAGCATGATTACGCAGTGGAAGCGTATTCATCTTAGTTTTATATTATATTTCTAAGAAAGTTCTTTGTTCCTTTTGCGATATCATTTATTTTCACTTATGTTATCGATATATTATATACAGGGTGTCCAAAAAATGTTGTAACACCTCGAAAGGGGTGCTTCGGGAGGTGATTTGAAACAACTTTTTCCAACAATAAGCAAAATTTGTGGACTACCAAACTTCGCATATACAGATAAGTTGTAGTGTCCATTAGGTTGAGACTTATACAGGGTGTCCCAAAAATGTTGTAACAGCTTGAAAAGGGTGGTTTGGGAGGTGATTTGAAACAACTTTTTCCGTAGCGAAAATGTTGTACGAAGCTTCGTTAAGGAGATATTAACAGAAAACCTCGACCAATCAGAGCGCGAGTATGCCGGTGGAGCGCCAGCAGTAGGCGTGGCTACGCGCTAGGCGACCGCCCTTCGCCGGTATACTCGCGCTCTGATTGTTCCGGCATTTTTTCCTAATATCTTCTCAACGAAGCCTCGGACAACATTTTCGCTACGGAAAAAGTTGTTTCAAATCACCTCCCGAATCACCCCTTTCAAGCTGTTACAACATTTATGGGACACCCTGTATATTGTACAATTTAATAAATAAACATTAATAATACATTTCTAAGGCAAATTGGTTCGATATTACGTTACTATTGTAATGCCGATTTATTGTTATATATAATAACAATAATAATAATATTAAGATATTAATACAATCCAATTAAAAATTGATTTAAGAAAATACTATATCTATGTTTTTGATATTTGAAAGATCATTTGAGGATTTTTTCGTGCCATTTAATAATAACCTATGTCATTCTTCCCTATTAGGTATCTTGCCTGTGGTTAGCAATATTGACATAAGTTACTGTTTAGTATGCCGCGCGTGCTGAAGAATGAATTTGTTTTTGAAGCGTGACAAACACAATATACAGTTTATCCGGAAATGGAAGCTGAATAAAGGTAATAAGAACGAGCAAATTTAACTGATTTTTTTGTTTATCATAAGTTTTATCTGAAAGTTAAGCATTAGGGGTAGGGATGAATTCTGTGTTTTTGCATTTCATAATAATGAAACACTGAGGGTGCATCCAAAAAGGCCACCGCTCACTGAGCCGCTGTGTGAACGTGTGAGCGAGGTTACAAATTTGTCGCTCCCAACATAGCGACCATGCTCTGGTATGAACTATACTAATAGGTTGGTCGATATATCAACCAGTAATTAGAATTACTGGGTAATTATAGAGAACAGGTACATCCTCCTCCGATTTCGATGATTTACGTTGTAGAAATCAACATTCTGAATAACTTTTTTCTGATATTTGTCAAATATCATTGCTACTACTACAATGAATATTGCGTATAACTACGTGTCTGTGACATTCCAGCCATTCACGCGCTTGTTCGATTCTTGCGCGTTTTAATTGTTTTCTCCCCACTCCTCGGCAGAGATGGGCAAACCCCTAGACTTCGAATAAATCTGAAGTTTGCCGATGTGTTTGTCTCGTTTCCTTCTTTGGAAAATGTTCAAAAGAGGAAACGAGACAAACATATCGGCTAACTTCAGATTTATTCGAAGTCTAGGGGTTTGCCCATCTCTGCTTCTCGGGGAGTCGTAAAAGTCGATCCTCACAAAAAGGTTTCGGTGGTGTCATTTTATAGAAATACTAGGAACTATTTTCGCTTCAAATTTAGGCATTTTCCCACAGATAACCCAATTGATACTGAAACTTTGGATATTATACTCAAAGTATAACACAGTACAGAAAAAGGATTAAAACTTAAATATGACTTATCATCTAAACGCTGTAACACACATATTACACTGTCCAACAAATTTAAACTTTTTTTAAATTCCGCAATATCCACTAGGTGATTCTTATAGAGTTCCTCGTCCTAAATAAGAATCTGAAAGTGAAATTGCTCCATCACCCTTAGTTTTCAAGAAATTCGCGATTTTGTAAATACGGTCGATTTTGAGAGAAAACGTAATACTACTTGAAAACTACGAAAGCTAGAAAGTCCTATTTAGTCTTAAAAGATAAAGGAGTGTTTTCTGAATACGAAGACATGTTCCTTTAGAATTATCTGCTCCTTTGAATGCCTGTAAATGAACACCGAATTTCATGAAATACTTTTGCATTTTTATGAAAAGTTATTCGTCTAGGTCGAATTTATTATGCATTATAGGATTCTGCAAACATTTCTGAAGAGAAAACCACCCGCGGTAAATGTTGTAACGTTTTCTAGTTCGTACAGATCCAGAAAATATTAATTTAGAACGCACGAATTCTGTTTGCCGGCGCGCAGGCTTCGCTCGCTTTATATCGGTGAATCAGGACCGTCGTCATGCGTGCGTTCTGCACAATCGTCGCCACGTGCTTGAATAATAACCATCAAATTCTCGTAACTTGGTTAAAATTCGCCCCACATTGACGAATAGAAAACCATTTTAAAGCTTAATGTTTCCACTTTTCGATATTTTAATCTTTTGTTATTTAAGTTAATATTTGGGGGGTAAACTCTGCTCTAAAGAGAAATTTTTTATAGGTAGCAGTTTTCATTAAAAATTAACAACAAAATATACAATTATAGATTGAATTAATTGTTAAATAATTCAATTTAGATTTAAATAAAGTTTGCTCAATACCAAATTAACAAAAGTCGAATAATTGAAGATACAAAAACGGGAAAGTAATGATTAAAATTTAAACAGTGGAAAATTGTCTCCGTTTTGTTGAGTTCCAGTATAAATGAAATGTTAAAAATGAAGAATTACTTATCTGGAACATGTTAATGTAATACAAAAACCGGTAGCGCGTGGCACCGATTAGGCGAATGCCGTAGCGACGGCCCTGACAGACCGAAACATAGCGAGCAATGGCTGTGCAGCGGCAAAACACCGTTCATGCGTTCCGAGTTGACGTTTTGTCAAACCGTATGGATTAGAAACCGTTCCAACATTTACCGCGGGAGGTTTTCTCTTCAGAAATGTTTGCAGAATCCTATAATGCATAATAAATTCGACCTAGACGAATAACTTTTCATAAAAATGCAAAAGTATTTCATGAAATTCGGTGTTCATTTACAGGCATTCAAAGGAGCAGATAATTCTAAAGGAACATGTCTTCGTATTCAGAAAACACTCCTTTATCTTTTAAGACTAAATAGGACTTTCTAGCTTTCGTAGTTTTCAAGTAGTATTACGTTTTCTCTCAAAATCGACCGTATTTACAAAATCGCGAATTTCTTGAAAACTAAGGGTGATGGAGCAATTTCACTTTCAGATTCGTATTTAGGACGAGGAATCCTATAAGAATCACCTAGTGGATATCACGAAAAAAAATCGTGTTGGACAGTGTTATTGTTGATATGTTATATATTTTTGGATTTATGAAACTATAAAGGAAAATTCAAAAGCACATAAAATGGAAAAATATTAATGGTGCAGATCTATATTCGATACATTGATCGATAAAATCTGGGCAATGAAATTTCACCACATTTTACTGATTGTATATTAATGTAAAAATATTTAACATTTAATAATTATTTTACAAATATATTTAGATAAATTTTGTGCATACAATCCAGAATTATATTGTTCAGCCCAAAATATAAAATTCCAATACAATTCAATTCTCTACAATAAAACTGGTTGCAATATTAAGATGCCACAAAAGTTATGTTTGCTAAATAACGAATAGAAACTTTAAGTTTATGAATATGTTTTTTTTTTATTTAGAATGAAATTATATCTTCACCAAATTAGTTTCTCCTTACTTTATAGACAATGTTTGTAACAAGGGCTCTCTAGTAACAATAAGGTTCTTATTTCGTCTTGAATAAAAAATTATGAAACAAAACTCCTGCAGCATTCAATATTTTACAATTTATAAAATACTATAGTGAAACAATAAATTTTTTTAATTACAATTGTTGATATTTTATAGAACTATCAAACGTTACTTGATACACAAAATAAATCTTTTTAAAAAAATAAACAATTTCTTCTTATAACGTTTCCTAAAATAGAAATCCACTGACATTCCCAAAATTTGTTATTTAGTGATAAAATATTTCACTAGGAAGTAGTCTGGAAATACAATTTAAAATTATTATACAGGGTGTAAGCAAAATATTTGCTACAGCATTTAAACATAATCTTATACATCTTGCTTTGTAAAGATGTGTTAAGAAAATTTGTTTCGATATTTATGATAACCTTGTAATATAAACTTAAATTTTCGTATTTCTTTGTATATCACATGATAAAGTATATTTCAAGCCTTTAACAAATACATTTTTTCCATCCTGATCAGTTAATATCATTTACTGTACAATATTTATATAAAAAATTATTTGATTTAGTTATCAAATTTTTAAGCAAATGTACAGATACGACTCGTTCGTTGATATATTTGATTATTAATGCTAGGTATAGCAGAAGATAAACCTAAATGGGTTAACAAGAATTAACTGTCCAAAGTGTTATTCTTCTATGAACATACACAATTTGATATATGCAACGTGCAATCTCAGCAATCTGTGCGGATCATACTATGATAGGTTATAATAGAAACATTATTTCAAAGGGCTGTAATTACACATTGCAAATATTTATACACTGTTATATTTGTAAAACAGTACAAAAAAATTCAGGCTAAACCATGCAAGTAGTTTTTCGTCTCTATATCGTATTTTATTTTCTATCACAAAAGAGATATGGCCAATCCCAGTCATGAGAATCACTTTGTGTATTTGTACGCATGTATTGTATATTTGTTAAAAGTCTTACAAGTCCCTAGTTAAGAACGGTGCCTTTAATATGCCATTGCTACAAATATAATGTTTAATCAAATGATTAAATAACATATTAATAGAAACAAGCATATTATAGCAAGAACAATGAACGTGATAATAAATTAACAGTTTCTAGTTAGTCAAATAGTTTCATCACAAGTAGCAAAGTCTAACAGTTTCTTCGATATTGTGCAAAAATATTTGTAATTCGTTTATCTATGATTCAGGTGCGTTAAAGACCATTTTGGATAATGTTGAAGGCAGCACCGAGGGCCCAACTCAGCTCATGATCGTTAATCTTTTTATATAGCTGTTAAACAAAATGAAAAAAGTTCAATTAATAATCCACCCTGAAAAAGTGACGTATTATCTTTAAAGAATTTAATAATAGTAAATATTAACAAAAATATCACCATATTGCATTGCAATAAAACGTAATAGTAAGAATGTTACTACTATTGCTGCTATTGTAAGTCACTTTTCACATAGCAATTGACATTATCAACTATCTTGGACTATTAAATAAATTTGCAGCTATTCTTAACAAACATATGGTGTGTATTCTTACATATAGTTTTGTGGTAGGTTTAAGACCAAATCCATCGCGCAGGAGGACAAAAATGAATGTCAAATCGAGACAAGTAAAGGGCTGTTCAGTATTTGGATAATCACAGACCTCTATTGCATGCTTCAGAAATTGACCTACTTGGATGACTCCACCCTTAAAGGGGTCGACAAGACCAACCTGAAATATTCATAACTTGATATTAATATATTATATATTCCTATAAATTATTTATCTTACTTTTAATTAATATAGTGAAAGTATGGCTTCTTATACATATCCGTAGTGGTTTGCTTAACTTATGAATATTTTAAATATGAGATAAAACAAATTAAAAAGAAGAAAAAGTAATATTATTTTATATGATTAATATTAATAATTTACCTCTGTGGCACGATCGAAGTAGTACGAAAATGCGTAGATTTCATGGTCCTTCAAACCAATCGGTTTATTTTTTATTCCACCAACATATTTCTCAATGATTTTTAAACATTCTGCAAAGTTAACAATTGGCCTGTCTGCTTCACCACCAGCAAAATTTTGAGTTTTTACTAGTTTATGCGTTTCATTGACAGGTCCTTTGACGAGATAAGTATGACCTCCATAACTCCACTTGGTAGAAGTTACTATGGGGTTTATACAGTCAGATCGCACTTCTATGACTCCTTTTGAATTCACATTGTCTAGCTTCATTCCATAGGTTAGAATTTCTTTTCTGGCTGCCATAAGACCCATACCTAAATAGCTATGAGTGTAAACACTCATGTTGTGATTGAATATATTAACTGAATATATATGTCCATCAAGCTTCTTTTCCTAAATAAATATTAAAAATATTCCGATTAATTGTTAGAATATCTATTGTTACACACCAAGTTTTAAATACGATTCTTGTATCCATTGTAGTATCTATATAATGTTAAATAAATATTTGTACTTGTGCAGGATTAGGAGAGAAGGTAACTTGGGTTGAACCTCCTCCAAGATCTAATGCCGCGACTGTGTTACTGGTACCATGCATATTAAATCGGTCTAATAAGAAATTTACAGTGAACCAAGAGAAAATACCCTCATCGGTGCCTTCCATTATCGCAATCGAATTCTTAGACACCTACAATGAATAGAGGACAATAAATTCTGTATTTAAAATTGCGTGAGTACAGTATTTACATACTTGAAAGTTAGAATCTTCAAACAATTTTCTGCACTCCTGAAGTATATCCTGAGCCTCGTGTCCAGGAAGAAGTCTTAAACCAGCGGTGGCTCTCATGCTAAGAGGAGTGTGTTGCCATTCTGAACGCGGGATAACGCTTTTAACCTTGTCAAGTAATACTGTCAGAGATTTAGCAGCTTCTTTGGGTTTATCTGCGTAAGCACTGAGGCCTGGTTTTGTTTCCGTATAGAGTTCAGCATCCAGCACCAAATTACCACCAATGATGGACTCATGAAAACTGAAGGCTAAAGCGCGACTGCCGGTTGATCCCGCATCGACCACTACGACATAAAATGGCTTTTGCAGATTGAATGAAAAAGCCAGTGTATCGATTGCTTTGCTACCGAAACGTACTGGCTGCAGATCATACCTATAAAAAAAAAAAAAAAAAAATGGTCATTGAAATTATTATGAAATGGTTTTTTCTTGTTTGAATCATCTGCCTCCATGCATAGTATTTATTCCAGTTAACTCCAAATAATTTCACATATAAATTAATATATAATAAAACTATTATATTTTAACATTGCATGTACTTCCTCTAAATCACAAAAGGTTAATTCAGAAAGTACATATATCTTTTTACTTTTTCTTTAAAGTAAGAAATAGATGAATAATGTATTAGTCAACAATTACATAAGAAGTGAAACATGTAAATGATAATCATACGCTATGAATATGTGTCCTAAGACCAGGATTCCCAACAAGGCCACAAACATGAAGTATCTTCTGCCTGGATGAGCCTTCTTCGAACGTGGTTTCTGTTCTGCTTCTTGAATATCTTCATTTTGTGATCGTATCTAAAAATATAATCATTTATTTATGTTTTAAAAATATGCACATTCTACCTATTACAGATATAATATTCACTTGATTCACAGAATTTCTGCACAGAATAAGATGAAACATTCACTCCAAAATTAATTATGATTTCACAAAATTTAATTTTGCATCAATTTTGATAAAATGAAATCATAGGTTAACTTATTTTCTTCATACATATTACAACATTCAAATGTTTAAGTTATTTATTTCAGTTCGATGCGTTACTATATCTAATATAATTAACAGGAGGAAACAAAATTAATTAACATAAATAAATAATTCAATGGTAAATATAAGGATAAATGGATAAATAACCTCAAATATATTAGACTTCTAAGTGGTGACTTTATTACTGTGAAATTCAGTATATAAAATAAAGTGTGCTTTAAACTTACTTGAATATATTGCATCTAAATTATAAAAACAAATGGTTGATATATGCGATGAAGAGAGGTTTCGTTTTAAACAAACTAAAGCATCACGAACTTGAGAGAACCACGGAACTACAGGTGAATATATATAAGTACATACTATATTATATTTATATATTTAGGTATTAAAATAACATAAAATTACTATTATTATTATTATTGATATCTGAAATCAGACTTTATAATTAACATAATGTATAACTTCAGTATTGAAAACTAATTTTTGTCCGCGGCTTCACTCACATCGACGTTGGTTTAAACAAATACTTTCAAATAAAACATACTCGACGTCACAGTAAAATTAGTAAATAAATTTTGTATTAATATAATGGTAATTAACGGACCTTAATATTTAAAAATAAAGCTTTTTAGCAAAGTTTGACATAAAGTATCCTATTTCCTAAGTTGGAAAGATATTCAAACGAATACAAAATTTGATCAGAATATATTTGCGCTATTTTTAAGTTATAGCGAAAGAAAAATTCAAACCAAAGGACATGTGAATGGACAAAAACACTGAAAATACATTTTTAAGTCGGGTAGCATTATACAAACTCAAAAATATCGAAAAGTTGAAGAGAAAAACAAAGTTACAGAAGTATATATTCATATAGGTTTATTTATATGTAAAAACATTGAATACACAAGTATGTTTATATTACTATTTCAAGAGTAGAATATTGAACATTTTATTATCGAAGCAACGAATAGAAAGCATTCAAATTATTATACTTTTTTATAATGCAAGGAGTTTGAAAACTAGCGCAAAAGGCAATCTGAAATGAAATTGTATCGTGAACGTAACATAATGCCAACATAAGAAACAAATTTCCTAAGTCATTCCGACATATATAGGGTGTCCCAAAAATGTTGTAACACTTTGAAAGGGATGGTTCGGGAAGTGATTTGAAACAATTTTTTTCTTGGTGAAAATATTGTCCGAGGTTTAGTTGAGGAAATATTAACGGAAAACACTGACCAATCAGAGCGCAGTTATACCGTTGGAGTATAGCTCCATCGGCATACTCGCGCTCTAATTGGTCGATTGCTTCGCGCTCAACCGGCATACTCGCGCTCTGATTGGTCAGTGTTTTCCATTAATATCTCATTAAAAAAGCCTCGAACAACATTTTCACTACGGAAAAAGTTTTCAAATTACCTCCCGAACCACCCCTTTCAAGGACCTCCAATATTTTTGAGACATCCTGTATTCTCATTACAGTTTGAAATAAAATATCCATGTGAAATGTATAATTTACAATAGAAATTAACGAACTCTTTACATTTAAAAGTTTAAATAAAACTATGACCTTCTTACTACAACATTCGTAAATTTGTAATTTAAATATTTATGGACTAATGCTAATTCACCTAGAAACTTACGTAATTAAACTATTGGTCGTTAACAAACCGACTTCGTTGGAATTACAAAACACCGACTAATTAATTACTTATAAAAAACTAAATATTTTATAAATTAATGAATACCTATAACTATAGGTAAAATATTCTTATTTCCTAAAGAATTTGTGTCGATACGCAATGAATTACAACAAAAATATGAATTATATTTTTCTGAATATAGGTTATATTAACTAATCATCTTTTCACTTAAACAATATCATAATGAATGTCCTATGGAAACTATTACAATAAATTATATAAATTTTACTATGAAACGAAGTATTGAAAACAAACCTTTCTATGTTTAACCTCCATATTCAAATTTCACTAACGTAAAAATTAAAGAAAAGAGAAAAAAAACGAAAAGAAAGAAATTAAAATGACACTTCGTGCATGTCTGACCGTCAGCAATACTACTGTCGACGCCAGCTGAGACCTAGAATTAAGATCATCGAATTGTCTATCAACAAAATGGCGGCGATAACGATTCAAGGTTTCATTTACGGTTCGCTTCAAAGAATGGTTAGACTATCATGAAGGTGAACAAAGCATCACTTATTATCTATAGTTGCTTTAGTAACTGATAAAATTATCTTTCTAATTCATTGATTCTATTGCAAGAATTTGACACAATGGATGTCATTCATCAAATGTAAAAAAATGTTTTAACAATGCTACTTGTATATGTATTTTGAATTTGTACTGTTTAATAATTAATATAATTATGTTAATTAACACATTGAAACATGTCTTTACAACAATCGTATCTCTTTAATCAAAATGATTAAATCTTGAAATTAAAACTTATTAACTGATAACAAGTGGAAGTGTGTGTTGAGTTGAAGATATTAATCAACTTAAACTGTAACATCCTTAGTTTTTGAAAAACATTTTTCAAGTATTTAAACTTGAGAAATATTGTTTTGGAATGAAACCTGAGTTGTAACATATAAAATAACTTGTAATAATAGAAATGATTCATCTTAACAATATTTATACGTATCTTCTAGCTGCACATTTTGAATGTTGAACTTGTGCAAGTTATTTTATTTGTGCAATATTACAAGTTGCTTAATTCTACCTTTAAGCAGTATACAAATCTAATCTTAATGTTAGCAAAAACATTTATTGACAAAGACATTCTTTATACAAGCTCTTATGTATTTACTTACTTGATTAACACTGTAACATAAACATGAATGAACAAAAAGTTCAAAACGTAGAAGAAACTATTATGCAGCGATCAACAGATTATTGTATATGTCTGAAAATTTATTAAATAAGGTGTTAGACTGGTCAAAAAAGACAAACACATAATGCACTGTTTAATTCATGTTTTTGATGTTTACACTTAAGAGTAATACTAATATTCTTGTAAACCTTGTTTGGCTTAAAACCAGACCTTTGACCTGTAAACATTGTTCAACTTGATGACAAAATCACAATTGTACATTAGTTAAAAGTTCTATGTACAAACAAGTTTGGTGTACTAAAGTCCCACAAACACATTAAAAAATATTATGAATTGCTTTTTCACAAATTTTAATAGCTTACAGCAGTGACTTTAGTATAGTTGTTTGATAGAAGCAATCTTTCGCCAATGAGAATGAGAACAATGAAAAATGTTTACAAATGAAAGAACATATTACATCATTGGACACTTTGCCTCTGTTGTGTGTGTGTGTGTTTATGTGTGCAATGTGAATGTTACATATATTAACATTATCTTAATAAAGTTATTGTAATAGTTTATGGACTGTAAAGAGAATTAAATATGTTTGTTACATGAATTTCCAAAGGTTAATATATTATACATGTTTGAATTTGTCTTTCTATCAGTTACAATATTACAAAAACGAAAATATCCCATCCCATTTAAAAAAAACATTAATGATCTTGTAATATTTGCTCTACGAAACATAAAAGATTGTATTAGAACAATTTTTTTTTTCATATTGTTTGAAGCAACAGAATCATTATATTAGAGTGGTCATCTTAACTGAGACACCCTGTACACTAAATTCAATATCTGAAAAATCTTGCTTATCATTGTTCTTCTAATAGATTACAAATGTATTCGACGATTATACAATGCAGAAATGAATTCATTGCCTTCACACTTAATTGTTTATAATTCTGGTTTAAACAGAAATATGTTTTTATCCATAATTCTGTTACATTAAAGTACCCAACCTTCGTGACAATAACTCGTACAAATTCTTTCGACCTTCAACTATATACTTATGTATGCTTTCTTGGAATGTATGATAATGGGAAGATTAAAATTGACATAGTTTTTTTTTTAAATGAATGGCAAATTTACCTAATATAAGTTTGTATAATTTAAATAAAGAAACGTATTATATTAGTTATACCATTATAAAGTATCGATACGATCGATTTAAAAAATAATTAGAAAGTTTGGGCTTTATTTTTAAACAAGAAAGAATCTAAGAATTACTCATTTCATCTTCAAAATTATCGACTAATCAATATTGATTCAACAAATTTTTATTGCACAATACAACACGTGGTCAGATATATTCAGATACTGCTGCATCATACTTAATGAGAAATACTGTTTTACGTAAGTTTGATTGCAATACATTTCCGAAACTCATCGTGAATTCGGATACGGTAATCTATAATTATTTTACATACTACATTGTTGTAATAACAATATAACTTTCGTTCACATCATTTTCAATAACATTCAATAAAACATCGTAATTTGTATAATTCGTTTTTATCTGCAATTAATTCATTTAACATTGTATTAGTTATACGTTATTTGTTTATACTATTTATTTCTTAACAAGAAAAGTAATTAACAAGAATGCATGAATAATAAAAACTAATAACAAAAATATTAAACAGATAAAATAGAAACAGAATTAATTAGTTTCAATAACAAGTTTATTACATGTATCATATAAATCATTAATTATGAAATCATGCTTATGTTTACTTTAGGGATTGCAGTGAAATTAGAACAGCTGTAAAAGAAGTGATGTTTTATTTTATGTAAACAAAAAAAAGCAAAAACAAAACCAATAGATACTAAAAGTATCACAATAAATTATTGATAATAAATACTTGTTAAGAGCACGCAAGATAAAATGGCTTATAAAGAAACCATACAACATCAGCCAAGTCTTCTAAGAGAGGCTGTAATTCAGATTGGTGCAGGAGGTTTTGCAGGTTTTGTAGAAGCCTGCATGATGCATCCAATGGACCTTATTAAAACACGTTTCCAACTGCAAGTCAAAGTTGCACAGCAAGATGCTCTTTACTATACAGGCATTGTATCACTACCTTGTATAATGTACCTTTATTTTAAATTTGTTCATTGCTGTTTTATTACTTTTTAATATATCTCTATCTCTGGATTTCATTAATGAAGTAATGTTTTTGATAATATTCGTAATATCACAGGAATTCATGACTGTATAAAAAAAATGTATATACATGAAGGGCTAGCAGCATTTTGGAAAGGTATATTACCACCAATTATCATGGAAACTCCCAAAAGAGCTGTAAAAGTATGTAACATGTAACGTGTATTGTATTTGTAAAAATAATTATTTTAATCATGTTAAGTAATTGTTAATAAAAAGACACATTTGTGTTGGAAGTTTGAAATAAAAATTAAAAGTTACAATAGAATTAAATGTTTGTGGAAGTTAAATAGAAGTAAAAGTATGTAAAGTTTAAATGATGTTTTGCTTTTTATAGAGAAAAAAATAAGATACTTTCTCTTTTTTAGTTCTTCTCCTTTGAGCAGTATAAGAAGTTGTTTAGCAATAATACATCAAAAACAATGGTATGAATAATACTATGAATTTTTCTAATCACTTATAAATCTGTTTTCACTGTGTTGAGGTGCTACTAATAACTTACTTGCCTCTTGCAGACATATTATTATGCTGGCTTCTTAACTGGAGTAACAGAGGGTATTTTAGTAAATCCATTTGAAGTTGTTAAAGTGCAATTGCAATCTAACCGTAAACATATCAGTCACAGCCCATCTACTTTTGCTGTGACTCAACGTATTCTTACACAGCATGGTTTTGGATTAAATGGTTTGAATAAAGGTCTATCTGCCACAATAATGAGAAATTCTATTTTTAATACATTTTATTTTGGAATCTATAATTCTGTAGTTCCTCAGTTACTTAAACAGAAGGATCAAGTTCCAGAATTACTTCTTAAGGTATATTTTACTATTATTAAGTACAATATGAGTAGCAATTCATATCAGGACTGATTTTTCTTTCCTTCTAGAATATATTTAATATACTATAGTTAATGAAAGTTACATAAATAAATACATATTCCTTTAGAGAAAAAAAATTAAAATTATTTAATTAATGTATCTATAAAATAATCAATACATTTCAATGAATATGTTAAGTATTAAATTTTAATATTGATATTAATTTAATCGGTGCATACTTTTTAGTTTATTGTAGGTTTTATATCAGGGACAGTGGCATCCTGTATGAACATACCCTTTGATGTTGCTAAAAGTCGTATTCAAGGACCTCAGGGTGAAATTCAATATAAAAGTACACTACAAACTATTTACTTAGTCTATCACAGAGAAGGGTATGGAAATAAAATAATTTATAACTTGATTATTTCATTTTCTATATATTCTTATGTTAATTATAATAATCAATGATTACTTTTATTTCAGATTTAGAGCTTTATACAAAGGATTAGTACCAAAAATATTGCGATTAGGACCAGGTGGCGCCATAATGCTCATAGCTTACGAGCAAGTGAAATCATATTTTAGTATGGAAATTGATAATTGATTGGAGTTCTAGACTGCAATAAAGACTGACTACGTGCATTTATTTAACGACATTGTTATAAATTGTTCAGAAAAATTTAGAAGGTCTAATTACGACATCAGTTATTGTTATACAAAGCTTTTGAAGTTGGTAGTTTAACATAGAAGCATAGAAGGAGGAAAAAAGAAAAGGAGGTAACTCTATCCTTCTTCGACCAACTGCAGAGCTGCGTTAAATCTACTGATTTCAAACTTTAATCAAGGGCTTTCTGTATCAATAAATGATCTTGTACTATATTAAATTATATTATATTCAATTTAAAAAAATTAATTTCCAAATCTTCCTTACTACTTCATTTACAACAAAATTATTTACTTCATATAATTTGCCCCTTTAAACCAAATAACTTTTGTACAAATATTTCTGTCAATAGTTTTATCCTCTCATGGGATATTTAACCATAAGAATTTAATAATTTGAATATTAATGAACTACAGGAATAATAATAATAAATTTAATCATCTAAAAAATCATCCAACCCCACTTCTCCAGATCCATAGATTTCACAGATGTACTAGATTTAGGTGTTACTTTTGTATCTGTAAAAGACACTTATTAGATTATCTTAGATTAAAAATTTATCTTCGAAATAATTAATTAGCTGTAAGTTTCTATAAATTTGTACCATTATTACAAGATAGAGGTTAAGATTTCACAATAGTTAAAAGGTCATTCACTGGTTCTTCAAGTGATAGCAAAAAATCTAAATCTTCAGTTGTGTCTTCTACTAAATCTTGACTTCCTTCTACACTTTTTATATCGTTGGAAACCTGCTCTTCTAATTTGTTTAAAATTTGATTATACTTTGCTTTACCATCCTCTGCTTTGTTACAAATACTTGTCATCTGATCATACTAAAATAATGAATAATTATTTTAATTATTTACTTTATTCAAGGAAAAAACAATGTATCGAATAGTTACATTAATTTGAGTGTTCAAATATAAAAAAATAAATTCAGTGATCCAAATATTTTTATATGCATATTTTAGTATGTAATTTAAAGTGAAGCTAATTAAATTAATTAAAATAATTATTTCATATTAATACACTTACAGTGAAATATTTAGAGTTGATATTAACATTTGAATTAAATGGAATTGATTCAATTACTGCTGATAATGTTGTCAGATCAAGCATGAAATATTCAGAGTATTTAGAAACATCAACAACATTCCAGCTTTTTTCTGCCTTCGAAACAAAGAAATTATCTTCAGAAATTGGAGCATTTACTAAAAATTCAAAGTCCTTTGTAAAACTCTCATCTGCTTTTATGTCCTCAAAATATTGATTGTTCTCCTCATTGTTTTTCTTCTCCTTGTTTTTCAGCTTTTTGATTCTAATTTTACGTTATTATAATTCATGTAAACAAATTACATGACATGTCAATAAAATCATTATTATAAGATAAATAATTAATTATTACACAATGTTACGACCGAAAGTGTCAAGAATAAGATCATATTTAGAACTTGGTAAAGTTAATATTTAAAGATTTAATGATTTTAACAAAAAAGTGAATATCAAATGCTAATCAATAACTTCACTAACCTCGTTTGACTTTTTCTATGCGACATTTTTTTCTATTTTGCACTTCGTCACCTGTCACACGCTACCACAAAGTATATACATAACAGTAGATAATAAATATGGCAGTTAGGGGGTACAAAATCATGTATATATATACTATAAGTTGAAGTTTAGAGGGTAAGATTAGGATAGTGATGCTACGGGATACTCAAGACCGGCGTTGGAGAGGCGGGGCAATCGCCCGGGGCGCCAGATTTTTGGGGGCGTCGCAGTCCGGTGTCCCTAGTATACGAATATAGTATAGCTGATATACAGGGTGTAACAATATAGGTACTGTAGCTATAGGAAACGTGAGAAGTGTGAGAACCCAAATAGGAACTCAATTCTTTTATACTTCTATGTTTTTTAGGGGGACTAAGTTCACCAGCTCCATGAAGGTACTAGATACTTTACTGTGCGCATGCGTGAATGGGAAGCATCCCTAGCATCAGCACTGAACTCTTTAATTATATACTGATTATACATATAAGTCAATATAGGTACTGGTAGTAAAATAGAAGTAGTAATATCATGAAATTTATTGACTTATTTCTTATATTAAAGTACTAGTTACAAATTTGCTAGAATAGGTATAAATAAAACATAATTGTATTGAAAGATGTTTAATTTAGTTATATTGTTTTGTATATAGTATCTTCTTTGTCAGTTGTTGTTACTAATTCCAATTTAACTGGACAATGCAACCAATAACTTAAAAGCTCTTCAGTATAACCTATTAGAAAGTACATCTTTATAGGTATAATCTTCCGTACAACAATCCCAGCAATTCTGATCATATTATGCTGTCGCTTAATAATTATCTCGCTTGCGAACAAATTGTGCCATGTTCCAATCATAAAGTTTCTTATGAATAAGTCCTCTACAGCAGTCTCCGATGGTCTGTTACCATCTTTTACATTTGCTACAAAGAGTAAGACATTCGCGAACTAAGATATGTATACAAAATTTATAACAAAATTAAAAACACTAATTACTTTATAATTTACATACAAGTATTCCAAGAATTCCAAGCTTTTCTATGCTTAATATAACAAGGAGGGTTTGCCATTTCATACGTCAGTGGTTGAGGTCTGTTTGGTATAGGCCTATAGTGTCCAGCTTGTGTTTTGTTAAGTGCTGTACTAGCGTGTAAATATCTCTTTGATAAGATATTTTGATTGACTACTAAAACCTGAAAAAGAAATCAAATATTTTTAATACTTGAATAGAAGATAAGGTTATGGTGTACATATGTAGATTTTAGTTAATAATGCATATTTACAGAACGTATCTGAGACGTCAAACCCATTATTTTTAGTTTTAAATATAATCAAAGAACCAAAATTGTCTTAATTTGTTTGGAATAGTTAAATAATGATTCTTAACATCCAACCACTCAACTTTACTAGTATTAGGTTTAGCACCAGTGGAGCCATCTACGGGAAAATCTCCAAGTTTGTAGTGAAAATATTTTCCACTGTTTCTACTAGATGGTATTACTAACTAAAGGATCGATAATTATTGCTGCATTAGATAGCCATATAGAAAAATGATAAATTTGACATGCTCTTAGCATTTTACTATCCTATACATTTATTACTATATTTAAATTAAGGTTAGTTTTGAAAATAGTTCACACTATTTTTATAAGATAGTGCCACGAATACCTTTTAATCAATTATTTTTTATTTTTCATAAATGCAAAATTAATATGATTCGTTGTTTAATAACACTACAATATTTGATTATAATATATTATTTAAGCATTTATCTGCTTTACATATATAAATGCAGCAATGATTATCGACACTTTAGTTTGTGACGTCATCTACTAGCTATAGTGGGAGCTATTTTCACTTCAAACTTTGACGTTTTTCTACTGATAACGCCATTTGTACACACTTGTTAACACTTGTACAAGTTGTACATAGTACAAAGATTTGTTTGTTATTTCTAAAATAATCAGAAATTTATACGGATATTTAGAAAACTTAGAGATCTGTAATCAATTTTATGTAACTATATAAGTACACATATCTTATATTTGTACGAATGAAATTGTAATTGAAAAATAAATTTCTGTCAGTTATATATTTTGTATTATCGAAAAATGGTTAACTTGGAATTGTACAAATTAAAACTAGAAGAGATTAGGCAGTATGCACGCGAAAACAATATTTCAGAATCGGAAATCCAGAAAACATTAGAAAACTCCTTTCATGTTCACAAAATGAGACAAAAAAAATATAATGCATCTTACTGCTTAAAAATCATGATATTAGTTATATTTATAATTATTGTGTGTTTTGCGTCTATTAATTGGAATTTTTTAGTAATTATGACAATGAGAAATTTGCAAAATTCTATTTATCCAATGTTAAAATTACTTAGAAAAACAGCTATGCCAATAATTCACCATTATCCTTCTTTATCTGGTACGATTAGATTATAATTTATTTTAAAATAATATTAATAATATGTTTCAATAATTAAAAGTTTACAATGTATGTTTTATGTTTCATATTAATTTGATGATATTAATCCTTTGTGATTTATTTATAATATTGTTTGCCTTCATCTTATTATAAAAGTTATAAGACTTAATATATTAAAAGATATTTCACAGATATCTCAATATTTACTTGGAATTCAAAACACTAAATAGTACCAAAGTCTAAAAAGTTAATATTAAAATATTATATACTTCAATGACTATAATACAAATTTGTGATACTTTGAATTTTATTTCACTTCTGCTGTTTATTAGTAATATTATATTTTTATGGTAGGAGGTGTACTATGTTCTGAGGCCTTTTCTGGCACAAAGAGCAAAAACTTGTTTCTAGCAAATTTCTTAGTGAACAAATAGATCTCCAAAAAGAGTACACCTCTTTATTACTTATAAGACCAAATAAATTAAAATTTTTACTTTTTCTTTTATATTCCTATTTTTTTAGAATTCTATGATGAATGGTGTATATTAGAAAATCCATATTTCTATGTAAATGATATCGATTGTTGGCCCTGTAGTGTTGTGCACTTTGTACCTGATTTAACTGGTCACCAGATATCTAGATCTTTTAACCCTGGAATTCCTTATATAAAATCAGAAAGTTTACCAGAAGTGCGTATGAAAAATATTGAACAATTATATTGGGAAAATTATGAAGTATTTGAAAAGGATGCTATGAAAATATTTTCTAACAACTTGACATACAGGTAGTACAGAATAGCCTGAATGTGAATATTGTTTAAAATAAAAATACATATATTATTTTCTCAATAGGGAATATATATATCGAATATATCATTACAGAAATATTCGAGATGTTATGGAAAGTAAAATGGATTTAAATCTTTCTAAAAACTTAGATAATCATGTCATGTGGAGAATTAATCGTATGAGAGCAGGAAGAATCTTGAGAAAATTGTTTCCAAAACCTGAAAGTGTTCCAGTTTGGTGGGAACAGAGCACAGAAAAATTTATCTTTCTTGATGAACAAAAGTCTCCATCTTATTCTTTGGTAAGGGATTACATTTCCTCTCAGATATTTTCATAAATTCAAATAGATTTGGTATTTACAACTCCTAAAATTCTATTGATATTTTAGAATAGAATCACTATGATTATTTAGATAAACATATAATGGTTCCATAATTATTAAATTCTATTTTTTTTAATGACAGCCACACCCTGAGTGTAGTAATGTAGTGGTAAGATGTACAACTGGTGCCAGATTGATAAAAATGATATCAAGTCCAGAATGTAGTGGGTCTTGTAAATCTTTCACAGTATTACTATCTGCTGGAAAAACGTGTATGTACTTCAATTTACAGTTTATTAGCCCCTTAACGTACATTTTAATGTATAGAATCGCTACCGAGTCTCGTGATTATGCGAAAACTACTTTCGTTTGTTGCGTCTTATTTGAATAATTTATGTATTATGTATAAATAAAACTCATTTACGTTAAGGGGTTAAATAAATAATTTAATTTCTAGTTAACGATGTAAATCATTCATCTTTATTCTTGATGTATACTTTTAACAAAAATGTTCATTTATAATTAACTTAAATTATTTGCGTATTATTCAATATTGTTAGGGCAATTTACTATTTAATTCATCATTATTTTCAGTGTGGTACAATTGGTGGTACTGGCGGCCAATTAGCCTTTCAGTTTTAAATTCAACTAGTGTCTCCATTAACTACATGACTTCCTTTTGCTAAATTACTTTGCAACATTATCTACATTATTATCGAGTAATTATGTTACTAAAGAATTTTTCTATTCTCGTGACTCTATTAATTTTAATTAAAATGCACGTACATATATTACAAAATAATTCCTTTCCATTTGCATAGTTAATTTTTTCAGTTCTATACTCAAGACATGCCCAACGAAGTCGCTCAGGGGTAAGATGAAAGTACACTGCCAACAGGGAAATTCTTAGACAAATGCCTGAGCATTTGATGTTACAGTAAGACTGCAACAACGGTGATACAACGTCGAATGATTAACTAACAATAAGTTCTTGTAAACAAAAATCGCATTTATGATACAGATTATGGCTCAAACATGACAATAAGTCACACTCGTCGTAAAATTAATTATATATTGTTTTCATTTCTAACATCATAAATTAAGCTTTTGTACCTTCTTTTATGCATGTATTTACAATCACTATCTTGATTGTGCTGGTAGTATCATAGCAAATTGAAAATTGCTAATTGAATCATAACTAAATTGACTTTTGATGTGATTGATATATCTTTAGCTCTTTAAATACTTAAAATAAATAAGTGCACATTTTTTGAACAAATCCTTTATTCAATTTTTCTCTAAATTTTAATCTAACTTTTCTTGCAATTTTTGTTTAAATAAAACAGGTACTAATGATAAAATTGCAAATAAGCACAAAATTAGGATGCTATTCCAGGACCATGCGTCAGTAGAAGAAGTTAAGTTTTGTAACGTCTGGCCTGCTTGTATTGCAACAAAAGATGGTGGAGCTACTCCAAAAAATGTGCCCATGGCAAAAGGTGCAAGAGGCACTCCGATCACAGGACTAGCTAAATTGATGAACCAATTTGGTAGTAGTGGAGTTATCCGGAGAAACAGCATATAATTAAAAAGGTGGTGTTTGTGTTTTTTAATTGTTTGCGTCCACTCTTGTGCTTTTTCTGGGAAGTATTTAAAAAGTAATTTACGACCTAGAAGAGATGACACAAGGTAACAAAGTGATGCACCTACTGCACTGCAGCTACATACTAGGAACAAAGCTAAAGGAAATGGAAATAGAAAGCCAGAAAGGATAGAGAGGAAAATGGAACCTGGAATAGCAAATGTTTGTAAACTACATCTGTGTTAAGGAATTCTAGATTAACTTAAACAGTTCAGATATAAACAATTACAACTAAATGTATTATATTCCAAATTAATTTTTTTACTGTGGCACATTTTAACTAAAAAATACTCGATTTAGGATATGTCTGATTGATTTAAATTAATTGATCTATTTAAGGCTCACATTCAAAAATGCAATAGTATTAAATTTCAAAGCTATTGTTTGATAACATGTATGTACATTGTCCACAGCAGAAGAATTAAAGAAAATAGATATTAAAGGATACAAAATATAGGTAAGAAATAATCCAGCTAGTACTTGGAAATAATAAAGGTCTTTATACCGACTTAATAGTTTACCCAAGTTTTTAGCATCCTCAATGTGCAATGGTAACTTTAAGTGTTGTCGTTCATTCCTAAAAGAAAATAAAGAGACTTAAATGTTTCTGTCCATAGAATGTGCTGATTTTTTGTCTTACTCTGCAAGTTCTGGAAAACTAGTATACACATAAAACATTGCTGACAATGAAGTAATAAAGATCACTGCAACTGTTACAATAGCTTGCTTAGTCGATGTCTGTTTTGAAGAATCTGAAAACATATTTAGGTGTTCATCCATATATAGTAAATAAAAATTTACAAGCTTTTAAAAGATCTCAAATACAAATAATGCAAATAATGCAAATTTGAACATAGCGTTAATTAATTTTGTTCCGTGACAGTTACGAAATTTACATTTTGTTTCAATTTTGACAATGTTTACAAATGAAATAAGTTAGGAATCTGAAGTAGAAAATGAATATTATTTATTTATAACAAACGATTTTATAAATTTCATTAATTATTTGAATGACAATGCTCATGACGTCTATTATTTTCATTGTTAACGTTGACTTAACATTCCATAATTACATTTTAAAATATGTTTTAATGAAAAATGCCAAGTAAAAATTTGTTTAAAAAATTAAAATCTAATGCTAAGACAGTATTCCAAAACAATGATCTCACCATCATTTTTTTTAATTCTATTTTCCGTTTTCATTTCTATACTGTCACTGTTTTACTGTGTTTCACGCCACGAGTGACCACCAGTGATTACTCTGAAACTTAAGATGGCGTGCGTGTAGATACGCTGTGATAATTATTAGTAGCAGGTGTTATCTCGAAGGCCACCACTTACTAAGCCGCTTTGTGAGCGCTCACAGAGCGTGTGAGCCTAAAGATTTTACTCTTTCAAACATAGCGATCAGGGCCGACGCAAGGCAGGTTCAGCGCGTTCGCCGGAACCCAGCTCCGCGTTTTAAAAGGCCCCGCGGTCTACGAAAAGTACTGAATTAAAAGGCACCGATATTGATTAACTTTTTACAGACTGATGATACCATTAACAAATGGAAGCAATTTTTGTTGAGATGCATGACATTTTTTTAGTAGCCATGATTAAATTAAAAGGAGTGACAAAAATCATCAAAGTATTATTATTTAATATTCATCTTATAAAATATATATAGCATTTGTAAATAAATAATTCCTCGTTGTAAAATTTAAGTGTAGGATTTGAATGTGAATTCAGGCCCCGCGAAAGGTCACGCCGGCCCTGATAGCGACCGCTCCCTAGTAGCAGCCAATCACTCAACTATACTAATTATTTTTTTTTTTATTAATAAACCTTAGATCCTGTGTAGATCCATTGGTACAATATGTACCAATTATTATATTTTTTATTAATAAACCTTAAATCCTGTACAGATCCATTGGTAAATACACAGGGTGTCCAAAAATGTTGGAGTTCCTTGAAAGGGGTGGTTCGGGAGGTAATTTGAAACAACTTTTTCCTTTGCGAAAATGTCGGATGGGGCTTCGTTAAGCAGATATTAACAAAAAACCCCGACCAATCAGAACGCGTGCATACCGTTAGCGCGGCTGTGGTAGCGAAGGCTACGCGCTAGGCGGCCGCGTCAATATCCTTGGATACACGTCGAGTCACTTGTTTGCGTACGAGCGCGACCGCCTAGCGCGTAGCCTTCGCTAGCACGGCCGCTCCAACGGTATGCGCGCGTTCTGATTGGTCGGGGTTTTTTGTTAATATCTGCTTAACGAAGCCTCATGCGACATTTTCGCAAAAGAAAATGTTGTTTCAAATTACCTCCCGAACCACCCCTTTCAAGGAACTCCAACATTTTTGGACACCCTGTATACCAATTATTGGCTTTCTAGTACCCGTGGCGCCATCGGTGGGAGCACACTGAAGTTTGTAGTGAAAATAGTTCCCACCGTTTCTGTAAGATGGTGTCACCAATAATTTTTAATCAATTCTTTATTTTACGCATAATTAATACGATTCTTTGCTTCATAACACTACATTATATTATTTTAATATATTATTTAAATATTTATCTGCATTTACATATGTATTCGAGTGTATAGGATCAGACTGCGAACCTATAATTACTATTTGCAATAAATGTGATTTAAACTTATTTGCTCTAAAAGTAATTGAATATAAATAAAATAATAAATGTATAAAATAATAAAATGCTAAGAGCATGTGTTAATATGTAAAATTTATCATTTTTATCAATAGTTATCTACTGTAGCAATAATCATCGACCCTTTAGTTCGTGGCACTATCTAGTAGAAACGGTGGAAAATATTTTCACTGCAAACTTGAGCGTTGTGGCACCGATGGCATCACTGGTATTAAAACCAGTATTTGTATATACACTAGCGGACAAGCAAACCGGAACGATCTTTCAAATGCTCATAACTATGAGAGTTTTCAACCGATTTCGGTGAAACTTCGTGAGGAATAGTCTTCAAGTGTCTTTTAGGTGTGTGCAAAGTTGCATTGGCGAGGGTTGACGCGAAGGGGTTAATTCACCCCCCTAAAGGAGAGGGTATAGAAAAACGCCTCTTTGAAACAGGCCAGGGATGACGGAAGGGGTTGAAAAATTCAAAAACACCTTTGGGGCGACTCTCCTTGATGCCTCCTACAAAATGCACCCCTTGAAATCCCTCTCGGACAAACCCACCCCCACAACCTCCCACCCCTTCTAAAATCTACAATTTTTGGACGACAGTCTCGATTTTTGGGCTCAATGCATTTTCTGGACTCTCCTGATCCAGAAAATGCCATCACCCATACTGTGCACCCCATAGGCACCCTTTGGGGGTTGGAATAGCTCGCAAATTTTCAACCCCCCTCGTAAGGGAGCACTTTCACACATCGGAGGGCGATGAAATTCTCCATGTTTGTTCTCGATACGTTAAGGATAAATGCCGAAAAGGTCCCGTTTCGAAAACTGCCCCCTGAGCTGAAGAGAGGGGGGCAGAGGTAGGGGTGGTCCACCCCCAAGTGTAAGGGCTGGAACGTTATTTCGTTGTGTGGATCACATGTCCAACAGTCCAGGACATCGGTGCGACACAGTTTTGATGACTTTTTCCCGTGTGAATGGCAATAAAATTCGAAAATGTCGATTTTTTGAAAAACTTGTTTCTAATTTCAGGCTCATCTGCAGAATGAACGAGTAACCCCACGTGAATTACGTTCATGGTATCGGACGCGCGAATGCTTTATTAACAGGTCCCCAAGAAATCAGATTTTTTTTAATCACGTTTTCGTTGTCAAATCGGAGCAGATTTGAATGAGTAGTAAGTGGGCCGGACGGAAACGGTATTCAAAAGTGGTGCGAGACCCTGCGCCTGTACGGGTCAGTCCACGTTAAATTGGAGTCCGGTCTGGTCTGACCACGTACGGGTGCAGGCCCTCGCTCCGCTTCTGAATGCCGGCCCACTTACTACTCTTTCAAATCTGCTCCGATTTGACAACGAAAGCGTCATTAAAAAAATCTAAATTTTTGGGGACCTGTTAATAAGGCATTCGCGCGTCCGATACCATGAACGTAATTCACGTGGGGTTACTCGTTCATTCTGCAGATGAGCCTGAAATTAGAAACGAGTTTTTCAAAAAATCGACATTTTCGAATTTTATTGCCATTCACACGGGAAAAAGTCATCAAAACTGTGTCGCACCGATGTCCTGGACTGTTGGACATGTGATCCACACAACGAAATAACGTTCCAGCCCTTACACTTGGGGGTGGACCACCCCTACCTCTGCCCCCCTCTCTTCAGCTCAGGGGGCAGTTTTCGAAACGGGACCTTTTCGGCATTTATCCTTAACGTATCGAGAACAAACATGGTGAATTTCATCGCCCTCCGATGTGTGAAAGTGCTCCCTTACGAGGGGGGTTGAAAATTTGCGAGCTATTCCAACCCCCAAAGGGTGCCTATGGGGTGCACAGTATGGGTGATGGCATTTTCTGGATCAGGAGAGTCCAGAAAATGCATTGAGCCCAAAAATCGAGACCGTCGTCCAAAAATTGTAGATTTTAGAAGGGGTGGGAGGTTGTGGGGGTGGGTTTGCCCGAGAGGGATTTCAAGGGGTGCATTTTGTAGGAGGCATCAAGGAGAGTCGCCCCAAAGGTGTTTTTGAATTTTTCAACCCCTTCCGTCATCCCTGGCCTGTTTCAAAGAGGCGTTTTTCTATACCCTCTCCTTTAGGGGGGTGAATTAACCCCTTCGCGTCAACCCTCGCCAATGCAACTTTGCACACGTCTAGGGGACACTTTAAAAGTACTCCTCACGTAGTTTCATTTCAATCGGTTGAAAACTCCCATAGTTACGGCGGTTTGAAAAAGTGTCCCGCTAATTGTTTGCATTAGTGTATATGTATATGTACATTAGTCCTCAGAGCCACCTGTAATATCTCCGTTGCTTTAAACGATACGAAAAAAATTGTTCTAATAAAGACTTTTCAGTTTTGAAGGGGAAATATTATCATCCACGCGAAAAGTATGCCAAGGTCATATTTTTCGAAATTTGAAGGCCATTAATAGTTTTTTAAATGGGATGCAGCACTTTCATTAATGTAATATTGGAGTTGATAAAAAGACAAATTCAAACTTGCAAATATGTTAACCTTCAGCCGTACTTGCGAGGTGTTACTGTTACAACATCAATGAGATTTATACCTAAAACATCTATCATTTTAATTTTATTTATATATAGGTAGTATAAATGCATAGTAGAACCGATCGGACTTTCCTCGTTATGATGATTGAATTTATACTTAAAAGTCTATCAATATTAGATGAATATTAGATGGAAGCACGAATAGAAAGTAAGCGGGTGTAGTAGGGGAGACTGGGGTCAACTGGAACGTTTTGGATAAAATAGCTTATCGTGACTTCATTTTATATTCTACCTGTTTAGTAACGGACTTCAGTTATAGCTAGATCGTGTAGTTTCCAAAGAGCGTTATTGATTTCTTCTCAGAAATACTATCAAAATAGTTGGAAGTTTTTTGTGAGAATCTCAACAAAAGTTTCAAACGACGTCGTGTATAGATTAATAGAAACAGTGCCTGGGGTTAGTTGCAACATCTATAAGTAGGAAATAATTATGTTTAAATAATTAGATAGATTTCTCAAAATTCAACTTCAACATCAAGTAACATTATTGAATGAATTTATTTAGATTAATCAACTGAACGATATAATCGAACTAATAAACAATTACAATGCATACTAAAAAATAAAAAGATTTTCAATCTTAAAAAATCAGATTCACTAAAATCGCTAAAACTAAAATAAGTGAAAAGTGTTTCAAACCTCTAGTTGCAAACATTAAATTATGTAGAAAAAAAATGAATGTTGTACATCTTTTTTTATATTGTATAATAAATATTTATTACTCATTGTCATATCTGTCTAAAGAATGAATTTACTCCAGTGGTATCACCACTGAAAAAATGTGTCGATCGCAGAGCACTGAAGGTGTAATAGTAGGAAAAGTGTAGGATTCGAAGATTTTTTGTTTATCGTAAATTCAGGATAAATTATAAAAAGTTAAATGAGTAAATGAATAAATTCGAAAAGTTAAATATCAAAATATATCAAAATGGCAGATTGTTCGTAACCTTTTCCAATTTTGACACTTTTAAACGAATGCAATATAAAGAAATCGTGTTATCATGAAATGTCAAATCGATCCATCCATTGGTTTTTGTATCACGCCAATCATAATAAAAAAAAAAAGGTTTTAGAAAGATGCGTTGAAAGTTTCAAGTAGAATTATCGATATTTTTAGAGTCGATTTAGTTCACAGTACGAGCTAATGATCTCATCAACGGATTTAAAAAAAAAAAGAAACTAAAACAGAAATTAATTGTTTAAGATTTATGTATTTTAATAATGATAGTCATTATTTATTAGATAGTAGGAATTCCGCCCTTCAATTTGAATTTTGTTAGGATCGAATCGGATGATTTCAAGCCGAGTAACGACACTTCACAGTTTCCTATTTAATAGATACTTATTAATGAATGATTGACTTGGTGGTCTAATAAATTCCCGGAAGTGCGTACGCATTGTGTAGTTATGTAAAAATTGTTTAGTAAAATTGTTTAGTAAAAATCGTAAACACAGTGTCTAGCGTAGCATTTCCTCGAAGAAGATGACAACAATCGTTTTTCCATAGTCTGTCTTGAGTATTTAATGAGTTCTTTTCGAGCGATTTTGATGAAACTTGGTACATAGAGGTTTTTTTGGAGGGTTCTAAGTCTGAAATCAAGATTTAGAAATTTAAAATGGAAAATCCAATATGGCGGATAAAAATGTAAAAAGTGATTCGATTTTGATGAAATTTGGTATACGAGGATTTTGGTGGTCGCTGATTTTAAATCTGAAATCAAGATTTAAAAATTCAAAATGAAAAATCCAATATGACGAATCAAAATGAAAAAAGTGATTCGATTTGAATGAAATTTGGTATACGTGGGTTTCTGGGGTCGCTGATTCTAAATCTGAACAAAACAATTAAACATTCAAAATGGAGGATTCGATATGGCATGACAAAAACCAAAAAGTGCCTGTATATAGATGCAACTTGGTATACAGTTCATACAAAAGTTTCACATTCAAAAAGAAAGCAACTGAAACAGAAAAAATCAGAACTCCAAATTGACTATAACGCTAAAATTTTCGTAAAACCATATTTTGCTACGTCCTCCTGCCTCCCGACTACTCAATGATTCAATTACTCGCATCGTTTGCGCGGTTCAAAGCGAAGGTTTAATCCTTTCAACAACGAAGCCATTCGTGGGCGGAGCGTCGACACCTTTTTTTTTCTTTCGAGATCGCACCTTGCGGACTACTGGTACCAATGTCTCATGTCGCGTGTATACGTCAAGGCGTCGCGTTCGTGCGCGCGCAGGATTGGTCCAGATTCCTGCCCTGAACCCTTCGTTTGTCCTCGTCCCCCCCTCTCTCTCTCTCTCTCTCTCTCTCTCTCTCTCTCTCTCGCCCCTCAGTTGTTGGTGTTCTCCCGTCACGCTCCCGCGACTCTTCTGGTACGTGTGCGTGCCCAGTGGCGCCGCCGATCGGGGAAAATCTTGGAACCCGAGAACCAGGAGTCCGGTACCCCCCTCCGTTGTTCAGTCGTGGGTGCAGTGCGTACGAGTGTGCAGCGGTTTCGGAAGTTGCCTCGAGACCGGCGTGGCCTGAAGCGCGCGAGGTTAGGTCAGTGTCAACTAGTCAACTGTCGCGGCATCGACGATCTTACATTACGAGTTTCCGGTGATTTTTTTCGTTCCGTTGATATTGTTTAATCGAGCGCAGCGGTAGCCGTGATTTATCCCATACGAATATCGAACGATCGAATAATCGAGAGGCGGTCGTGGGCATTTAATATCCAGCTGTGTAGAGTTGACAGCCATGCACAAGGGACGTTCAAATAGCGGCGCAGTTTATTTTTGAACAGGGGGTTGCGTTGGATTTGTTGACGATTCGCATTCGAGGATGAAGAAGGGTGTCGGATTCGAACCTTTGAGGAAACGCACCGAGAACTCGATACTATCACGAGCAAAGGAAGGATCTCGCACAGTAAATTATTTTTCTCGCTTATAAGTTCGCGGAGTTGGTTTTTTTCCATTTGACTCCGTCAATCGTCGGATAATCGGTGAATCGCGTAACGCGCTCCAAAGCTGATGGTGTCGTGACGATGGAGAATATATTGTCGAATGTGTGTACGTAATCGAAGATATGTGGTCTAAATTGCGTGGCATTTGATCCGTGTATCGGACGTGTTTCGCTGGCACGTTTACGATTTCGATGTTATTCGGTGAGATGTTATTTACTGCGACGAACGAAAGACGTCGAGCAATTGTTCGGGAAAGAGGGTCAGCTTTTTTCCGAGGTCCACGATTATCCGAAATAAAATATCGTTGACCCAGTTAGCCGCGTAAAAGTAATTAGACATTCGCGGCTGTGTAGACTGGCAGGGACCGTAGGTGAGAGCAGAGTGTTGATCGATCCTTCGTCGTTGCCGAGCGCATGTACGCGATCCATCGTAAATTCACGTTTCCACTTGTGTATCGGTGCGTGCGGTGACATCGGCTTGAAATACGACACGCGGGACAACCATCGGCAAGTTACGATGCCTAGAAGAGGAGCAAATTTAGTCTCATACGGGTAATTCAAATCCCCAGCCAGGTACGAGACGCGGACAAATAGCCGGACTCTCTCGCTAACGACATTCGTATTCCTTACTCTCTTCTGTATCCTCGTTTGCCGCTGTTTTATCACGCTGCCCAAGGAACTCGGGATACTGTTCCTATACGCTTTAGATTTTAATTACGGTGTCGCGCACTCTGCTCGGACTTTCTTTAACGGGTTGTTCTACTCTAGAGCGTCAATTTTTAATTCCTTTTTTTTACAATTTATAAGGAATTTTTATGAAAGGTCTTGAACGCATATTTATTCACATTTTAACGACATAATTTCTTACACAATTTCGAGTTATTGTTCCTATACGCTTTAAATTTTAATTACGGTGTCGCGCACTCTGCTCGAACTCTCTTTAAGGGGTTGTTCTACTCTAGAGCGTCAATTTTTAATTCCTTTTTTTACAATCTATAAGGAATTTTTATGAAGGGTCTTGAACGCATATTTATTCACATTTTAACAACATAATTTCTTACACAATTTCTTGCAAGTAAAATAAACAAAATTAAACATAGTACATGTGATCTTGTATCTTCGTTTGCCGTTATTTTATCACGCTGGTCAAGGAACTCGGGATACTGTTCCTATACGCTTTAGATTTTAATTACAGTGTCGCGCACTCTGCTCGGACTCTCTTCAAAGGGTTGTTCTACTCTAGAGCGTCAATTTTTAATTCCTTTTTTTACAATTTATAAGGAATTTTTATGAAGGGTCTTAAACACATATTTATTTACATTTTAACTCTTTACGGTACAGGAATTCAGGTCATAAAATAGACCCATGTTGCACAGGAATTTTATTGCGTTTTAAATCAAACAAAATTGTTATGGATTTGTTTTTTGTATTTTGAAGCTGAAGGGTCAAAAATTACCTACACTATATTCAAATCACATTTATAGTTTTAAGAATATTAAAACATAAACAATAAATAAAAATATGTTTTTTTTTATTACTCCCCAAGTTCCAAATCCCACCATACTTTCATCATTTGCAAACAAATTTAATCTTTAGTTTTTATTATAAAACACTTCACTTGTTTATATAGAACTAATTTTTATATAAATTAACTTACCTCTACGATTTTTCACATAAAACCAGGAAAGAAATATTATCGCAATAAACCTTCCGTTTACAACAATTGTTGAACCGGTATTAACATGTTGAAAGTTGCCAACATAAGTGCATACATTTGTAACATTGGATGGATATATTACCAACTGCTTTACGTAAATAAGACGAAACATAAACCTATACACGTGCAGCTATTGCAAAATTTCGAGGTGGGATTAAAAATGTCCCACCATGCATTACGGTCCATCAAAAAGATGGGATACTTTTAATCCCAAGAGTTAAAAACATATACAATTTCTTGCAAGTAAAATAAACAAAATCTTGTACAGTCTCTATTGAAAAAAGTATGTTCGTGGTTGCCTCGATTCCGGTCGTTCTGTTTATCCGAAATGAAAAAATCAAGAAACATTTTTGTTAATTTTAGCCAGCATTATTATGAAATATTAAAGATTCAAAAAATGGTAGCACTTTAAAGTTTGAATATTTATTGTTTGTATTTTGTTTTGGTCAGATTCTGAAAACCATGGTTCAGGCGATAAAGGCACACGTGCCGAAGATTCACTCCAAATTTGAAGTCATTCAACTAGAACTCGAGATATGAACCATTTTCTCTGTTTTGGTAATAAACTTTTTTTGGCAATAAAAAAGTACTTTAAACCATGATATTACTTCAAATTTAGGCTCATATAGAGTGTAATTACATGTAAAGCATAATCTAGCAATTTTTAAAATGGTTGGTTAAAAACTTTTCGAGCTAGAGTGTACAAAAATTCAAAGAAATTCGAGGAAAAAGCGTTTGAAAAAGAGAATACCGAAAAGAAAAGTTGAAGGAAGTAACGAATTTATTTAATCTATTTACTGGTTAGTCAAAGATTCCAAGACCATGTAGCAGTTCTTCTTCTCCTTCATATCCTTCGTTTTGAGCCTACAACTCTTCTTTTCGTGCTCTTCGAGTCTAAACCTATTTCGCCCCTTAATCGCAGAGGTATTGCTCCGCTGTTCCGCTTCAGGGAAGGACCGCTGTTGACTTTTTCTCGAATAAATACGAACGTTATAACGTGTACATTACAGGATCAGGATCGATACAAACTTTGTTGTAATGTTTACTTGAAATATTGGAATTTTAGCTGTAGCTTCCATCGATAGATACGTATGTACATATTTTTATTATTTTACTTGGAAATAACTTGGATTAGCTGCTTGAAAACGTTTTGTTACCCTTTAGTATCGTGTGTTGAATTCATCATTGCTTGTTGCGAGATTGAGGGGGAAATTATCAGACCAAATATAATTACGTGGGTTTTGGAATATTTTTTTCTATAGAGAAGAATTTATGTAAAGTATTGTTTTAACTTTGAGAATATTTTAGGTATATTTTAAAGTAGATTTTGTAATTTTTTCATTTCATTTCGCATAGATAGAAATCTTTGAGAAATCTCTACAATGAAAGAGAATATGAAAAGAAGAATTCGTGGGTTGTATTTCATCATTTTGCTTTCATCTTAAATATTAATAACAAAACCTTTTATTAACCTTCCTATATTCTACGTGTTAGTCTCTCAGAGAGGTCGAGACGTAATACATTTTTCGTACTCTTTTACGAAATCCCGTGCAGTATTTGTTCTTGACTTTATTTCAATATTGCACAAACGTTTGTATTTTTCGAAAGTAGTCTTATTAGTTCCGTATTAGGTTCAAGTTATAGTAAATATTGTAATTTCATGTTATTTAATCCTATTTCTTTTCGAGCTCGAGCACTACTTTTTTTAATTGAAATGCATATTTTTGTTTGCTTACATTGGATCCTTTTGTCATTCTACGAAAAAAAATGATTAGTTTATGAGACATTTTAAACGATTATCTGTAACGAAAACGATGGAAACGTATGGTCTGAATTATGATATTTTATAAATGACTATTTTTTCCGGGCCAGTAAAAGTATAAGTTTTGTGTGTCAAGTTAAAATTATAAGTGACAAATATTTTACTTTTATTTCTTTCAAATAACTTTGTTTGTACCTTACTAATGTCTAACCTACGTTATTATGGGGATAATCATATAATTTGAAGTCCTCAAAAATCAAAGGGGGCAAATTAAGAAACAAATTTGAAGGAGGTTGAGAAACACTGAACTGTAATCTATCGAATTCTCTGTTTACGATATTTTCAATCGATACAAATTTTCTGTGATTCATATATAGCAGATAGTAAAGCAGTATAAAGCTTTTTTTTTCAATTTTGTTGAAGTTTCAGGGCATGCGAAGTTAGCACCTCATATTTTCAAAATGCTGTTTCTTGCGTATTTCGGCGGAACTATTTCTAAAAACTATCAGGAACTATAGAACTATCGTGTATGCAAATAGAACTGGTGCTGAAAATTTGATTTTTTGAAAGTGAGGTGCTAATTTCACAGTGGCATCGACGATACGAAAGACGAACATCATTTCATGTCGAAAGATTTCTATGTATATCTCTTTACTGTGTAACAAATTATTTTGTTATAAACACAATTCCTTTTCACAATGTTCTTTGCTTATATCTAGCTCCTTACTCTATTTACTTATATTCTTCGCTACACTGGTTATGTCGAAAGACTTATCGTAAGCTCGATGTGATTTTTCTATTAACCGAACCTATTTACAAACAACTACCGTTCCGGTCGTGAATGTTTACGCTTATAAAGAGTCTTCTAATTACGTGGATGCAGTTACCCAATGCAATTTGAGTCGAAAACGTACGACTCACGTACGTTGCCGGCTTAATACCGAAGTGGGGAAATCCATTGGGGTAATCCTAATCCCAACAACGATGAGTGGTTCACCTGGACTGATCAGACAACCTGCATAACGATCGTTGAAAATCGGATTAAATCCTGTCAGATATAGGCTTCAATTTACATCCAGCGGTTATCTCGTTGAGTTGCAGCGTACTTTCCTCTAATGGGCTTCCACGAAATACGCGAATCAATCAGTCGTTCGCCGATTCGCAATGCAGCCCTCGGAAATGATGGATAAAGACTTCGTTGTCCTTTAATAGCGACGTTTACACTCACATTTGCTTCAATCCCGATAAACCGAGCGCGTACGTTTCGTTTCTCACCTCGGTCTCACGTCACCTGAGCTATGTCAACCCGGTACCCGACTTTTCAAAAATTAATTCTTTTTGTAGAAAATCATAGCATTTCGTTTGTACTTGATTGTACCACCAATAGTTTCGTTTGTACCGTCATCAATTAATAATTAAAAAAAATTCAAAAAATGGTCAGCACCCGACATTGAGATTTTTGAAATCTGGTTTTTCTCTATTCATTAGAATCGTTTGTACCCGTTTCTACCACATTTCGTTTCGTTTGTACCTTAATAGTTTAAATTTTACAAGCAATTGTTGATACGGTTGAATTATAAAATTTAAACTATTAAGGTAAAAACGAAACGAAAAGCGGTACAAACGGGTACAAACGATTCTAAACAACAGCGAAAAAACAGATTTCAAAAATTTTAATGTCGGGTACTGACCATTTTTTAAATATCTTTTTAATTATTAATTAATGAAGGTCCACACGAAACTGTCGATGGTATAATCAAGTACAAACGAAATGCTATCATTTTCTTTAAAAAAAATTAATTTTTGAAAAGTCGGCTGCCAGATTCACATAGTTGTGTAACGGTGCGTGCACAATCGACAGTTGCACTACTTTTTTTAATCGAAATGCATACTTTTGTTTGCATACATTGAATCCTTTTGTCATTCTACGTAAAAAGATGATTAGTTTATGAGACATTTTAAACGTTTATCTGTAACGAAAACGATGCAACCGTATGGTCTGAATTATGACATTTTAAAAATTACTATTTTTTCCGGGAAAGTAAAAGTATCAATTTTGTGAATATACTTCTCTATGGTTATTTAAGTATAATTAGCGTCTATGCTGGCATCGGTTAGGATATTTTACGAAACGCGGTGATTTTCATACATGGTATATACATGGAAGACAAATGGACGTCTTTAAACTTAAAGTCGCGCGAGAGCATTAATAATACCTTTTTAATGATACGGAAAATACGATTACAGCAACTCTCTTAATGTACATTAACGCTCAACCGATGTGCGATAAATTAAGTTATTTAAATTGAATTCCGGAGTGCGCCGAGGATTCAATTTTCATCTTCCGACGATAGATCAACGGAAACACGTTTAACCTTTTCTTTTGATCTTAGAATCAGTCGCGGGTAAAACAGTTTTATTTCTTGCACGCTTTATTTGAGTGCCTTACGTCGTAATTAATCGGCTTACAAAAAAAAAGCGCTAAAACGAATTAAATTCATTTTTTAAATTCTCTAACGCCAACATTTTTTTAAAACAACTACAAATCAGAGCAGAGGGCATAGTTTGTTTTGGTAATTATTATTTGTTTATTATTAGACTGCGGATCGTTATGCATTTATAAGAAATTTGAATGTGCAAGAAGCTACAAAATGCAAACAATATGCAAGCATATAAAGAAGACTGAAAGTAAAATAAAATAAATTCCTACTTGGGTTCAATTTTTGTAGACACGTTCGCGAAGATTTTATTTTGCATACAGATCCGCAGTCTAGTTATTATTATGTGGATGTTTATGCAAATTCATATCTTTACAAATATAAAACAAAACTTAAAATTTGAATGAAAATATGCTTTATTTTTAAACGGTATAGCCTGTACACTATTTTAGATATTCTATATATTCTTGGATATTTTCATTTGTTATGCATAAATGCATAAACATCCGCAGTAGATTTATAAATCATCTTCGTAATTAGTTTAATACTTCATGTTCAATACTTTGTACTTCTTCGATAGATTAATAGGCACTAGGCAAATTATAGCTATTAAAAAAAAAAATCTAAGTAAAAATAATTTTTGTATTATTTAACATATGAACAATAAACCCCAGCAAACAGATTTTCTATCGAGTTAATTGTTTTCGGGGGAAAAAATTGTTGAATACAGTTATGATTTTCACGCGTCCAATGTGGCTTCCCCCTTTAAGCTGTTACTATTTAATGTTCAGCTTTCGAAACTCGACTCGATTACGCATATTATGGCTATTTAGATAATGATCTTCTTAACTGGATGCCATTTGCATCCGTGACATGTCTTTGCTTTTCCGCATAGTCTGTGAGAATACGTTCACTGTTGAGACCATGCTCAGTTAATCGGTGGTCCTTAATTCAAGGCAGGTACGGTGAGTTAGGTAATTGTACAACGCCCTATCGTGCTTAAATTCATCAGGACGTTGTATACTAAACACTGTTTGGAAGATAATGGGTGGCTATATCTTCAACGTAATAATAATAACAACAACAATATATTCAATTTATAGATACAGATCTTTTACAGTAATTTTCTTTAACTTATAGATGATGGATTTTATTTACCGTCATTGATTATTTAATATAAAATAGTATATTCATGCGTATATGCACTCATGTACATATACAGAGTGTTCAAAAAGTACCAGACCCACTCCTCAGAATTTATCCATTATTGGGAAAAATGAGCGGAGATTAATTCTAAGATTCAGAATGTTTTGTTTCTCTGTAACTACAGAGTGGACCTTTGTGTTGAAGGTCATTCGAAGATCTAAATTGCATTTACCTTCAAAATAAATTTTAATTTAACCTTTTTCACTAGTAATTGTTTTCGAGAAAGACAAGATCTTTATCGATCCCATTATCTCCAGTATTCATTAATATTTTATTCATCAGAATTCAATAGTATCGTACTTAAATGATGTACTTTTAATGGTAACGAGCTTTGTACCATCACCCCCATACCTTATTTTCAAAACATCCCGTATATTCGTACATTTTTCTTTATCCTACGCATACAATACATGTTTGTAACTTCGAAAATATTGAAAATCATTCATATCAGCATAGAATCTTCCACGCATGTTAAAATAATGTTTTATTACATCATATTTCGTTACAATCTCTACAGCAAATTAATGCAAATGATTACTTCGTATAATTCGAATGCGCACACGCATGAGCGCAGCGATGTTTCGTAGGATAGGAGTCAAGCATATTTCGATACATACCGTGGATAGATTGCTGGTAGGTTTGTCATAACGGAATAATCCATAATCCTGACAATTCGAATAATTGGAGCAATGGTGACTAGATCGTTCGACAGGCTGAGAGTCCAGATTATACATACATAGGTTTATGTATATGCTTACCTACAGTGGCGATTATATAAATCGGGGATCAATTTTGTCAATATAAAACAGAGTACAGTAAAGTATCCCTAAATGGTAAGACTCGGGCCTGAACAAATGCATTTCTGATAGAGTTCGTAAATTCTTTGATGTTTTGCCGACAAGCTTCGAACGTAGAGAAGGACACCGAATAAAGAAGAGGAGGGCGCGTAAACATAAACTCTACATACAATGAACGAACTTGGGACTGACTGGTGCATTCATGGTAGAGTTCGTACAGTCTCTGATGTTTTGCCGACAAGCTTGGAATGTAGAGAAGGACAGCGAACAAAAGAAGAAGACGGATCGAAAACACCAGAGTATGTCGGTGAGACAATGTAATGCAACGGTGAAACTTTTTTATTATTAACTTTTTTGTTGCAAAACTTTTACCATCGCATTCGTGACTTTTTTATGATTAATATGAGACTAAACACGACGTAATTACTTGTAACAACTTATTATGTATCACATTTCGTAGAACACTAACTAAAAAAGGATGTCTGGTAAATATCATCCGAATTATATCGTGCTTGGTTTCATTGTAATCAGATAAATGTCAGGAATATGATGGTAAAAGTTTTACAACAAAAATGTTAATAATACAAAAGTTCCACCGTTGCATTCGCTCCGTCCTGTTCTTTATTCGCTGTCCTTCTCTCTGTTCGAAACTCGTCGGCAAACATCAGAGAATATACGATCATATAAACACTGCTCGGCAATCGAACTCTTTGACCCCTTAAGGGGTGGGGATGGTTTCAGGGCATTTATGGGAGAGAAATTTGTGCATTTGTGGAGACTTCACTGTATTCTGACATTCTCATAGAAAGTTCAGTTCTTCTCTTTCCACATGTTAATCCTTTGCACTCGAGAGGTGACTCTCGGTCACCACTAGATTTCACGCAGCAAATCTACCAGCAGTAATGTTTCTTTAGGTTTCATTTCTTTGGAACTCGAGGTGCCAATAAAACGACAATCGGGCTACATGTTCAAGGTTAATCTAAGCTTAGCATTCGTGGCAATAGAATACTAAGAAAGGATCTTGAGTTGCTGGTAGACACTAGAAAAATAGGCCTCGAGTGCAAAGGGTTAATAGTAAGTAAGTGTCGCAATAGTCTGAAAGCGTGTCACCATTTTACTTATGTCATTTTTAAAGAAAAGTAACCTTTTTTTTATGAAAGTATAACATTTTTGCAACTTTGTGCGCGTCTGGTGCCCTTTATGTTCCACGCAAACGCCCGACAATATTTTTTTGTTATTCACTAACATGCAATTAATTGCTACATCAAAAACCTGCCATTTCAAAATGACGTACAGTCAGTGTAAGAAGTATTCGTACAGCAACTAATTCAAAATAAAAACTAATAAGGAAAGAAATAAGAGGTTAACATTACAAGTGATAAACTTTAATTTACCCAAAATCTACTCTAAAAATATGTGGGAAAGTTGGTTAATTATTTCAGCACCTAAAATTTATTAATAAAATGAATGTGTGAAGTTTTATTTTGAATTGAGTCCTGTACGAGTACTTATTACACTGATTGTATTTACTTCATCTTTTGTTCAAAATACGCCTACATTGTTCTAACGACTGGCTGCCAGACGACGGATTTCATGGTTGTTAATTATATTATATTTTCGATAAAAAATGTGTAATATCCACGCCCCCAATACTCAAGAATAAGGAGTCAAACTAGAACACGAATTATAGGGTGTGAGATTGGTCGTGTAGGAAAAGCGGTCGACTGTGGATCCGAGGATCATGGGTTTGAATCTCTGTGCCTCATTTTTCGCAGAGACTCCTACAAATTGTTATTTTCATTTCAAGATGCCATAAATAAAATCGTCGCTGGTTCGTTTCGAATATAAAGACAACATTGGCAGATAAAATTTATAAAAGCACGGTAGCTTATTTACTAAAGTATTCGTACACCGTAACTGTACGTATTATTGTTATTGATTTAAGGTGAAAGGTCTGGTAATTTGCAAGGAAACTAGGGGAAATAGAGAAATGGTTGTAAATTACGATAACTCGAATTAATTACGATTAATGTAACTGCGTAGAAGTTGTTTCGATTGCGATATTCCTGTTCCAAAGGTTTCCTTCGTCTCATTAGTAACACATATTCAATATTTACGTAAGAGACAAGGTTGTCTATTTATACAGGGTGTACCATAACTAGTGGTACAAGCGAGTAGGGGTTGACTCTACGTGAAAAATTGAATCGAAAAGGTAGAATAAAATTGTTTCATAGATACTTTATTTTCGAAAAAAATAAATTTGAAAATTTGTCGAGTTTGCGAGTATTTGATGTAGCTTCAGTTGACGTATTTTATTTGTTACGTTACTGTTCCGAGTAGGAGAGTACTTCCGTGCTTCTTGCAATGTTTACAAACATTGTCAACATGATGATATCTCTTACATTGATTTTACTTTCTTCTTATGCTTATGATCTACAATGCAATCCGTCGAGCTGAAGCTGGTCCAAGTGTCCGGGTTTATTTTTTTCGAAAATAGAGTGTCACGTGACAAAATTTTATTCTACATTTTTTATTCAATTTTTTACGTAGGATCACCCTATACTCGCCTGTGCCACCAGTTACGGGATACCCTGTATAAACACTATCACACAAAATAGTTGAATGCGATGGTAGCGAAAGAAATTTGTTAGACAACCTAATAGTAAAGCGAATTAGTTGAACCTGTAGATATAGATTATATTTGAACGAAAAGAAAGGAACAACACGTGATCACTGATGAATGTTAGACAAAATATATTTATTAAGTATTTCATTAACCGCAACAAAACAGAAATATACACTTCGTCTGCGGATCCACCTCCACAGATCAATATTTTTAAAGGCGGAGGGTCAAGTAAATAACCTCTTTTTTGCGAATTATTTTTGAAGAGTGCGTTATATATATTTATTTACAACTAATTACTTGTTATTTTGTAGCATCTAGATAATCTATATAATTTTTTTTATTTAAAAATATTCATAAATGAATGAACAGCAGCTGTTTGAAGTTGGCTTCTCGAAAATGCGCCGTGCAATGCACAAATCACTCTAATTATTTGAAATAAAAAATCCACCAATTTTTCGTTAAAATATAGTAATCCGTGTTGCATCAACCTAGATTAAAAAAAAATATTTTTTAATTAAAAATGTTACGTCACGTTAAAAAAATCTTGTTATAAAAAAAGATGATTAGAAAGATTGTTTATTTCAATGTTTATAAAAACCTTTAGGTTGATGCAAAGGAGAATAGTTTAAGGAACATTTTGTGTCAAGTTTCATAGCAATCGGCTGAGAAATTTCTAAGGTACGTTGCACGGCACGCGAAATTTTGTGTTTTGCGAAAAATGCGTTTAAAGTTTCCGGATATAAAAGTAGTCCTTCGTGTACCGTTCGGAGCGCATCACTTTAATGACTTTGCAGGTACACTTAGACTTCGAAGTTTTAGCTGAAATAGTCGGAGCACATTCTCCAGATGGTAAACTAATTTTCTAAAACAAAAAAAAAAGGTCAAAATTTTGAATTTTACTTGACTCTGCCCCCTTAAACAAAAATAAGAACATAATCTTTTACTACTTATCATCACGCATGATGTACATATCCCGGAACTAACTTTGGCGACATCTTTATTAGATAACGAAATTAGGCAAAGAGGCGCGCCGCGTTTAAATCTTGTGTGATGTTGCAAGAAACGAATGCAACCCTATAGAACGAAACATAAATTCCGCAATACTTTCGTATTCTTGATTTCCATAAATTGTTATCGCAGCAGTGAAAAATTAATTTCCATTTCGTTTTGTATATTTTATAGATTTGTGGTTCGTGGTTCGTGTGGTCGAGCGAGAAGATTCAAAGGGGGCGAGTGTGTCGATCATAGTGGAGGAATCAGGGGACAATGATGCCCCCCATAATAGGGGAAACACTGCGCGTATGGTTTCTCTCGGCATTGGTGGTTCACGGCGCTGTCGCCGGCAATCCGGATGCAAAACGCCTTTACGACGACCTGTTATCTAACTACAACAAACTAGTACGCCCTGTTGTGAATACATCGGACGTACTACGCGTGTGCATTAAACTCAAGCTCTCGCAGCTCATCGATGTGGTGAGTAGAACTATGCTCTCTTCAATTCACCCTTTGCACTAAGATGTCTCTTCCGACGGGACATTGGAAATCCAGACAAACTTAATTAGCGATTAAACAGGA
This sequence comes from Hylaeus anthracinus, assembly GCF_026225885.1. Taxonomy (NCBI): domain Eukaryota; kingdom Metazoa; phylum Arthropoda; class Insecta; order Hymenoptera; family Colletidae; genus Hylaeus; species Hylaeus anthracinus. The sequence goes on from NW_026533254.1 coordinate 585,686, forward strand.
TAAACTTAGGGGAGCGTAAAATTTGTAAAAGTGCATGATTCCTTGAAGGTTCCTATTCGAATAACATAGGAAATCAAATAAAAATATGGTACATGTATCAAGATATACAGTCAGTGTAAGAAGTGTTCGTACATAAAAATATGTAGGAATGTTGGTTAATTATTTCTTCCTCTAAAATTTATTGATAAAATAAATATACGAAGCTTTATTTTGAATTGGTTCCTGTATGAATACTTATTACACTGGCTTATGTATATATATGTATGTATAAGGACAAGTGCTCTTTGTCGCTTTCTTAAGGTGTACACTATCCACACATTCTTTTTTCATGTAATACAAGCTCATATTTGTTATATACAATATAGGGTGTTAATACATATATGTGTATATATAATAATAATTATATGTATATATTGACATAATGACTATCACACACACACGCACGCACACACACACACACACACACACACACACACACACACACACACACACCATATATGTATATCATATTTGTTATATATATATATATATGGTGTTTCATTATAACTTTCCACGCGATTCTTTCCCAAAGTATTCATCCTTTGAAAAAAATGTTTAAACGAAACATGCTCTATCTAAAGGGGGACATTCAATGCTGTACACTGTTTTTTTCTTAGTAGAGGTGCTTCCGAGATTTGAAAGTGTCCTTTGTTTTTTTAAATGGAAATGAATTTTTTTTTCACGCTAGACAGATAGTTTACCTCAAGACGAATCCATTGATGTACATTATGTTGACCCTGAAATGTCATTCAAGGTCATTTCAATGGCTTGAAGTTTTCTTCTTCACTGCGCGCCCAGAAAATGTTTCTTATCTTCTATATTTGAAAGTACGACCTTAAATGACAGTTCAACTTGCTCTAAAGTTTCCTTAGCAATTTGCTTGCAAGCATTTATTATTCGAGCCTTCATATTTTCGGCTGTTGTTGGCTGTTCCACATAAACTTTTCTTTGTCTTTCCTACATTCGGATCGAGAAGTGACGTCCCGTCTTAATGTCGTGGCGATGCGAATTCTAGACACCTCAACATTAACTAGTTTTAATTAACTTAAACGCAAATCATTAAAAGGTAAACCCACGGGGATCTAGGACTCGGTCCCTCACGGATATCATTAACCGCATGGTAAATGAACCAAATATCCTAGCATCTGTTCCGTAACTCCCAGTGGATGGTACGCTTCGTTCGGCAAATCAAATTAAATCATGCCGGAGCTCAATTAACTACTGGTTGGAGTATCACTTGCACCTGCATCAAAATATGCGAAAATTCGAACTCGACGAATTCTAGTGTCAACTTCCGGATATGACAAGTTCGCGTAATTAGTGAAATTACAGTTGACAGATGCGCAGATAAATGAGTACACCGTGAATCACGAGACTCATGGAAATCACAAGAATGGATTCGGACGAAAGAAATCCCAAATAGCTCTGAATGTAGACATGAATTTTGACATTATTACAACCTTTTTAAATATTTACGATAAATGAATTATACAGGATGCAGCAGAAAATTTGACCTCTAAGTTGTATTCGTTCTAGCACTTCAAGTTTGGAATTTTTTCACATTTCTGTTCGATTCTCCATTAAAAAAGGTACGTAAATGTAATTTTTTTTTTAGAATTTCCCAACTTGTTTAACGCCGGATTGCACTTGAGTCTCTAATCGGGCGGCGTGCACCACCAGTGGCTCGCGCTTGCGTGTCTATCAGATGACGTGTACCACCGCGCCGCCCCGTGGTGAGAAACAGAAATAGCAGCGCCAGGCTTTCGGCGATCAAAAATCTATAATTTTGGTTCTCTTGGAAATACTTTAATGAAATTTTGGGAAGTTATTCCCTATATTATGATACTTAAGTTGTGTTAATATAAATCAATTTGAGCTACAGGATGTCCAAAATCAAAATCCGACTCAAAACTGTTAAAAACTGTGAGAGAAATGTATTTAATAACTTAAAAATGACAGGATGTACGTAGTAATAATAGAAGTAAGCTAACAACACTTTAACATAAAAACATGTAGCATATATAAAGTTAACATTTTATTCAAGAGTACTTTGTTTGACATATTACTTCTTTTAGAACTAAAATTTTATTCAAGACTGTTATCAACTGTGAACAAAAATATTTTTGTTATTCATTAATGGTGATACACAGGATATAAAAATCGGAATAGGTTACTAATAGTTTAAAATAAAAACACAGTATGATTCACCCTTCCCTGTGATTGTAATTAAATCTTGGACAAGTGCGGTCAATTTTTTATAACCTTGGACAAAGTTAAAATTTTAGTTAAATGTACTTCTCTCCAATCAGATCCTATTATTTAAAAAGTTGTTAACATTTTTACTTACTTTATGCACGGAATACAATCTATACTAATCTAGTAAACATTATAATTCATTTAAATATCGTCTTTCTGACAATGAGCAAAGTTTTGTAAATCGTACATTGAAGTTAGGAGTAATATCATAAGCGTTTTGCTTGGAGGAATTTCAACTGACTTTGAATGCGCACTACAGAAAAACGGAAGCAAATATAAAACAACGAATTACAATTAAAATAAAATACAGTTAAAATAATGAAATGAAATACCACGATATCAATGCAACATTCGTTTTCGATTGTTATCTTTATTATATCCAGCAAATTGTACATCAATAATGCAAACAACACTGGCATTTGTGCAAAAATGTATTATAGTAAGCACGTGTATTGCGATAAATCCTTTCGCGTGATTCACGTCCATATTCACGCGACTATCCGTGTCACGCGTATTTTGTGGCCAGCGTGAAATACACGTGAATCGCGTGAACACTTATACGCGTGATTAGGGTGGTTTACAATAAAGTAGTAATAATTACTATTTGAATTTACGACTACACAAGATCCCTTTCAGTGACTATACACTTCTGCTCAACTTTACTCGACGGACCAGTGCCGTAACGAGGATATGAAGCGCCCGTGACGCCCGTAATGACAAAAAAAATTAATTTAACGTAACACGTTAAATTTTACTAAATCCAATATATTAAATACTATGAACTTCATAAAAATGAGTTGCCTATATACAGGGTGTCCCAAAAATGTTGTAACACCTTGAAAGGGGTGGTTCGGGAGGTGATTTGAAACAACTTTTTCCTTAGTGAAAATGTTGTCCGAAGCTTCGTTGAGGAGATAGTAAAGGAAAATACTGACCAATCAGAGCGCGCGTATACCGGTTTTCGCTAAGGAAAAAGTTGTTTCAAATCACCTCCCGAACCACCCATTTCAACGTGTTACAACATTTTTGGAACACCCTGTATACACAAAAACGTATTTGTCAAGGTATTTGTTTGAATAAATCTACAACTTGAATAAGAACAAGTTTTTATTAATATTCAGTGACGAAAAAATAAAAGAGATATAAAACGTAGGTATACGTTAAAATAATATAATAAAAACATAAAACAGTTTGCATATTTGACATTACCGAGCAAGAGTAACAAGTAGTATCTTATATTTCGAGTAATATTTATAACGCAACAATAATATGTACGTGTATGTGTCTAATTGGTCAGGGGACGAAAAACGGCCAGTGACCAATTAGACAATCAGTGGTGCTGATTGATGTAGAATAGAATTGTCAAGTAAAGTCAAAATCACGTGCAACTCTCGATTGAGTCGGTACCCTCTGTTTTGCGCCCCAAACCCAGTTGCGCCCGTGCCGGGCACCTATTTCGCTACGCTCTTGTTACGGCACTGCGCGCGACTGTCAAGAGTTAAAAGTATTACGAACTGTCTATCGATAATACGGTGAATCTACAGAAGAAGAATCTCCAGTTCGTGATAGTCGCACAACATTATCGACGGTTGTCATTATCAATAGCTTATTAATTGGAACGGGAATAGAATAGTTGAGCTGCCGATATTTTGGTCCTCGGGTCTATAAATTTAGTGCGGTTTGGCCTGAATAACAGTGACCGTCCATGTATTCGAGTTATTTAGTACGTGGGTGGGGTACAATATTTGACGCTACCAAAAGGCCGTATAAATATCACGGTTGGCCGATCCGCTATTAAAATTTAAATCGTTCAAGTGTTTCCTACTGACCTCGTGAATCATCCGAACTGCAATTGCTATTGTAAAATTCTAATTTACACACAAATTACTGCATACATCATAAATTGTTTCGATTTCCTGATATTGTACCTTTTTAATCTTATTATGACATAAACATTATAAACAGACAAAATATGTTCTTTACTGGTTAGAAGTCTGTGTGAAGCTGGCAGCTCGCTTTGTGGAAGCTCATAATTCAGAGTTTTTAATTAATCTTTAATAGTTCTATACTTACTGATCAATTAAATTAGTTATATCGATTGGAACTGTTGGGTCATTTGTTAAACAATTTTAAACGCAAGAATCTATAGTATGACCACTTACGGGGTGGTCTGTTCGATCGCGATGATTTTTTCAGAAATGGAGCTCCGTATAAAAAAATTGGGTATTTGCATTCGTATTTTTAAAATTGAATTTTACTATATTGTGTGTGAGACCAACCTATAGTAATTATACATGAAGCACTGCAGAAAAATTTCTTCCTCAAATTACATATACTTTATTATATGAAACCCTTGAACATAAAAATATACATTTTCTTTAGTATACATATGTATACGCATGTACGTTAATCAGATATCGGAAAACAAAATCTACTCTTATACATATACATTAAATATATTTTTTTTGTTCTTATCTATATACAGTATGTTAAACACTATACGAGAAATTGCGTTGTTTCTTCACTTGTGTTGATACGTGTACACAAACTTTCGTTACATTCGCTATCGTTTTATTTAGTAGTACACGTATGCAATAGTATTTCAAGTGTTGATAAGTTTCGTTGGTATCTATTATCTTTCAACTAGAAAAAAATATAAACATTGTCTGTAAAAATACATATGTACACCATCGTTCATAAATATGTGGTCACTTACTACCTTCAATGAATAATTAATATAGACCTTAAATTATTACTATACAACTTTTGTTACTGAATTCTATATTGAATGTGTATTTAACAACATTTAATACTATTAAATGTTTCGAGTCCTGTATTGAATTTTATAGTGGAACTGTGGGATCGTTCGGATAGAAAAGTTTAAAAAATATGTTCAGTATATCAAAAACATGTATGGCGAAATATTAAAAAATAAATGAGATAATATTACTTCGGATCCAATGAAGAAATTAATAGTATCCAAGTTTGGTATAAGAAATTTTAACATTATCTATTTATCTCTATAGTTTTTTTACCATTACTAATATGATGTTAAAAAAGGCTATTAATATAAAATACATTTGCTAATGTAACATAAACATATTGAAACATAAATGATATAATTGATATTAACCCTTTGCGCTCGAGGCATTTTTCTATAGAATCCTGTCTAGCCCATTTTTAAAATAAATTTCTGTAAAATCAAAATCTCTACTTCGAAAAGAAACATTTACAAACATTCGTGATTCAATGTATTAGGTTGTCCCAAAAGTTTCTTTCATTTCATTAATAGGTAATACATACACAATATTTTATGCCTAATGCTACATCATTGAATTGCGTACGATTCATTTTGTTCCATTACTGTTACAATATTAACATCTAAGAAATTAGGATGTCTATTTATATAAACACTGCTACACAAAATAACTGTGTGCAAGTCACGAAAGAAACTTTTGGGACAACCTAATATTATTATTTCAATTAATAATTAGCTGTATTCTGAAATAAGTAAAATTGATATTGTACGTTCAAAATATCACTTTTAAATTACATATGTTGCCCTAGAGGCGTCACACGAACGCAAAGGGTTAATAGATTCGCAACTTTTATTAGATACATATTTATCTCTATTAGGAAAGTGTCCACATACTTCTGAACAGGGTGTTTTTAAAAATTATATACATATAATATTTCAAGTGTCGATAAGTTTCACTAGTTTTTCAGTTACAAGAAAAATATTATTATTGTCTGTAGAAGGAAGCGTAAGGTACAAAGTACTAGTAATAATGAGAATTGCTGTTGAAGTTGACTAATTGAATGTTACAATAACGGTTCCCGCTGTAGCGCAGCAATTCAAATAGAAGCATAGAAAGATATAAAAGGAAAAAAAAAGCGTTCGATTATACCGCCTACGTGCACAAGGGGATAACCAGGAAACGAAAGAGGAAAAATAATCTGGGAGAACAATGCCTGTACGTGGAACAAACGAGCAGCCGGCATGCAAACAGAAAAGTCGTCTGACAAATACAGTCAAGCGACCACTTAACCTTACCGCCCCCTCCCCTCGTCGTCTGCTTCGCTTTTAGATTACTGAAAGCCATTAATATATCATTAAATTCTAATAAGGTATACGTAATTGGAGCCGTTAGACAGCATCAGTTCCGCAAGTTTAAAAACTGATTTGCGTAGTGTAGACTCAAGTCTTTATATTTATGCAAAATATTAAGATGACTAGTAGTACTTGTATATTGCACATAATATTTATATTTGGAATAACTGTTATATTTCGTTTAATTATACAAGATGATTTTGAATCAATTTGACTTGAGAATTTTCTATATTCGTGGCTTTCTTTTTAATTTAATATTAAGTTCAATTTTTTTCGTAACGTATCGTAAAATATTCTTCAATTTAGTTAAAATTAATTTACTTTAAGAGTTTTTCAATGAAATTTGAACAGTGCATTCTTAAACGTACATGCTTTCATAAAATTAAAAGAAATTTGTTTGCCTTTAAAAAGTTTACCTTAAAGTAGGAAAGTTAAACTTAAAGTAGTTAAATTACCTTAAAAACCATAGTTTTTTTTTTACACAGAAAGGCAGAAACTCCTGTTTACAGTGAGAGAAAGCACTATTCACAATCATGGTATCGTTCAACGCATTTAAAAATATAAATAAGGTTTCAATACTTCCCATACGCATTTATTAACGATTTCACTAAATCTGGATTAATATATTATTGTAGGTGTTTCTCTCTTATTTAAATTAACTAATTCGATGTTAAGCCTTGGATTATTTAACTTTAGTGAAATAACTTTAGTGAAATCGTTAATAAATACAGTGGGTGTAGAATGTATTCGTACACCGATCAATTTCCCAAAAAACTTTTCTGTGAAATTGTAGTTTCTTAGCTTTTTTTTTTATAATCAATGATATTGTACATATTCTTGGAAGTCTCTAAGATACATATAGTCCAAACAACATTTACTAATTACCTAATATAATTTGTGAAATTAACAAAAAAATGCGTAAAGTGGGTAAAAGAATAGAAGCAATAAGTATTTGTACGATTCTTATGACGAACCCTTTACAGTAGAGTTTGTAACGTAAATACATTAGTTTATTGCTCCGTACGAATTAGAAAACATCAAATTTTTAGTAAAGTACTTTTAAAAATGGCTCTAATAGAGGAATGGAGGAAGATTCCATTTCGAATAACTAATAATTTAGTTAATTTAACGTTTAGAAGAGTTGCAATAATTATAAAATCAAGAAGAAATCCCACGGAGGAAGTATTATATACTTGTAAATTAATGTAAATTTCTTTTTTTTTTTTAATGAAGTTTTAAATATTAAACAGTTGTGCGAATACTTATTGCTTCAACATTTCTATCGATTAATTGTTTTTTTTCTTGTTAATTTCGCAACTTACATAAATAGCTATTTCTTTTGTACTCTATCTATTCTAGAGATTTCCGAGAATATGTAGAATGTCATTGTTTATAAATAATTACAATTTTACACAGTTTTTTTGGAAATTGATCGGTGTACGAATATTTTCTACACCCACTGTAAAGAGACTCTGTGAACAGTGTAAGAGCTAACATTTCTTTACGTGTCCTTGCAAAAATATTTCTAATCGTTAGGTTCATATTATCTCGCGTCTGAAAATATTTTTTTTTCGAATCGTCTGAAATAGGTAGCTATAGTCTATCAACAGTTTAACGTAGAGCTAAAAAGAAAACGAAAGAAGAGAACTGCGTAGAGCTAAATGTACACAGAATTTTCTCCATTACAGGTTAACGAAATTCCAGTAATCGATTGCTGACTATCGCACGGAGTAGTCATCGATAGATTCTTAAGAGGCATTCATTGCAACTGAGACTCGTATTTATCCGAAGACTATACATATCTTTCTCCTGTCAGTATGCGCGGTCTATCGATGTACACATGCGTAGCCACTCGCCTCGTGGTAGTTGTTCAGCCTTTCTTGCATTGTTCCAACCATTCCCATTACATTCCATTGTCTTTCGACCAAGCCAGTAATCAGCATGCTTTGTTGCCGAGCTTCATTTTCTCGAACGACACAGTCACCCACTTTAAAATCGACCCTGAGGAAGTTTTCAATTGTATGAAAGTCAACGGATAATCACCGAACCTCTGATGCCTACCGCTATCATATAAACCATTTCTAAGTGTCGCCTGCGATCAACAGTTTTCATATTCGTGAAAAGCTACTCGTGTGCATCGTTCAAAGCCGTGCGAGGCTTTTCTTTCCAAGGATTCAAGGCCACTTCTTTGAGTACAATAATTTCATAGGTTGCTACAAACTCGAAACTAGAGATTCTCTAGATAATACATACAGGTATGTTTATCAGTAGCTTCATAGTATCTTCAATTAAATAATTCAAGGCTTAACATCGAATTAGTTAATTTAAATAAGAAACAAACACCTACAATAACATATTGCTCCAGATTTAGTGAAATCGTTAATAAATATAGACATTATAAATTTATATATGGGGCATTCTACACGAAATCGGACGGTTAAAAAAAATTTTCTTTTATTTTCTTAATTTGTTGGTATTTTTTAGTATCCCTAAAAAGAGATTTCCTGGTAAATGTTGAGATTCTTTTGATCACTGGTTCAAAAATATCGAATTTTCAAAAAAACCGCTCTTTTTTTAGTTTTGTGTTCAGAACTTTCTTAATAATGGTCGAAATTCAATCGTTTTCTTTCAAAATCTGCGTTTCCAAATGGCTTTTACAGAAAAAATAGAAAAGAAATACTTAGTGTTTTTAATCGAGATTGTTGAATTTTAAGTATTCAATCGTGTTTTTAAAACTATGTGTATCCTTCGATTTTCTTGAAGATTTTCTATTTTAAAATTCTATCCATCCTGCAACTTTTAAGCCCGGTCCGGTAGTGGGCCTTCCATAATTACTATTTTTTTTCGATTTTTAGAAATTAAAAAATGTTCTTTTCGCTATAAATTATTATCAGTACCGATTTTTGATACTGCATATTTTTTTTTGACTTATTATAAATTGATTTCGATATTTTCTTGTTCTGTGTAGGGATTTAATTTAAAAGGACTAAATAAAAGTTAATTCTACTTATGAGCAATTATAACAAACGTTTTTATTTATTTTCGTGTTCATTTAATAATTGTTCCAAAATTATATTATAATTGCTTTCCCTTGTTGTAAGGAATTTGATTTATTTCAATATTCGTGTCTTTATAAATTTTTATTCAATTTAAAAAGAGTTCCACATGTGCGTTAAACAACAAAAACAATTCAGGATATCCAGTCCAACAAACAATAACAAAGTTTAAATTAATTAAATTACAAATAACTTGTAAGATAAAATTAGTCACAGTTAAAGGAAGCCGTTAATTGCGTAAATTGAAAATAAATTAATTCTTAACTAATAAATAAATTTATTCCCTTAAAAATTATGAAGCTATATTCATTCTGAAAAATAATGTTTTCATACTAAATAAATTTTTGATTGTAACTAGACTTTTTAAATTTACTATCATTACTATTTTAATACAATTTGTTTCGAACGACGAAAAAGAAATTCGACCTAACATATTTCGTTCCGTCTAAAAAAAAGTTACGACGAAGTTATCAGCAATTGTGATTTGCGAGGAGTAGTGGCTCTTTGCTGGGACTCGCGCCAGCTGGTACAACGTAGTCCTCTTTCACATGGTGCACGTATATCGTGAATAAAGATTGGTGTTGCTTTATTCCTCGATCTCTACTGTCTGCTCGTTTGTGAGAAGAAGAGCTGTACTTTTGCCCTCCTCTTTGTTCATACTTTTCCAGGGGAAAATGAACAATGACGGCATACTTTCTCAGAAGGTCTGGATATTCGTTTTTGCTTGCCGCGCGACAGGGGAACCGTACAATCCTTGAGAGACGTTCACGAAAAGTAGTCAAATTTTCCTTTTGCTTTCAGGGAGGTTCTTGGAAATTCATCCATTTGCGCCCCACGCATCCTTTTCGGTCTGTAAATGTCTTTGTCGAGATAGTATCCAGCTCCTTGAGCGAATTCAATTTCTACCATTGTGCAGAGCTTTAAATATTCTTTGCGAATTTAATATTCGAGTGCAGGAATATGAATTACCTTGGTAAATCACATAATAACTAGGTCTTAAATTGTAGATTTAAAAGACATTCAGTTTCTTCTGTTTTATATTATCGATAGATATTGCTTTATACAAGGTCTCTTACTGAGAGGTTCTATTTTAAATGATTAAGGGGCCTGGAAAATGAAAAAAATGAAAAAAAAAAAAAAACACTTTTTTATTTTTTTTTATTTTTTTTTTATTAAAATTTAAGCAATTCTGAACAATTCTACGCAAAGAAAATTTAATTTGGAGCACTAGAAGTGGTAAAAGCAATTTTTTGAAAAAAAAAACTAAAAAATATAAGGAAATACAACTGACCACTTTCTCCAAGAGAAAACGACAGTCAAGTTTGCAGAAGACCGGAGACGCGGTTACCTTGGTCACAGCCATAGGGTATTGTTTTCTAAGGCAAAGAAGACAGTAAATTTCCAAAAAAGCAGTGTTTTAATCGATTTTTATAACATTTATATCGATAATCGAACGGGAAATAGAAATTTTTAATTTTTTTGCGGTCTCCTGAAAACCTATGTTTTGATACAAAGGTGCCCTTTTCTCAGAAACGGTTAGGCCGATATGAACCAAATTTTTTACACGTGTTTTCTGACAGTTGGGCCTAATATATACCGAGGACTTTTTTGAAATTCCAAATGGTTAATTTTTTAAAAATGTGTAAAGTTGAAAAAAAATTATAGGTAGAATTGTTCAGAATCGCTTAAATTTTAATAAAAAAAAAATACAATAAAATAAAAAAAAGTGATTTTTTTTTTATTTTTTGATGTTCCGAGCCCTTAAAAAAAACCCTTTTCTATTTGAATTCTAATGTCTCTATTCCAATTCAAAGTACAAACCCCACGATTAAACGTGGACAGAATATCTGACAAATAGCCATCTTGGGATTTCTGACAAATCCTTTGAAGAAGTTTTCATCTTCGCGTCTTTACAGAATTTCAACCGTATTTCACAAATAACACCTTTAATATTGCTCGTGAATCGCTAACGTAGACTTTTCTTTCGCACACCTCCAAAGAAAAAAATTCAGTGGTGCCAGATCGCATGATCTAGGCGGGCAATTTATGTCTCCATTTCTTTAAATGTTACAGTGCTCGAAATTTCTATAAAGCCACCACGTTTTTTTTAGTAATATCTTATAATTATTCTGTACTTATGATAAATTTGAGTATGATTTCATTTTAGGTTTATTAAATACACACATATATATAGATTGAAATAATAGAAATAATATTTATTTAAAGAATTAAACGTAAATATATAATTTTATATAAAATTAACTGCGAAATTTCTGTAAAGCCATATATTTTTTTTAATAAGTAGGTTCAAAATTAACAGTAAGATCTTTTATATTTCTTTATTAATAATTAGTAGAACTGTCATTTTTTCGAATAACTTCAAAAATACGATGGGGTATTGACGAAATCAAACTCTGAAGTGTGCCTTCTTGAATAGATGCCCATGCTTCGTTCACCGCTTTCCATAATTAATTAACAGTACTGTATTGCTTACAATTGCCATACACTTCCACGAAATTTCTCCACGAATTTGTACTATTCTACGCGTCGTTGAAGCGTATAGCGTTTCGTTATCTTAAATCACTAACGTTAATTCTTTATTTTCGATTACTCTTTAATTGCGTAGCCGCCCCTGACAATTAAAGCAAAAATAAACCTGGAAACTTCTTAACCGACACTGTTTTCCAACACGCGCTAGATATGATCGGGATGTTGCTCGTATAAAAAATTTAATTAAAACTGGGATGCGCGTATAGCTTAACGCTAATGAGCTTCGCGCAGAAAACGGAAAGGCTCGTCGAGCTTTGTGTTCGTTTGTTTATTATCAGACGGAGCAGAGGTCATCGACCAATTAGAGAGACGCTTTCGTCGCAATTATATTCTTTATTCCGTCCGATACCGCATCGATCGGCTTAGCATTTTATGATAGACTATTCCTGCCTGACCCCGGCGACGCCTCTTCGAGTAAAACTTAAGTGCTAAAGTTTTGAGAGGATCGGGCGATGTGAGACACGATGCGACGGTATTAAAACCTCCCTTAGAGTCTGTTAACAATTTTCATTCGGCGCTTCGTGCATCTGTGCCCTACTTTCTCTGACGTGCACTTCGGTTCAGGTATTTGAATTTAGATTAAAAATCGGCGGGTATGCGTTGTGGATGTACGTACTAAAACCCGAAGTTTCAACAGCTTTCTAGGGCGACCGGTTGCTGATTTTTTTTTCAAGCTTTGTTTACGTTGGGTAATACAAAATTCGTAAAATTACAATAACAGAAATCTTTCGACGATAGATTAGATAGTAGATTAATTAGATAATAACGCATTTATTTTGTTTTCTTTAGAGGTACGACCACTTTATAAGTCTACGTGTCTGGTCGTAATTAGAGATGGCTAGAACTGCTACTTGTGAATCACTTGTGATTCGATCAGGTTCGTTGCCAATCACAGTGATTTTTTACACTGATTCGTGATTTTTCGTGATCGCTTCTGATCGGTGAAGAACGTAACCGTTCCTTGCACGCGTTGTTAGAATCTTCAGTCTAAATGTAAATGCACCGTAATGAAAAACACCCTAATATATATTCTACCTGCGTAAGTATGCAATTAACGACATCAAAACAAAAATGCGAATTACCTACACCGTATAAAATAAAATAAAGTAAAGAATAGTAAATAAAGGAATGCTTTAATGAGGAACAGTGAAGAGTAACGAATATATGTCAATAATTATGAATTGCAAGTCTTAGTTTAGTTGTAAGTGTCTTCAGACTTTTACAAAATGTAACACTATTACAAAATAAGATAATTAATACATAAAACATAATACGAATACTATAAATAAAATACAAAGAACAAAATAACAATGGAATAAAATATATATAATAACAGATAAGTAACTATGTATTGCTGTTTAAGAATAATAGCATAGATAATTTCTCTGCTTGCAGTCTGTTTCTTTTTTCCGTTAAAATTAATCCTGCTTTAGAAAATATTTTTTCGCATGGGACTGAAATAGCTATTACACAAAATAAATGATCTACTAATTTACCTAATAAAGGAAATTGAAATTGATATTATATGCAGTTTTTTTATGCAAACTATGTATATTGAAACATTTTACAAAAAGTAATTTAATTAAGATCAAGAATTGTGATCACGCAATTCTAGCAAGATAAAAGAACTACGATCACGCTCGTGTATGAAATTAAATCACGATCAGCCTCGTGAATGAAATTAAATCACCATAGTGATCGTGATTTTGCGATCACTGTGATAAATAACGGTTAGTGATTTTGCACGCCATCTCTAGTCAGAACAGTCGGACGTGTGACCGTGTTTCGTCAGCTTTCTTTTATACCTTTTCAATTTTATATTATTAATTATATTACATTTACAAGTTTCTCAGGTGTCTAATTAATTCGCCACCCTCGATCACCCCAAATCCTACATATATCTTTCGTTTCGATCGTAAATAAAGAATTCAATTGATTCTACAGTAATTCTTAATGCATTTAAATACTATGTAAGCCACTTTGTAAGTATTAGGTTGTCCTAAAAGTTTCTTTCGTAATTTGCATTCAATTATTTTGTACGGTAGTGTTTATATAAATAGGCAAAATGAATCGTACACAATTCAATAATGTAACATTAGACATAAAATATTGTGTATGTATTACTTATTAATAAAACGAAAGAAACTTTTCGGACAACCTAATACAATCGTGGAAGCGAAGTGATGCAAAATAATCGTGCTCGTCAAGTATTATAAGAGAAGTGTGGTTTTCATTGTGAAGTGTGCGATTCAAGTTCGAATCTCCACAGCATCCATGGGTAATATTGGGTAGACGGCGATTGGAGCTAGCGATGTGAGAATATTCGACGTTATATCGAACTGATGCTTCAGTCGATGTATTACTATACGAGAATTTATACACACATACGTGTGCGATGGCTACTGCGTCTGTATATGCACGGAACTTGAAGCATTCTCGGCATTCCTAAATTGGAAGCTGGCTAGCCTAGATTAGGTTAGATTAGATCACTGTCTGGTCTGGCTTACCAGAAATTGGAGTAAGTCGACCCAAGGAGAGAAATCGATGCATACTTGACAGTCCAGAATGGACGAACTACGTGATGATAAGCGATCGTTATCAGATTCATTATTTTCTTTTGTATTATCATTATATTAGTTTCTTTCGTTTTATTGATAAGTAGACTGCGATCTTTATGCAAAATAAAATCTTCGCGAACGTGGCTACAAAAATTCAACCTAAATACGAATTTATTTTATTCTGCAAATATTAGAACATGAACTTTACTTTCAATCTTTTTTATATTCTTGCATATTGTTTGCATTTTGTAGGTTCTTGCAAATTCAAATTTCCTGTAAATGCATAAAGATACGCAGTCTGTTGATCAGTAATACCTACACGATATTTTATGTTTTATTTTGCGTTACTGAATTGTGTACAATCCATTCTACTCCATTACTGTTATGACATCAACATCTACGAAATTAGGTTGATTGTTTGTATAAACACTGGCACATCAAATAATTGAGTACAAGTCACGAAAGAGACTTTTGGGACGATCTAATATGTATCGATTAGTCTATGTAAGATTAACAATTAAACGAATATAAATGAAACTATACTAACAAGTGAAGAGTTTATTTCCATATTTTATATACAGGGTGAGTCACCTAAGACGTGTCCTTAAAATATCTTTGCTGTTTTTAATAGTACGAAGATACAGTAATGGTCAAAAGTTGAAGGAGTTACATACCTCTAGCTTAGGAATTTTTAATTTTCAATTTCTTTTTGAATGAAAACTTCAAGTGGTTACATATCTCTAGCTTAGAAATTTTTAATTTACCATTTCTTTTTGTATGATTCAAGAGGTTACATACTTCTAGCTTAGGAGTTTTTAATTTACAATTTCTTCTTGTATGAAAAGGTCAAGAGGTTACAAATCTCTAGCTTAGGAATTTTTAATTTATAATTTTTTTTTTAATAAGAAGTTCAAGTGGTTACATATTTCTAGCTTAGGAATTTTTAATTTACAATTTTTTTTGTATGAGAAATTCAAGGGATTACATACTTCTAGCGTAGGAGTTTTTAATTTACAATTATTTTTTGTATTAAAAATTCAAGGGATTACATACTTCTAGCTTAGGAGTTTTTAATTTTCAATTATTTTTTGTATGAAAAGTTTAAGGCGTTACATATTTCTAGCTTAGGAGTTTTTCATTTAAGATTTTTGTTTGTATGTGTTATCGTAATAAACTCAATATGTCAATGTTATGTATGTTTTAATCTGACCTTTGATTACGTGAAAATAAGTTTTAATTGACAATTTCTTATTAGTATTCTTAATGTTATGTAAAGCTCCATTTGCTACAAAATGTTGCTTCATGGTTTCCATGATTTCGCCTATAGGATGAATGAATCTGAAAAACTCGAAAATGTTCTTATAAATTAATGATATGATTGTATATATCAGCACATCGAGGCAGATTTTTGAATTTTGCAAAGCAAAGGGAAACATTTATAAGAAGAAACTTAATTTATAGTCCATTTTGCGTTGTTCAATCATTATGAATGTTCAGATACTTAATTAGTAACTATACAGAATATTCAACTGTTCAAATAGTCGCATCCCTAGTTCAAATCTCTATACTTTAAAAATTAATCTGATTACCGATAATTCATTAAGATACTTAAAATAATAAAAATAAGTAAGTAGAATTTTTCGTTTAAATAAATTACTGAATTCGTTGACCTTAGATAGATAATATTTTAAGTAGGAAATTGTTACCATTGGGAGATATGCAATTTATTCGTTGAATATTTCGCGGGTGTCATTCACGGTGCAAATGACAAATATATATATATATATATATATTTATAATGATGTTATATCGTCAGTTGATATAAGAAAATAGACAAATATATGTTACCCTGAAAAATAGAGTATTTATTTGGTTATTAATTTTATACATTATGTATGCTATTTACAATATTTACAACATAATTTTACCTGAAAAATAGAGGAACGACAATATAAGTTTATTCTCTCTATTATATTTTATATTTTATATTCACTCCTGTACACAACTTAAAATGGTTATTTATATCTTATTAGCTTACTTATGCCCGTGTTCTCTATCTCTCTGTTCTTCTATCTCTAATTTTCAATCCTCCTCGCAGAGCGTGCGGAGTAATTAGTGCACGTAATTCAGATTAAAGAAAGTACAGTTTCTTTACATACATATAAGTTTCTGTTCATTAGAGTAAGATATAAATCTTCCGTAAAGAATCTTGACTCCAGTTTATATGCGGAAATAAGTTCTCTCCACGTCCCCATTATTTGTTATCGATTGCTACCCTTAAAATAACAGCGAGAAATACTGAGCTGTGTCAGTGATTATCGGAATAATTTCTTGTTGGCCTAAATAATGTCAGTTTGCTAAAGGAGCGCAGACTGTTTCGAACTTAAGTGTTCCATATTTCTTGGGAAATTTCATTATGCTGTTCGAGAGTCTAGATATAGAATATAAACGGATCGAGATAACATCAATTCACTCCTGGATTTACTTGTCGTAACGCAAATCATACCGGGGATCCTGCGAAATTACAGATGTAGCATATCCTTTGAAATATATAACGTGCTCCATAGAGGATGTGAACATTTGATTCTTCCATAAATTGTTTCATTAAAAATTTCAAATTCATGGCGACCACGTTTCTTCTTTGTTAATTAATTACTATTTCACCAGGTCCTAGTATTGTACAAATTCTATGCTAAATTTAAACAATTTCTCTTATGGAAAAATTAATTCTGGTCTAAATGCCAGGACTAGAAAGTTACAATTTTTTTGTTGTAACTTTCTAATCGCAAAAAGAACTGTATTCTTTGAACAGCTGTGAAATCAACAAATTTTGAAATGTTAAATACTGAAATATCATTTGAGGTACTTTAGATAGAGTGAGTGATGCGCTAGACAAATATATAAACCAACTAAACTTTAATTTGTACTTGAGAAACTACTAATTTTTTATATACATACATATTAGGAGGACCGAAAAGTAATAAAAATTCTATCAACATTCATTTATTAAAGAAATCTTCTAACTAATCATTTTCTAACACTTTTTGCCACCGTAAAGTGTTAGAAGTTCCAATTCTTCGATTCCCCTTTTAAAAAAATCCTTGGATTTTTCATTGCAAAACTTTTCCAATTCGAAGACATTTTGATTGCTTTTCCCCCTAGTACATTATATAATAATGTTAATAAGAAAAATATATAAGCTAACTCAAGTTTGCATTTTTTTTGACATAAAGATTTATGTCAAAGATTTATGTAATATAAAAGACGTATTCTACCGTAAGTGATCCAAGAATTTTGCACAGTACTGTACATAAAAAATGTCTCAGATATTCTCATCTTTTCAAAATCATCGCTAGTCTAAAATTTATCCTGCATTTTCCCATGCAAAAATATACGATAAGGTAAATAAAGTTTCCAAGACTCGTCGAAAGCAAAAGCATAAAAGGCTGAAACGATAAACTTTCACGAGGATGGACCGGTGGACATAAATTAATCGTTTCTGGAATATACGCAAACAACGTGGAATCGAATTGCTCTCGAAAAGCGCAGTAAGAATGCTCAAATGCATTCCATTTTATGGTACGTGCTCTCGCATAAATGAAAATCATTTGAAGTACGAACTCTCGGCTCGTGTAGACGACGAGTATTAAAAGGGTCGGCTTGCATGTCTGATCCATGAAGGTGCAGAATTTGGTGATGTTATCTCACGGTATGAATACCTAATGAAGGTTTATACGGTTTGCTAGCCAACGTTATAGGTATACGAATGTATGTGTGCGCAGTGAAAAGCCCGAACAGTAGTAATAGAAAGCCACTGGTCAGCCACTGCGACGTGGTCCAATTGGCTCTTACGCAGTATTATGGATCATAGAATGCTTAATACGCACGCTTATAGAACAAAAGCCGCTCGCGACTAGTTTTCCTGGTTAATCACTGCGTCGATACCTAGTCCTATCGGTATAAGTGCAATTTTACACTTCATCGACACCTTTGGCGTGAATTTTTGTTTGCCAATGAGAATTTCTACTCTGTGGTTCTCTTTTACCTTATAATAATTTCAATTGCACGCTTTGCAAATATTTTCAATAAAAATAAAGTATTTAGTTCAAAGTGCAGTAGAGACTCCCGTATCCGTACCTCTAGTATCCGACTCCCCTAATATGCGGACGTTCTATTATCCGTATGTTGGCTATGTTCTGTTATCCGCACAACGTGCTTTCTTATGTCGAAGCATTTGAGTCATTTGAAGAAGGACTTGTATGGTTTGAGACACAACAGGAATGTAATTCTACGCAGCTGCTTACAATAAAAAATGTATGTGACTTAGCGGCTAAAAAGTAATGAAGACCTTTAGATGTTGGAAGAAACTCAATTTTGTTCATTTCTAGTTGAATAAATGATACTTAATGCGAAAGAAAGTAATTGTTCTATTATCCAAAAATTCCATTATCCGGTCATTTTTGTCTCCCTATTAGTTCGGATACGGGAGTCTCTATGAAAGACACTGGTCAGCCATTGCGACATGGTTCCATTGGTCCTTACGCAATATTATGGATCATGGAGTGCTTAATACGCACGCTTATAGGATGAAAGCCGTTCGCGATTAGTTTAACCGGTTAATCCTTTGACTGCCAAGGGCGTATATATACATCCTCGAGAAATGGGCTTAGAGAAATGTTTGTATTCGTTTATCATTCATTCGTATATCATTTTTATAAAAATATCATCTTGTAGAGGATGGTGAGATGAACCCTTTTTGTATGTACAGTTTATTCATAGTATGCTTAGTTTCGAAAATAAAAATTGAAAAGTTGGACGTTCGTTGGAAAAATTGAATTTCAGGCAAAAGGTCTTCTAAGTTTTCAATTTTTATCTCTGAAACTAAACGTCGTATGAATAAACTGTAAATATAAAAAATTTTTATATATTTTTTTTTTAATTCACACCTCTTACGCCTCTTAGAATTTCCAGCAAAAATCGTCCCGCGGTCAAAGGGTTAATGACTGCATCGATAGTTTTAGCTTTAGATAGTGTCATTATAAGTGCAATTTTATTGTTGACCAACACCTATGGTATGAATTTTTGTTTTTACCTTATGATCAGTTGCACGCGTTACTGCATGGTGTATTGTTTAA
Organism: Hylaeus anthracinus; assembly: GCF_026225885.1. Lineage (NCBI taxonomy): Eukaryota > Metazoa > Arthropoda > Insecta > Hymenoptera > Colletidae > Hylaeus > Hylaeus anthracinus. The sequence continues at coordinate 605,391 of NW_026533254.1, forward strand.
TAAAGCATTTCAATAATGCAAATAAAGGATTTCGCAGTGCACTGCACTCTGGATGGCGCACTATTCATTCCACAAAGTAACTTGTCGCAATGTGAAAGATCCATATCTCGATATTGAGTTATATAAATTGCAGTTGTAGGTGAGGTCTATGGAATACAAAATAGAGTTGACGTTTTGTATTATATCGATGGACGTTTAGTCTCTTTCAAACCTTCGATCAAATACAGTTCGCAAGATTCTTTACCTGCATTTAAGACAAACAGTTAAATATTTATAAATTGCTTTTCCTAATGAAATCATTTTTAACGTTAGGTTTACGAAGGTTTTTTATTGGGTCTCTGTTACCGAAGTAATGCTTTAATAAGTGAAGTCGATTTATTACGATTAATTAGAAGGCTTAGATAAAAATAAATTTGGATATATGCTTGTCTTTTTAGATGGATAAAAGTCAGCATAAGTGGTTGGCGAAATACAGTGACGAGCAAAAATATAAACACACTCCACTGATTTTATGTAAAAGGCGAAAATACGATTAATTTTTCAAGTGATCGGTACGAATTAGGTAACAGTAACTACAAGCTGCATCTGATTAACGAAATGTAATGGTTTATTTTCACTAATATTCATGTCGTGCAGAACATTTTACAAAAATAGAGATCTTAAACCATGTTTAGAGTTTTGCACTTTAATTATACTCGACGAATTAAGGTTTCAACCTAGTATTTCGTCCACTTTCCTTTACTTTTTCTTAATGCTTCTAATCTACGAGGCATACTGTCAATTAAATTTGTAATTATTTGTGGTTCAATATTGTAAAATTCCTGTTGTGTACTTTCCCACAATTCATGAACACACGAAGGTGGATTATTATATTTTGCCAGCCTTCTTTTCAAAATGGACCACAAATTTTCGATCGGATTCATATCCGGACTTTGTGCTGGTCACTTCATCACAGAAAAATTTTGATTTTCTAGCCAGATTTTAACTATTTTTGCAGTGTGTTTAGGATCCCCATCTTGTTGAAATACTACTTCACGTTCCTCATATCCAATAGAAGTAACTACAGAAGGAAAATTACTTTGTAGAATGTTCAAATAATGTTCTCTGCGTATTACATCTTCGATTCGAACTAAGGGACCAACACCTTTGTAAGTAAAGCAACCCGAACACATAATTGAACCACCTCAAACTTCATAGTTTGTTTTATACCACCTGGTTGATCATTATTTTCGGATCAAGTCTAATACCAGGATCTTCCGTCGGATTGGAATCTATTAATTTTTGTTTCGTCACTCCATATAACTCTTTTCCAATCTTCGGTTGTTCATTCTTTATACGTGTCAACAAATTGTTTCCGTAGTTTAATATTCTTGTTTGAAAGAGCTGGTTTACTTTTTTTTCCTTTGCTCGCAAACCAATTCTTTTTAAAGAACGACGAATAGTTCATTCGCTAGCTCTTATTTCGATTTCCTGAGCAGCAATTTTTGGTGTTTTGTGACTATCCGACCGAATACGGTGCGCGATTTCACGTGCTGCTCTATCCGAAAAAAAGTCGCGGTCTACCGTTTTAGGAAGAAATTGCTGCTCTAACATACCTTTTTCTTATTCTCGCAACTATCGTATGACTGACACCACATTTCTCTGCAATTTGCCGCAACGACAAACCTTTATCACACAAACAAGTAATAGTCTTCTTTCTATCTTCACTAAGTCGCTTCATCTTGGATTAAGCGTATGAAACAGCGTGCAAACTGAAAAGTAATCTCACCATGGTGTGGAACGATGGACTGCGAAACAGTGGACGTGCAAAACTGTAAACATTGTTTCAAAACACAATTATTATAAAATATTCTGTACATTATCAATGTTAATGAAAATAAACCATTACATTTCGTTAATCAGATGCAGCTTGTAGTTACGGTTTCCTAATCCTTACCGATCACTTGAAAAATTAGTCGTATTTTCGGCTTTTACATAAAATCAGTGGAGTGTGTTTACACTTATGCTCGTCACTGTATATTCATGTGGCAATCAACGTGTTAATATTAAGAGTGTTAAAATATCAGCTTTATTAGCTTAAATTTAATATTTGTGATGTATAAACAGTTTCTGTAAAACCTTTTTTGAAGGTAAATTTCCAATTGATTTGTTTTATAGCATAATGTATCGATAGTTATTCATTTTATCTATTTTGTTTTAAAGTAATCTAGAATTTTTCATTTATTAGCAATCGTCTCGAGGAAGACTTTTCATGTGGTGTCAGCAGTATGCTCTTGCATCTTGCATCTTGGCTACTTTGCATAGTATTATCGTTAATTTGTTAACCAACTTCGAAAAGGAGGAGGTTATTCAATTCGACGTGTATATTTTTTTTCTTTTTTTCTTCGAGAAATTATTCTAGAAAGATACATTGCCGGAAAAAATAATGTAAGCACACAGACGCGATACAAACTAATTTTAAATTGATCTGTGTAGAAGAGGCACATTAAGATGTTAAGCAATATGTTAATATGTTTATGTAACGTATATGCTATATAAACCATATTCGGTTTAAAAGCAATAAATAAATAAATACATTTGTTCGCGTTATTTCGCTTGCCCGTTATTTTCGAACGGTGGCGTGCCAGAGCATGGTACATTTTCCGCGTTGGTGGGACCGACGATGCGCGCGTCACCGTCAACGCATTTTTTGTGACGAAGGACCCTGTGCACCCACGCAGTGGCTAATCGTGACCGAGCCTTCTAAGAGAAGAGAGCAGTGCTGAGTCTTATTTTGGAAAACGAGCGAGAAAAGAGAAAGCCGTGAGTCGTGGTGCGAGTATCTCCACCGAGCTGTGCGGTAGTGCGTGCGTCCCTACGTGTGCGAGCGTTCGCGGTGTTGACGATTGCGAAGTGCGAGTTTGTTGGGAATTGGCGTCTACGTTGGAATAACGTAACCCGTTCCAGGGCGAGTGTAGCGCGACAACGGTTTTGTTGCCCGGCATATATACCAGCGTCAGGTTTCCCGTGACGACGTCAACGGGGCGCGCTCTATGCAGACAGGCGGTTAGGTTTGCACTCCCCAGGCCCGTCCTCGCCACGTGATCGCGGCGCGAGGTTGCGGCCCTAGCGACGCGGACCAGCGTCTGATTGGCAGAGCGTGCGATTCGCGGCGCGAATCGAGGGACCACGCGATCAATTAAGGTAGTGTTAAGTTCTAATAAGTGCATGCTACGCAGTCGTGTAATTCCGTGGGTGTGCCTTACACCAGTTTATATTGGGTTGAAATAAATATCCCCTTGTTCCGGCTTTTCCCTCTAAATCGTAAGGGTTTTTACGCCGAGATAAGTTGGCGTTTGTACCACGGAAGTGTGTTGTTTAATTACCCATTCATTCACCTATCCTTGATTTTCTTTAGAATAAATTTATATTTGCGGACGTAAGTAATAATATCTTAAATTCAAAACAACATTGCCGGAAGTACAATATATGTATAATGCATGGTCGCTAAGTGCATGTATTTCGGCTGATGACGGCTCATCCACGCTCCAAATTAGGAATCAGTTAAAATGGCCGTGTTACGTTCCGCACCGAATTTCAAAATTTTATCTCTTGTCATTTTGTCCATATCGACCGGATGTATTTCGATAATGCATTTGCATTCTGGGAACTCCCTAATCGAGTATACCGAAGGTCTTTGATGTTATAAGTTAGTTAATCTCTTGGCGACACGACTCAGATTATTAGTATAACAAATTCTTTCCCTGAAATCAACGTGGTCCCACGATCAAATTTCGGATGTATATAGAGTCAGTTTTACTTCTGAGAACATTCAGATTGTAACTTGAAGTCTTTTCGCGTGTGATCTGATAATGCCGACTATCGAGCATTCTGGAATATTCCTAATTTCAGACACACGTAGCACCATCGAAACTACTATTGACTTTATTTTCTGATTTTATGTATTTCAAAATTCTAATATTTCTTTATGTCAGTCAGTTCGAAGCGATATGCTAAATTTAATACGCGACCTTTTGATTATTTTATTGACATATTTTAGAGTTAATATCCAAATATGTTTTATCATTGTTAATGACTTAATAATTTCGCAATAATTATTAATCCACTGTAAAATATCATTATTATAAATGTAACTGAAGAGTGGAGGAGTGTGCTTGGCTCAGAGAGAGAAAGATAGATTAAGACAAGGAGAGAAACACACATACGCCTACTGTACAAAAGGTTAACGAATCACGGTTCGTTACGCATCAACCTCGCAGCCTAATTCGTTAGGCGTATAGCAATGCAACGTAAACAATTTCGGACTAGGCCCACTCTGGTCTCCTTCGAGATTAAAAAGTTGCGACACTCTTCGACGTACAATCGCGAGGTGCGTGTCGGGAAGTCCGTGAAGTGGTTGAGCCTAGCCTTGTTTCAAATTTGTTTTTAGTAACAGTTTAACGAAGAGACTTTATCTTCGCGAAAGACATTAATACACGTATTTTCTTTTTTTTTTATTATTAATTAATTCTATTACTTGGTAGCTATAGTTCTTTCATTTTATTTTTATATATTAATTACCTTAGCACATTAAATTCAAAGTTCTATATTATTGATGCAGTGGGTATTATTGTGTGTGTGTTTCTCTTTTCAGCAGTAAATCGAGAGCAAAATCAGAGATCATCTAATCAGTTAAATCATTGGATAAATTTGTAGGTAAGCCAATTCCTTTACCCTTCCAGTTATTTAATGCATACGTTGGCAAATAATTTCCAGTAGTCGATAAAATTGACTCTGAGAGTTCTCTTACTGGAAATTCTAAACATAAAAATTCAAGCGACATTCATGTATTGTTCTGATGAGTTGTATGGATGTGTGTGTATGGTCAAAAGTGTTACTGAAAACTGTTCTAAAGTGAATATCCTTTTATTGTCAATAATTCGTGCTCAAGAATATATGTATATTCAATTACTATCTATTGTAATAATAATATACTCACATTTTGACATTTTAGTATCAGAATTTTTCTATCACTTGTTTCCGCTTTCTTCAATACAATTCCGTTCTTAGCCTCCTCATAGTATTTAAAAAAAAGGGACTTTGATAGATAGGATCCGTATGGGACTAGAGTAGCTCCTTACCCACAAATATTCTAAACCCTTTTACATAAAATTTACTAGGGGTAAATCTCCAGACGTGCGCCGTTGCACATCGCACGTAACACCGTGTTCCGTAAACCTAGTGTTAAATATTTGTTGTCTTTTTTTTTTATAAATACACAATTATTTTTAATTTACGAATTATTTCAATGAAATAATTGTTCGAGAAAGGCTTAGGTAAGCTACCCTAATATTCCTCGTAGAATTACGCTAAAAACAGACCGATTTAACAATTTCGCGTAGCTACATATTATAATCAATAAAAAATTACTGAACATTTTGATAACCATTAGAAGATAATAGTAATGTGAAATTTAAAAAATTCATGAGTGATTCCATAAAAGGACGATGAGCATTATTTAAAACCGGCCTGTTATTAATCCTCGTATTACAGGGAGTCATGAAATTTTTAATTAAATCATGTTATGGTGTGAAGTTTGCGAGAAGTGCGCGGTTGGCTGAGCGTTAATTAAACATTACGAAATTTCATATAAAATCTTGGCATTCGAATACGGCGCACAATGAACGCCTAGCTGTTTCGCAATGGTCGATACGAAATTTAAGCGAAACCGCGGTTTCTGGCAAAAAACTCGGCTAACGATTCAACCAAAAGGAAACTTTCACCGGCTGCGATTCGCTCGTAAATCGTTCTCCACCTATATATGTTGATCAGCGAAGGAAATGAAAGGGTTGGCGAGATTGGTGGAACGGAAGAAAACCAAGTGGAAGGCATAAAAGTGGAATTACGCGAGATTACGGTTACGTGCGATGTTCGCAAATGGAATGAATTTTTATACGAGTTACTGCGTTCGATGAGAAGAACGCGTTCTCTGTTTTTGTTTGCTGCGGATATACAGTTTTGATCGTTGAACCGCTGGAAAATAATACGCCCACGTGTTCCTCGATTTACACGGAGAGTCGATTACTCGGAATACCGTGTGAAAGCGAAGTCGTGTAAATCGGAGATTAGGCGTATAAATTCGTGCATATCGCTTCAAGTCGCTGCGCTCACTTCTCCTTTCCTCCTTAAAGAGTTTCGCCTTTTAACGCTACTCTGTTGTCGTATGTAAAAACTGCACTTTATTTTTTAAATACATACACCTTACAGCATAGTTTGACAATTTTTATTGCGGAACTTTTTGAACACGGCGACAGCCGTGTCACGAATATATGGGTGACAAGGATTTTCACTAAGGAGTTAAAAAATTAATTCTGGAGATCAGGTGTTCAAAGACATCAAGTATGGATAGGATTCGTAAATTTTAATTGCGGTGTGAAACTAAATTCTGACGCAATGTTATGATTGTACAGGGTGGTCTCTGCTTTAATTTTCGGAGATCAAGGCCATTTCAAAGTCATGTTATTATATAATATTTGAATGTATTTTTCCATCAGTTACACGCTGCAATTTAAAAAAAAAAAATGTAGTTATGTATGAAAAAACATCGATAACCTTTATAACTCCGAAGAAAATGGTCTTCGGGAAAAAATATTGTTTACAATATTATGGTTCCTTTAAACCATTCAAATAGTACGCAAAATATGCGGTTGTTTTTTTTTTTTATGTTTTTTCTGCTGTGTTGCCTTTGATTTAGGATAGAATAAGATAGGATAAGGATAGTTGTAAGGTAGACTTAAGAAAAATACTGTAAAAGATGAAAATGGGAAAGAGGAGCCATGCGAACCCCTTGGAGGAGCATTATAATAAATAAATACATACATACATAGCGCGGAAAATATTTTTTGTACCTCCACAATTGGAGGAGATACTTAGATGGCCTTATTTAAACGGACCACCCTGTATAGTTACCAATTGTATAAGAGCAAATATGTATTGCGCTGGATAACTATAGCACCACTTAATTTTTTAGCTGTTTCATACTTTAATGGAAAAGTGCAAAAAAATTTATTGTAAAAATTGAAAAGATATGAACAATAACGAAGCTTAAATTAACTTTTATTTAAATTCTCCTGTTATACAAAACAATATAATCAAAAGTGTACATTTTCATTGTTGCGTAACTATAGCGCCACATCGATAAAAACAATAAAAAACGATTTCAGTACCTTGTAGGGCCACCTTTTTTTCTAATTAGCTCGAAAATCGTATTAGGTACGCTATCAATAAGTTTCTGCGTTTTTTAATTCTGAAACGTTTGCGTATTGTCGATTTTTCACGAAAACGTTTCCCACAACGATTCCCCAAATATTTTCCATGGGGTTTTGGTCAGGCGAACACGCTGGACCTTTAATAACATCAATATTGTTTGCTTCAAACCATGCCATCGCCTTCGAACTTGTGTGTATAGCCGGTATATCTTGTTGAAAGGACCAATTTGTTGTATTATTTTCTTGAAGATAAGGTAGCAAATTACTTTCCAAGATATTAATATATTCATCAGTGTTCATCTTTTTCTTCTCTTCTATTTATGTTATTCCAAAAAGTGCAGTTTTTACGAAAAACAGGGTATACAATGTTTTAACTATAATAAATACAATTTTACAACTTTTAATTTTATAGTTTTGTATGTTTTTAAACAAATTCTAAAACTATATGTTTTCATATGTATATAATATATTGTTGCCTGATCAATAAATCGTCACAAAATATGTACATATGTTCATCTTATATTTTTTGCGTTGCGAACAAAATCACAATCATAAATGGGGTAGTAAATGAAAAAAGTTTAAGGAACCCTGCCATAAAATATAGGATATACTCGTCGCTAATGACCTTGTAGATGATATGACCTCAAGCCTCTATTTAAAAAAAAAAATTTAGTTTTATTATTATTTTTATGGGTATGCCTGGCACAGAAAGTGTTAAATGCTTTAAATATTTTTCTTGCTGAATCGAGATATGAATCTTTTCGTATCTATCGCACGTGAGAAGTTTATTAGGTTGTCGATCGAAATGATTTTTATTCCTTTCTCAGTTTCTTTGTTACATAGAGCTTTGGGTGCGCTCGTTTCGCTGATGAAGGTTCGTGTCGTAACAATAGAGAAGGAGTGCTCCGTTAAAGTACCCTTTTTGGTAGGTTCTTGCTCGTTCGAGGTGTTAAAACTCGAGAGCTCTAGAGAAGAGTAACACGAGTGATAAATGGGTTTTCGTTAAATTTCATTAAGAATGAAAATCACATATAATGGATCCGATAAAGCGACATGCAACGGAAATTATAGCAACGAAGATGAAGTTTTCTTAACGAGCACGTTCCGAGGACTAGCTGTACAAATTATTAGATGATACAGTATGTCAACAAGTACGTAAAAAAATTAGTTATGTGAACTTGGCACCTGACTTTTCAAAAATGAATTTTTTTTTATAGAAAACGAGAGTATTTCGTTAGTACTTGATTGTACCACCAATAGTTTCATTTGTACCTTCATCAATTAATAATTAAAAAAAATGCAAAAAATGGTCAGCACCCGACATTGAGATTTTGGAAATCTGGTTTTACCCTATTCTTTAGAATCGTTTGTACCCGTTTGTACCGCTTTTCTTTTCGTTAATACCTCAATAGTTTCAAAACGTCCAAACGTTCCGTACATTTCTCCACATTCTCATTTGCCAAAAAATGCAGAAACAACCGGAGTCTAAATATTTTCAATTTACAGAAGCGATTTGGTCTTTGTACATGTTTCGTGTATATCGATTTATCCGATCAGAGAATCGGCTCGAATCGTTGCTACGACGAATATCATGTGGCTCGAGTCAAGGGGCGTGTACGGTTGGGTAAAGTGATGATTAGTCGAGGAGTAGCGACTATGCACACCCTCCTGCTGCAGAACTACGGTACGCAGTTTAATCCCCAATTCATCCTGTCGATAATTGCGGATATAGCATCGGCAGTCATGGTCGCTGAGCTGAATTCTTGGTAATGACGCGCGATGGACCGAATCCAGGAAATTTTAATTATTCCGATCGTCCTTATATATTACATTACTCGTGTCCTGCAATCACCGAGAGAATAAATTACAGAATTCTCCGGGGAATTGAAATGAGATCGAATTCTCGATATTAGTTATCCAACAGATTATGCAGCAGGGGGCCAAGTTATTAGTTGTGCAGTACCGTGAAAAAGTTTTAAGCCGCCATGCGAGCGTGGATTATACTTGAACAAATCTACTTTAATGAAATAACTGTAATGTACACTCATCCGCGAAAGTATTCGAATGCTTGCAATGGAACGTTTAATTAATAAAATATCTGTGTTGAACGAAATAGATTGAAAAATATGGTATACATAATGATATATACAGATATGATTTGTATATTTGTTATCGCACTTTATATACGTATGCTAGTAGATATATACAGGGTGTGGCCGGACGGGCGGTACAACCCAGCAGAGAGTGATGCTACATGTAAAAATAAGTCGAAAAAATAGAATAACATTTTTTCGTTTGACGCTTCGTTTTCGAGAAAATCGAGTTTGAAGATTCTATGTAGTATGCGTGCACTGTACTACTTCTAGGTTTATATACGTATTATAAATAAGAAATGTCAACGTATGGATAATACATTTGATAATTTTATCGAAATTTACAAACTCTCGCAGGTAAGCGCGCTACTCGAGCGTTGTGATTGGTTGATGGATTTTTGTTAATAATTCAAAAACGAAGCAACAATCCGACATTTTTAAAAAGGAAATTGTGGTTCATGAATCGTCTCAGCTACCTCCCATTTCCGGTTCTTACATTAATTCTGGGACACCCTGTATACATATGCTAGTATATTATACAGGGTGTCCTACAAATGTTGGAACATCTTGAAGGGGGTGGTTCGGGAAGTGATTTGAAACAATTTTTTGCTTAGCGAAAACGTTGTCCGATGCTACGTTGTTCGATATTCGTTAAGGAGATATTAACAAATAAACCAATCAGAGCGCTCGTATACCGTTGGAGCGTTCGCGGTAGCGTATGAGCGCGGCCGCCTAGCACGTAGTCTACGCCTACCGCGGCCGCTCCAACGGTATACGCGCGTTCTGATTGGTCCGGGGTTTTCTGTTAATAACTCCTTAACGAAGCCTCGGACAACATGTTCGCTAAGGAAAAAGTTGTTTCAAATCACCCCCCGAACCACGCCTTTCAAGGAGTTCCAACATTTTTGAGACATCCTCTATAATGATTAATATTTTATCAATTTTGCATTATTCTCGCGATTTATAAGTGCATCGACAATGTAAATATATCATCAACAAGAAAATCTGTTTGAGGCAAAAATTGAAGACTAGAATCTTCGCAAATTCATTCAACTTCTACGAGCATGCCTAAATACAAGGCTTTCCACGTACAATCTTGTATTGCAAAAAAATTATTTGTTATCAGCAAACATTCATGGAGTCGAAACGAATTGATAGCATTCCGAATACGCAGTATTAATACAGGTATTATTAGCCAGTATGAGTATATGTATACAAAATCATCACGTGTAGTCGACGAAATTTAGTTTTACCAAGTGATATAGCAATTATATATTGGGTATTCGAAAAAATTCGTGGCGTTTCTCAATCATTTGCATGATTTCATCGCATCGTTCTGTGATTTGTGACTGGACCACAGCATGACAAACAGCGCATCTTTGACACCAAAGTTTTAATAGAGCATTTTGTCCGTAAAAACCACAAATTTGTTCACAAGCCTGCGTAGGATTCTCGCCTTGATCGAACGACAAAACGCCACGAACTTTTTCGAATACCCATTATTATTAAAGAGGCGAAAGTATTTATACGCAGCGAGTAATCTCTGGAACTACTGAAGCGATTTTAACATTTTTTAAGGAATAGAAAGCTACGTTATCCCCGAGTATTTGAAAGATTCAGAGAAGAATGGAACATTAATAGTTATGAGTTGGCCACTTGAAAGTCCCGACTGAAATATTACTAAACATCCCTGAGATTATTTGGACAGAGCTCGAAGAAAAAGAGAGCCAGAAAATGTAGATCAACTACTTCAACTAATCTAACTTTGCACAGTATTCTGTAATACATAAAATTCATACAGCAGTCATTTTTAATTAGACTAAAATTACCTTGTCGTGGGAAAATATTAAGCTTTTCGTCACATGATTTATGTCTTGAGAGCGCTATGGATAACTCTCACCGTGTACGAAAGTCGTGTTCGTCGTGGTGTGACGATTGCACAAAAGTTTTCAAAACTTTTTTCTAGTCCACTTTCGTCCTGTCGCTCGCCGTGCTCGACATGCTCCGCTTACAGCCTCCTCACGCTATCGTCTCTTTTATTAATTTAGCTAGATAAAAAATGTATTAAAGCAATTTTCGTACTAAATTTTGATAGTGTAGTAAGTAAAAAAATAATTAAATAATTCGTCGATTTGCAAATATGCACCAATATTCATTTATTCATACCAATGACGAAATGATTTTTGTCGACGTCTACATTGAGTAAAAATTATTTTTACCTCAGTATTGTAGGGACGTGCATTAACATCTTTAGAGATATTGAATCAATATTATTGATACATATACGTATGCTTAATTAAATGTTCTAACTAATAAATAGACACGTGAAAATGTCAATGGGATACACAACAGTGACACGAAATTGATTAAACATTTACTTTTCTTATAAAGTCAGTGTAATAAGTATTCGTATAGGAATTAATTCAAAATAAAATTTCATATATTTATTTTACTTAATAAATTTTAGCGGATAAAATAATTAACCAACATTCCTACATATTTTTAGAGTAGAATTTGCGTGAGTTAAAGTTTATTATTTACACTGTTAACCTCTTATTTCTTTTCTTGTTGATTTTATTTTATATTGATTGCTGCACGGGTAGTTCTTACAATGACTATACTTTTTATTTATTCATGATGTATTTGGTAGTAATACATGCAGTATATGAACACGTATTCAATATATACATTGCATTGTTACATTAGGGAACAAAAATATGAAACATGTAGGACAAAATATCCATTAGAAAATTAATTATAGAATATGTGTAAAGTACACTTGATTAAAAACGTGACTTAGCGTCCAACAGTTTTAGTATTTTATAGGTATATTAACCCTTGGTATCAATAACCGCAGTTAATCGTCTTGGCATACTTCTACAGGTTTAAAAAAAGAAAAAAAAAACTTTGACCTTCAAAAAGTCGGTTAAGTTTAATTTTATCTCCACTCTCCTTACCAAATCTCCACCGATTCAAATGTGCAGAATCGCGTTATGGTAATCGTGATACATAATTTTGCAACACCCTGTCCCTTCACAATTTACTTTTCAATGATACTTTTGAACGTGACTATCTCAAAACAACTACCTAAAAATCGGTAATTTCTTTTTTCTATCGGCTTCGAAGATTTTCCATAGACGAAATTACTTTACGTATAATACGAAGAAAAGTTGTAATACGTGAACACTTCGTAAAATCGAGTTTCGTTTCCGAACAAGCTAGCGAAAGTGCCGGTGGAAGTTACTATTGTATCTGTATCGTTATTGTTCGACGAGTTTCTCAATAAAACATATATAGGTATCGGAATGCAAAAGCGGTGGAAGTTCGTTGCACTCAGAGCGTTGCCGGTGTTCGGGAGTAATAGACTTTTGACGCGGTGTGGCACGGCATGGCGTGGCGTTCAAATAGCGCCTGCGATAAATCGCAGCACCGATATCCCTTCATTGTCTGTAGATTAACGCGCTTTAAATACTTTCCGTTTTCCGTGGAGGTCCGCGTGATTTTTAGCGATAAATGACGCGAATAAATGACGCGAGTAACTGAACGCTCATTCATCTTATATACGGTCCAATTGTCTCTGATTTAAATACGTTGCGAAGGTGACGAGAAAGTGCGAGCGACAAGCTTATTCTTTATGTGTTCCATATAAAACATTTAAATTAAATGTTTAACTTCCCGATTTATAGGGAAGTTATTGTATTTGTCCCTAAAACGAAAAATCGATTTTTTAGCAGATTTCCATGTTTCAAGATCATTGGAGTAATTTCAGCCTATATTTAACAAATTGTTCGCGTATGGGTGAGCGCGCGCGCGCGTGTGTGTGTGTACGTATGTAAATAAATTTTTCGTTAACGTTTTCTAAAAAACTAATAGCGAGATCAAAATGATCGATGATGCAATCGATGTGTGTCAATCTAACTTAGAGCTGATTAAATTTTGTTCTAATTCGGTCCAATAGATTTTTAGTTTTTTTTAAGAAAACTTAACTCGATAACGCAATCTAAATCGGAGAATATAAATTTATGAGCGAATAATTAAACGGAAATAATATATATATACATATATTACTATTATTACATTTGTATGCATATGTATAACACATGTATACATACAGGGTGCTCCAAAAGTATGGAAACAGTGAAATATTTCCCAAATGGAACATTTGTGAGAAAAATGGTTTAGAGAAATGTTTTAGGGTTTCAAAAATTCTATTGAACGATCGTGTCCGTTTGACCTTCAAAGGACCGGTCAAAGTCACGTCAAGGTCAACATGATTTTTTTAATGGAACACCTCATTTTTTATCATGCACTGTGAAAGCTTGCTATGAAACCTTTTCAAAACACAAATTTAATTTTTCATTCGAAAGAAACATCATAAATTTACAATGGTACAAGGTTCGGAGCTACAAAATTCGATTATTAATTATTGTTTAAATTGATCCTTAAGAAATATTTGAGACATTTTCTCCGTGCGTCTCTGCTAATTTAAACCAGGGTTGCGCAAGTTTTAATGAGTTTGGTATCCGTTCTTTCGCAAGAAGAACGAAACTGTGACAGCTGTGAAACGTAAACGCCTCAGAGGTATCAAGGTGGTAAGAAACGAGTAAAGATTCGATAGACGAACTTTCAATCAATGTGACCGTCGCTGTGTGCTTCGATATCAGCGTTATTCGAATGTAAAGCTTGTTCTATTCGATAAAGTAACCTAAGGCAGAGTTCCAGTTGGTTGATGAAATAGTCGAGGTCATTTAAAAAATGCGTGTCTCAGCAACAAATGATCGATCGAAATTTATTTAAATTGTAAATGTGTATCGTGGTAAATAACGCAATATTTTTCTGTGATTTATTAATGTTCAAGTTGTAAACGTGTATCGTTGTAAATAACGCAATATTTTCCTGTGATTTATTAATGTTCAAGTTGTAAATGTGTATTGCAATATTGTAAATAATCAATATTTTCCTGTTTTTTTGTTGTTGCAGAACTTGAAGAATCAGATCATGACTACGAATCTATGGGTTGAACAGGTAAGCGATATTAATTTACCTTGTTTAAGAAACACGAGGCTGATATTGTTAAGAGAAGTGCTGAATTTTCTCTAACTTGCGGAAACAAATTAACCGTGATCAAATTCGAATCTTCTTGTTCTTCATACAATTATTATCTTCGAACAAACAATTGTTTATATCATTACTATAAGAAATACTACTGAAAGAACTTATGCAAGTATTTTTAACGTATATGTTAATATATGTAGTGGGTGTAGAGTCTGTTTATACAGCGATCAATTTCTCAAAAAACTTTTGTGTGTTATTGCGGTTTAGTAACTTCTTTTTTATAGTCAATGATAGATATAGTCCAAACAACAATTACTAGTTTATATAATTTGCGAGATTAACAAGATGATTCGAAAAATCGGCAGAAATATAGAAATGTAACGTTTTACACTTCTATGCTTTTTATAAAAAATTTGCAAATATTACCTACTTTTTCAGTCCTACAAGGCAGAACCCCTTCTTAATAAGTATACGTACGGTTCTTATGACGAACAATTTACAGTAGAGCTTGTAACATAAGCACATCGGTTCATTGGTTCGTAAAAATTACGGAACATCAAATTTCCAGTAAAGAAGTTTTGAAAAATGCTCTAATAGAGAAATGGAAGAAAATTCCACCCTGAATAACATCGAGATTAGTTAATTTAATTCCTAGAAGGGTTGCAGCAATTATATAATCAAAACGAAATCTCACGATTTAATTAGTAATTATTTATAAATTAATGTAAATTTCGTTCTTTTTTATGAAACTTTAAAAATTTAACAATCGTACGAATGTACTTATTGCTTCTATATTTCTATCGATTTATCGTTTTCCCTTGTTAATTTCGCAACTTATATAAATATCTAATATTTTTTTATACTGTAAGAATACTGTTTTAACAATATGTAGAATATAATTGATAATAAAAAAGAAGTTAATAAATTACAATTTCACATAGTTTTTTGTAAATTGATCAATGTACGAATACTTTCTACACCTACTGTATGTATCAAACTTTCGTATTAGTGATTCGATATATTCACTAAATATTACAAAATATCAGAATCATCTTCTGCCTGTGAGACGATGTTCTCTTTTAAACGATAACAGCTGGAGAGTTTAAAAAATTGACGATGGTATAACTCGTCCATGCAAAGTAACGTCTTTCTTCCTTTTTCGGTGTTATTCGTAGTACAGTTACCGCAAATTGCTTCACAGAGTAACATATATATTCGTCTAGCTATACGTATAACGTTGCGCTCTACGTGTTCGCTAGAAAGAATCGAAATAGAAAAGAACGAGCGGTGTGAGAGCAAGGCGCGGTAGAAAATGTAATTGAAGAATAATTAAGCGAGGCCAATTAACATCCTTAACCTCGCTCCGCGAGCAACTTGAGAAACGTCTTCAAAGATAAATCCCACTAAATTCTTCAGATGTACACATGTAATTTACGCTCCTGAAAATGCGAACATTCTCGTCTTTAAGAAGAAATTAACTTTCTTTGCTGAAAATTTATCTCTTCCGTGAGAAATGCTGCTGTGAATAGAAACTGACATTTCCGAATTCAACGGTTACTTCTGACATAGGGCGACTCAAGATCTCATTTTTATGAATTATTATTCTAAAGCATGGTAGTATAAACAAACGAAGAAAATATATAGTTACATAACATCAACAATTCCTATTTGTATGCTTGTAAATCAAGTTTCTCAGTTCGTTCCAAGTTTATCGTTTGAAAGAGCAAAGGAGGAATTTTCAATTTCCCTTTGAGTTATTCCATGTCAACTCGGACACATTTGGAGTGACATCTCAGATTTTGACGAAATTTGAAGGGTAGTCTTTAGTGATATTTGAACGTATCTCAAAGGATTTTGAAAAATTTGGAAAGTTGGAACGTATCTCAAAGTTTTGTGATACCATTTTTTTTAAAATATAGCTATTGAACTAGGTAATGGATGAAAATGATCTTTTACGTGATCATAGTGAAGATATGGAAGTATCAATTAAAAATGATTTCAGAACAAAAAAGGTTTTAGACTAAAATTGGAATTTTTGTACCTTTACTCAAGTTTTCCTAACTCCGGTATTTATCCATAGATTTTCTTCATCAAAAGATTGTTTTCTTCGTAAAAATGCGATCTGTACGTAAACAATAAGAAACTGGACATAATTTGACAATTTCTATTTTTCCATGGCGATGGAAGAAATATTCGTGTTCTATTTTAGCCGAAAAAATCAAAGTTTCTCATATACAGGGTGTCCCAAAACTCGGGGAGGAGCCGGAAATGGGGGGTAGCTGAGACGATTCTGAACAACAATTTCCTTTGCAAAAATGTCGGATGGGGCTTCGTTAAGGAGATATTAAGAGAAAACCCCGACCAATCAGAGCGCGCGTAGACCGTTGGAGCGACCGCGGTAGCGTAGGCTACGCGCTGGCGGCCGCGCTTGCACGCGAACAAGTGACTCGACGTGCATCAAAGCATCGACCTAGCGCGTAGCCTTCGCTACTGCGGCCGCTCCAACGGTCTACGCGCGCTCTGATTGGTCGGGGTTTTCGCTTAATATCTCCTTAACGAAGCCCCATCCGACATTTTTGCAAAGGATATTGTTGTTCAGAATCGTCACAGCTACCCCCCATTTCCGGCTCCTCCCCGAGTTTTTGGACACCCTGTATATATTGGCTCGTAACACTTAAACTATTGTATCGATTGGAAAATAATGTCAAAAGCAATTGTTGTAAATTCGATCACCTTTCAAATGGCGTCTTGCGCGACTCAATCGGACGTTTCTAACTCGAGATATGGCCTAAAATGTGAATGTATGTCAGAAAAAAATCGAAAAAAATTCAAAAATTTATATAAAAAAAAAAATGTATCTAAATACATAAGAAAAAAATGGTGGCATTGAATGTACATTGTTTTTTTTTTTATTTTGTTAACTAATGTTATTCATTGAAGGCAGTAAGTCTCCATATACTTATAAACAAGGGTGTACATGCAACGTTCATCTTGTTCCAAACAGTTCAGAATAATTAGAAAATACCTACCTACATACAATCAAACCACTCTCGCGTTTTCGTTTCTGTGATACAAATTGTCCCGCAACGTTTCACGACGTGCCTCAGCAATTTTCCTCCGTCTCTAACCAGAAATCCTCACCTAGAGGTGAAATCGCGATAAACACATCTCGTCAAGAGGGAGAAATGGATTTGTCGTTAGACAAGGATACATTACGTTGCCATACGGCAAACACTTGTACGGTCGGGTGCGGTGTTTGACTGAGAAGCGGGATCCGAAATCGAGAGAAGACAAAAGGTACAGAGAAGAGAGATACAGATCGTTACATCGAGTCGCATCCGTCTCTGTGTGTACTTATGAATGTACGTGCGCTGAAAGGTATTCCGGGTGCGTCTCCGAGAGACGCGCCATCCTTCAACGTCGAAAACACCCTCTTTAGCTTCCGACTAACCCTCCGTCTCGACCGTGTGCGACAACCTAACATGTACTATGTACAACTAGTTTGCCCACGGCTACTACTCGGCGCAACGAATACACGCGTTGCACGTGTAACAGGGAGTAATGGGGAAACTCGTTCATGCTCGCCATCACGATCGCGGTAGTCGGTGTTGAAGTGTTTTCTTCGTTTTTACAACTTCTTAAGTCGGTAACTGACTCGAAACAGAAAGGGTTTTACCCCTGATGTTGTTGCTTAACCAGTCGGCTCTGGCGTCCTCTTTTTATTGCGCGCACACTGGAGAAAGAGGAACATTGTTGAGCACTAAAAAAAGGGCTCAAGCCTTTTTTATATGAAATTTCAATTAACTCTTTGCACTCGAGGCCCTTTTTTCCTGGTATCTATTGCAGTGAATTCTAAGCTATCTAGATTTGAGAATAAGGTCACCATTATTTCACCGACAATCATTTTATTGACACTTCGAACTCCAAAGAAATGAAACGTAAAGAAACATTAGGTATTGTAGATTTTCTGCGTGAACCTTAATGGTGACTGGGAGTCATCTCTCGAATGCGAAAGGTTAAAGGATACCATATTTTTTCGCTGCTGAATCACCGGAGTCCTTTTTCAAATGCCACGAATGCTTCGGTGTTTATTTATTCATTAATTTAAAGAGAACTTTTTCACGCAGTTCGGATAACAGAACATTCGGATAAGAAGGATTCGGATATTTTGGGGGGGCTCTACTGTATTTATTACTCTTTACTGTATTTGCACGACATGCTCGAAATTGATTCCTTTTGTCCGTATTGTTACCTTTAAATTCCACGAAACTGCAGATATTTTCACATTTTTTTCTGGCAACACGGAGTATTTAACATAAATATTTCATATGCATTAAAAATACATTCTTTGAACAATATTTCCACCACTTTACACTGTACTTTCTGTTAAGAATTGCATTATTTCTTTTATTTTGTCTAATCTAGTCTTTTTTATGTTTGTAAATTGACATGCCCGGATGTCGGTCATGTTGTTCGTCTGTTTTCAGTTCGGGGTTTTCTGCGTATATGTCGGAGACACACGATGTCTGACACAAGTATTATGAATCAATGAAATAAATCACAATCTTTTTTTTTTTTTAATTTATTTATTTAATGTCGCATCAGCTTTTTAGCCATTAGCGATCACATTGCAATAGATTGTTACATCTTATGTCTTATTACATTGTATTTCACATACATCAGTTGGTTTTCTTCTATCTAACAATTTTAAACTACCTAAGACTAATTACATACTAAATATCTTTAATTATTTTGATTTTCTCAAGATAAGTTATTATTCATTTTACATGTTTTCTTACATTGAAACATTGTTTAATACCTACAGGAAGTTTTACTTGGGTTCTGATGTTTTCAGCAATTGGACATTCCAGCAAAATATGTTTAATGGATAATTCTGAATTACAATTTTCACATCGCGGTCTGTCAGATTTGGCTATTATGTACTGATGGGTTAATTTTGTGTGACCTATCCTTAGTTTTGTGAGAACAATTCGTTCCCTTCTTGAGAGGGAGAGCGCTGGGTTGTTCGAGTATACAGTGGGTGTAGAAAGTATTCGTACACCGATCAATTTCCAAAAAAACTATATAAAATTATAATTTATTAACTTATTTTTTATAAACAATGGCATTGCAAAAAAACTAGCTATTTATGTAAGTTGCGAAATTAACAAGAAAAAAACAATTAATCGATAGAAATGTTGAAGCAATAAGTATTCGCACAGCTGTTTAATGTTTAAAACTTCGTTAAAAAAAAAAAGAAATTTACATGAATTTACAAGTATATAATACTTCCTTCGTGGGATTTACTTTTGATTTTATAATTCTTGCAACTCTTCTAAGCGTTAAATTAACTAAAAGTACTTTACTGGAAATTTGATGTTTTTTAATTCGCACAGAGTAACACACTAATATGTTTACGTTACAAACTCTACTGTGAATGGTTCGTCATAAGAATCGTACAAATACTTATTGCTTCTATACTTTTACCCACTTTTCGCATTGTTTTGTTAATTTCGCAAATTATATTAACTAGTAAATGTTGTTTTGACTATATCTATCTTAGAGACTTCCGAGAGTATGTAAAATATCATTGATTATAAAAAAAAGAAGTTAAAAAACTACAATTTCACACAGAAGTTTTTTGGGAAATTGATCGATGTACGAATACATTCTACACTCACTGTACATATACATATTACCTCTTATTTCGTGTAATTTAGTTAGGTTCGGTGATGTCCACTCCTGATTCCATTTGTTAAGAACTTTTTTAGAAAGGTAT
This sequence comes from Hylaeus anthracinus, assembly GCF_026225885.1. NCBI lineage: Eukaryota > Metazoa > Arthropoda > Insecta > Hymenoptera > Colletidae > Hylaeus > Hylaeus anthracinus. The sequence goes on from NW_026533254.1 coordinate 625,565, forward strand.
TCTTGGGCGTCCTCTACTGGTGTTGGTATTTCTTCTTCATTATCACTCGTTATTGTATTGAATTGTAGTTGTAGTAAATTTGTTAAAAGATGAACCTTTTCGCACAGAATTACATTACGATTTTTATAAAGTTCGTACTGTAAATTGTTAATTAATGAATTGCAATTGTAAGGAAAATCACAATCTTCTGTTTGTTAATAGTAAGAATAATGTTAAGTGTAAATATAATTCATAATAAATCTTTAATTTTCTTTCTACACGTGGTCCATTTATTTTATAACACTTTGATTTATGTAATTTGTATCACTGTATATTTCATTTAAAGTATCGTTTATATCACTGTACTCGCGGCGTTCGAATGCCAACAGTAATACTATCTAATTATCACTTTTGCTAATAACTGTTAGTTTCTATGCAACTTTGTGAATATTTTATCTGTATATCGTGAAAAACGTTCTTTTTAATGCCATCTTAGCTTTGAACTAACTTGACATTTAATGAAATTGCGAATTGCTCGAAAATGATATTGACTATTGAAACTCCTCGTAAAGGTTTATTACCGATCCTCGACGCGGAGGGCTGATGTTGAATAAGGATGAATAAAATCTCCGTGAGCCGTGAGCCGCTCAATAGTGAATGTAGGAGGAAAATAATCGACGAAATCTGATGGACTGCAAGTCAGCAGAGTATTCTGCACCGCTTTAAGTGCAATCGACCGTACAGTCGAAATTAATTGATAACATTCCGAATACGTATTATTAATATAGGTATTATTAGCCAGTATGAGTAATATGTATAGAAAATGATTACGTGTAGTCGACGAAATTTAGTTTTACCAAGTAATATAACAATTATACAGGGTGTCCCAGCCTAAGTGATACGGAGCTCTAACTCTAAAACTATCGGTCGAATGAAAAATTTCAAATATGGAAACTGCATGGTAAAATGGGGCTCATGTTTCAGCGAGAAGGAATTTTTGTTAACTTTGTTATTTAACGAAACTAGACCATCATATCTCGTTAATATATAATAATTAAAATATTGACAAATTTCGCACGATTAATGTCTCGAATGAATACTTATTCTGAACCGTAATTGTTATTAATGTTTAATCGAAAACTGAATGATAGTGTATGTATCACAAATGTTTAATTATGTCGGAGATATTAAGTTTTAATTGTTCCAATGAATAGATATTAAAATATAGAAAAATATCTCGCGATTACTTATTTAAATTTTATTCTCAACTTGTTATATTCGGAAATATTACTTTCTCGAAAAACATTGGTATAATAATCTTTAAAATGCATTAAATATATACATCTCCGAATTAATTAAATATTTACAATGTATATAGTAACATTTAGTCTTCGATTAAATATTAATAAGAATTACGGGTCAGAATAAGTATTCATCGAACACAGTAATCGTAAGAAATTTGTCTATATCGTTATATCTGTTAGCTAGAACAACTAAAAATTAATTTCTGCCAATAGTTACATTAATTATTAACAATGTTTGTTTAAGAAATGACCGAGAATATGGCAGGAGTAGATGCTTTTTCTACAAATGTTCAAAATCATTTCTTGCCAATTTAAGAAGACCTTTCTAAAGATGAGCTATCAGAAAGATGTTTAGGCGGATTTACGCAACCATTTGGCGTCTTGTAACAAAACAACTTCATAGTGACTCAGAAACTGTTGAAATCGTCTCCTATCTAACCGCTGCAATCTTTAATGAAGTATATTATTCCATATTAAAAATAATGGAAACGATGGGCATCGTGATTGGACACGAATGTAAAATATTTATGCAGATTCCCGTAACAAGAAACGGCTGCAAAGCGCGGAGCGTCGTACTAAAGCGAGAACAATAAAAAAGCTCGAACTGCCAGAAAAATGGAAAAAACGAGACAACGGAACCATTTTGAGAAAGTGGAAGGCTTATTTTATGTTCACGGAATAGAAGATTAAATGTTCGTATCGATTTTTCAACTGTAGGTACCGTAAAAATTGGCCAAAAACTTTAAGCGAGATTATCTTGAAACTACGGTTTTCAAAACGGTGCCTAGGATAGCGTAAAAACTAATCAACCAATCAACTTCACACAAGGTTTAATCAATTCAATATAAATTTCTCCTAGAGTTATACCAATAATTTAAATTGTATTGTTTATTTAACGACCTTCTTAGTGGTAACATGTAATCGATTTTTGTGTCAAAAAATTCATTTTTTTTTTCAAAACGCTAAGATTTTTTCAATTCTTCGTGTTTTCTTTTAAAAACTGCTATAACCCCAGCATAAACCATCTAACTTAAAGAAAACTTTTCATGTTTAGTTATTTCATGTATTTTAATGTTTAGTTTTCTCTGTTTTATGGATGCCTCTTCATATGTGAAGAAAGATTATTTGAAAACAAATTCATGAAAATGACCTATTTTTAAAGTTGTTACACCGGAATCCTCCTTAAGTATGAGATTGTGATGTCTTAAATGAGCTTATAAAACTTGAAGTGGATTGGTTCAATTGTTTTTGAGAAATCTTGTTCACCGATTTGGGAAATGTAGTTTCCCAACATAGTTACAACATAGTACATAGTTAAAAAAAATGCCATTTTTTCAAAATTTCGTAAGTAGTCCTTGCTCAAACCCTTAAGACACCTTGGAATGTTAAGTAGTAGAGATCGACGCTAACGATCCAAGCCGTGGAGATTTAACCACAGTGCCAGTTTCTACGAATTTCGAAGAAAACAACAAGCACGCTGTTCGTCGAGTTCTCGATCTGCTTCGTCTCCTTTAATCTTCGAGAGTGCGGGTTCTTATGTGGCAGCACCTCGCGTGCTCGTCACTAGAGGGGACAATAACCGACACCTTTCCCGCAAGTAAATCATTTTTTACCCCTTTCGCGATCGATGACATTTTCGCCATAGCCAACCTACAACTACAGTGCGATTTTCGAGTATCCGAACAACTTGTTACAATTCGCGTAAAATAATTTAAACCAGAATTTATTATACAAAAATATTGCATTCAATATTCTCTGTGAATCATTAGGTGTTAAAGAATATCATAAAGAACAAAAGTTCTTGGTATTGAATTTTATAGTTTCGATATATTATTTCGATTATATATAACTTAAAATTAAATTTGTTAAATTAAATGGAATACATATATTCTTAATATAACGTAATGTAACAATTAATTTAACTTAAAATTAAATCTGTCAATATAAATCGAATATATATATTCGATATATTATTTCGATTATATACATATAACTAGACTGCGGATCTTTATGTAAAATAAAATCTTTGCGAACGTCCCTATAAAAATTGAACCTAAATAGGAATTTATTTTATTCTGCAAATATTTTAACATGAACTTTACTTTCAATCTTTGTTACATTCTTGCATATTGTTTGAATTTTGTAGTTTCTTGCACATTTAAATTTTCTATAAATGCATAAAGATCCGCAACCTATATATAACTTAAAATTAAATCTGTCAAATTAAATTTGTCTTTACTCGAACTGATCTCTCTGTAGGGATCTGTTTCTGTAGAGTTTCAAGATTTTTGAAATAATAAAGACAGTAATACGTTGTACCTTCTTTTTTCTAAGGAAAACATTAAGTTATATGTCTGAAAGGGACCGTCATACAATGATACAAAAATTAGGAGATGATTTTGTGCTCATCTTATAGAGCACCCTTCAAAAAGTAATGTATGAAAGCCTTTGCTAATGTAACGCCTACTATCGGATTCTCGAGGCGCCAAAGTGGTCGCGAGCTTTAGAGAGCCCATCGCTAGGAGATCAGTATACGCACACCACTACACAGTCACATTACATGAAAATGACCTACTAGTTATGAGAAAAAAATATACATGTATGTACAGGGTGTAACAAAATGTTTTGTCATGGCTTCACCAGCTGATTCTACAGCTTTTAATCGGTAAAGATCTTTAAAAATAAATTGCCGCAAAGTCGACCTTGGTGGAAAAATTCAAGATCACATTTTTTGGTATGATATCGTATAGTACCCACTCGGTCGAATAAATGACTTAAAGGCGCCACATGTCGCAAATGAATCCTGTACTTGGAAAACGAGGTTATTCTATGTTTATTGTCGATTCTCTCACTATTTTTTTATCTTACTCTAATTTTTAGTTTATTAGAATTTATCGTCGAGCCTCTACTTCTGTCATCGTCTTTTTTTTTTTCGAATTCTGCCAAGTAATACTCACTAGGGTACATACAGTCAGTGTAAAAAGTATTCGTACAGCACCCCATTTAAAATAAATGCATCTTGTACGAATACTTATTACACTGACTGTGCGTCAAACAGTATTGTATTCTCGAGGATCAAATAATGACTAAATTCTGTTTACAATATGTTTTCGTTAGATTATCGGGGAAACATACCGCGAAGGTCCTGTATCGAGCTACACATGAATTTCTTCGTTGGTCTCCCTTCCGCGTCCGTCTCCATAGACGGAGAAATTAATCTTCTGGAAAGCTTTAATTGCGTTTAGTTTCATTGACAACTTAAACTCTTCGAAGCCGCCTGAAAGCTCTGATACGTTTCCTGAAACGTGTAGATGCATCTGCGGTCGACAGGTGGTGAAATCGATTGCTCGAAAAGGTTTCTGCCGTGGAGATTCACAACCACATATCGATAACTGCGTCCCTTTTAGAGACCAGTCGATACATCGGAAATAAATTGATAACAATAGTGGGCCACCGATGGCCTTTCTATCTATGGACACGTCATGACTCCCCTTCTACTATATACATCCATTTCCTTTTCCACTGGTATCAGTTACGTCTCTTTGTCCGACTGACTGCTTGCTTTTCTCTTTCTCTGCCAACCTCTCACCGCGTTCCTTTTTCTCTTTCGACGTGGCTATCTCGCCGAATCTCGCTTCAGTTCTTGGTTTTGAACCTTCGTGTCCCTTCGGTTTCGACGTTCGCTAGTCGATTCTCTACGTCTGTATCGAATACCAATGTTCCCTGACTGGTAGGCAATATCGCGCGAAGGTTGACCAATAACCACCCATGTTTATTTTTTCCTTGGGTCGAAGTCTAGGTATCTAAATAAATCAATACCTGCTCCGAATGGTACGAATGATGTACCGTAGGGAGCTAGGAAGAATATTAACGGGAGGAATTCGGGTCGGAGTGACCAACTGTGGGATTGTCACGGTTCTGCGCGTGCGTATCTTTCATCGTAGCATGTTATGCTACGTAGGCGAGATGCTGTAAAGCGAGTGGTGCGTGGCACAAGGGATTCAAGAGGACTGATATTTATTTATGAGGGCTAGCTGGGACGATTCTGAATTACAATTTCCTTTGCAAAAATGTCGCATGGTACTTAGTTTTTGTATTATTAAGGAAGAACCACCGACCAATCACAGCGCCTGAATAGCACGCGCACAGCCGCGAGAAGATAGGTTCGAGCCAGGATTGGTTGGCTACGCCAAGTCGCGGCAGGGGCGTATCCGGCTGAGTGCGCGCTACTCGGGCGCTGATTGGTCCGTGATTTTCGTTAATAATTCAAAAACCAAGCACCATACGACATTTTTGCAAAGGAAATTGTAGTTCAGAATCGTCTCAGCTACCTCCAATTCTGGTTCTTACACTAATTTTGGGAGTGCCTTGTATATTTTGTTGTAAATATAAATTTATCACGATGCCGTATAGGAAAACACTTTTCAAACTACGTACTTTATAACTGACTTTATTTCTCTGTTATTCTCTTTTGTTCTCTGTGTTCGGTATTCTTTTGTGTTCTTCTGAATTCTTCTGCCGTTGCTCGGCATTTCGCCTGTTTATAAACACTCTCTCCCTCTCTCTCATCCGCACTCGTCTCATTCGCTCAACTTCACATTCATTCATTGCGCGGCTAATTTAAACAGCCTACAATTTTCTTATCAAAATGCTTCGTTGACTACTTTGTTTCTTAACTTTTGTCAGTAAGTGTAGCTTCCTTGTGCTCTTACACTGCAAGGAATTGAAAAAGTATAAATCACTCGAGAAAATTCTCGAAGAAATATTATGACAATACCATTGTTATATTCAATATCGCAATACATAAGCTACTTTAACTGACTGTCCTGCTAAATTAACCCGACGCAAGATCTAATCAAACTCATATTTATTTAACGTACTGAAATATGTGAAAATTAAATATCGTTTCATACTCGGTATGATCGATTTGATAATTGTATATTTCAGATTGTCTATAATAAGCGTTGTTAGTTTGTTTTTCAATATCATTGATTTGCTGCTTCTTGCCAGACGTGTCGTGTTAATATAATAAAGACGAGTCGTTCTTGTGTTAATAATATTTTCAAATAAATAACATTTCATTTATTACTGTAAAGTGTACAGTTTAATAAGTAACATAATCTAATATAACGTACCACAAAATTTGTATTAAAGAGATTATATTTACCGAGTGAAACAAACATAGTGTTTTTAAATTCAAAGTTACGTTATGGTTTGTATAAAAGAGACATAGCTCCGAGTAAAAATACTCGGTTGAGATCGTTACGAGCCAACGTAAGATCAGTCTTTACTAGCTCTGTACTTGCTCGAAAAAGTGAATCTCTGATTGGATCTCCGCTGAAGAAATTCTCACCCAAGTTTCGTCCCGTCCACGGTTCCGCGGGATAATTGGCCACTAATTAATGATTCCAAGGCAATCGAATTTCCTCCAACTTTCTCCCATCTCGTTCCAAGAATTCTGAGCGCGAGAGTGGTCGACACGCTCTGCCGTTTTCCCTTGAAAAATTAAATTGTGCCCGCTAAATGAAGTCTTGCCTGGATAATCCGTTACATACATATGTATTATATATACGATATTAGATTGTCTCAAAAGTTTCTTTCGTTTCATTACTAATAAGTAATACGTACACGATATTTTGTGCTTTATGTTACATTACTGAATTATACATTAGTGTTATAATTAGACTGAGGTTTCTTATGCATTAATAGGAAATTTGCGAGAAAGTACAAAATGCACACAGTATGCTGTAATGTAACAAAATATTGAAACTAGAGTTTGTATTATATTATTTCCAGAGTAAAATGTATTCCTATTTTGGTGAAATTTCTGTGGGTACGTTTACTAAGATTTTATTTTGCATAAAGATCCACAGTCTGATTATAATATTAACTTCTAAGAGATAAGGTTGCCCATTTATATAAAAACTCCTATAAAAAATAGCTGAATGCAAGTCGTGAAAAAAACTTTTCAGACAACCTAATATACATATGTATATTTAATATTATTTATACACATTATATAACTAATATAATAAACACATGTTAAACATAATCAAATGGTATGTACACTTGTACAAAGTGCAATAACAATTTTATTATAATAATTGTAGAACATATTCAACATACGTTATGTATATTTTATGTATGCTTTCTATATTATTGTCTATATTTATACAATATAATAATCTGTATTATGTAGTCCAATAAATACTACAGTAAAATGCTGTCATAATCAAGATGGGAATTTAAAAAAAAATCTATCCCAATTAACATAGTGATTCAATCTATTATCAAAGATAAAATACATAATCGTATAGAATATCAAAGTGCTGAGTAACAAACGATTACATTTTTGATCACCTGATCAGTTAATTGGAAGATTATTTAAAATTACCTTCGATTACAATTGTTAAAGACAGATTTCAACTGAAATAAACCTTCTATTCTATTTAAAATCAATTTTCATTCGGAATCGAATTCAATTGCCATGCAAAAGTGAAAATCAATTGTCATTTGAATTAAATTTTGCCCCAACACTACCACGTAGGAAGCAATGCCATGCAAACGAACGGTCCTTGCGCGAAATATAATTCGCAATGATTGCAAGTGTGGTTATTATTCTGGTCGAGTATCAAGCGCCGGATTATTGGAAATGGTACTGTACTATTCGCAAACGTTATGCTGTCTTAATAAAAATCTTCGATGATAACGAGCGATGTAAAACGTAACGAACGTCAAGCTAACGTTCTCATTATTGTGTTTGCCGTTCATGTAAGATAATACGAGGATAAATGTGATAGCATCTCGGGTATAGAATTATACTAGAAAATGCTTTATTCGCGCAAAAGGTCTCCGACGTGTTGAGGACGACTGCTCTGGAACGAATGCTCGCTAAGAAGTGATTTCCCGGCCTGTGAAAAGTATAATTTCAAAATTTCATTATTAATGTAAATATATTGCTATTTATTCACAAACAAAATTAAAATTAATCATGAATATTACTAATTTACAACGAGATTAACAAATTTAACAAAAAATTAACAAACCCCGATTTTGAGGAAACTTTGTAAACTTTTTGGTGGGACCTTCCTATGAATTACACCATCTTCAGTTCGTGCGACTATTTGTGTTTTAAGGGAGAAACTAACCCTTTTGTCCGAGTCGCCCCTTTTACTTTTGCTCGGAAACGGTTAGAGATATAAAAGAAATTTTTAAATAAACATTACACTGTTTTTAGAGGCCTATAAACCAATGCTAACAAGTTTTGAAAAACAAATTTTTTTTTAGATTACCCCCCTCCCCCCAAAACTTGAAAATTTTAATTTATTTCTGGATCAGTAAAAGCGTTTTTTTATTCTGAATCCTACGGTATGTATGAGTTTATGATCATCATACAGGGAAATGATGTAATATTGTAAAATTGTTGCTTTAGTAGTCCATGTTCCGAATTCTTTAGGAATTTTTTTCTTATAAATAATAGAAGTTGCTCCTATATGTTATTTAACAAAATATGCTTCGTTTTGGCCGAGGATGTGAAAAATAATTTTTATAGAAATCCATAAATCAATTAAATCAGAATTTTTAACTTTCAATTGTAGGCCTACACCGAAAGTACGGTCGCTTATTAAAAATTATTTAAAACCAAATTTTGCAATTATTTGCAAGAAGACTTATAGATTTCTTAAAATATAACAAATGATGTATCCAAATATGTTGAGAACTCAGGTTTTTTTTTTGTTTTGTCTATATGTTTATTTAAAGATTTAGATTCTCGTAATAGATAAAGTAAAAAAATTACGTCAAGTACATGAAAAAGTGGAGTACTCAAGGAGTTATCATTGGAAATAGAAGATCCCCATAAAAAAACTACAAGAAAGTAGAAAAAGATGTGAAATGGAAATGAGCTGCCAGATGATTTGCCTAGATTTCCGCGGCCTGGAAGTATATATATATATATATATTTCATATAATTTATTAATTATAAACACTTATTCGTTCAATTTATAAATAATTATATATACCTGCAATTTTTTTTCTTGCTGTAAGAAATTGTAATGTTAATGATGAAATGAGAAAATGACTCCATTTCTATAAGCTCTACATAAAAAGTCTAAATTCAAAACACTTTAGTGGTATGTATCTATTCTGTATGAATAAAGGAATCTCGCAATTCAGATTTTGACAACTTACCTTGTAATCAAGATCGATCAACACTTTACAACACTGGCTGCAATTTGTTATTAAACCCTACATAAAAAGTCTAAATCGAAAACATTTTATATATATATATATATAAAAGTTTTTATACTATTGCATTATTATGCAATAGTGATAAATTGAATAGAGATGACATCTCTTTCGACTATCGACGCTCGATGCCCGACGAGCCATGCCGAACCGAATGATTCCGAGAGTCGATTCATGACATGATATTACGATATCTCAGTTGTACGTCGACCGATTTTATTGATTTTGGTTTTATTCGAAAGCTTATATGCGGTTTACATCAGAAAAATGCCTTTAAATTTTGAAAATATTGCAGGCGTGTTGAGATATTCTTGAAAGAATTTTCAGGTTAGGTTGGAATGGACCATCCCTCCTGTAAAAGATACGGGTGGCGGATAATTTTGCATGTACTTGGCGCCGAGACGCTACCGCGTCTCTAGAAAAGTCACTTCAGTCATTGAACACTGACTGAAAAAATAAATCTATTTTCAATAAATATAAAAGTTAATGTATATACCTTCGTGGGTGCCTTCCATTATACACAATGTTTAATTACAAACCAAAAAATACTAAATTTTTTATAAAAATTTTTAGTTACAAACCAACAAATACTAAAACCCAATTAAAAATAATAAAAATTATTGGTATATTATTATTGTATATTGTGTTAGAAAATATTGCAGGCGTGTTGAGATATTCTTGAAAGTAGTTTCAGGTTAGATTGGAATCGCACTTTTGTGAGTAAAAGATACGCGGTAGGGCCACGTTATATACGGGGTGGCTTTATAATTTTGTATGTACTTGGCGTCGAGACGCTACTGCGTTTCTAGATTATGGATACAAATGATTGATACATGATTATTTATAACAATTTCCACGTTAACACACATTTTCTACGATAGAAATTTGTCTCACATTGTGATATGTACTAATATTGAATGTTGTCCACTTATTCTGCACTGTGCGACGCCTCGTCTCTCGTCACGCTAATATTTAGGCTAGCCGTGTCGAAATTCCTAACATTCACTTGTTTGAATTGAAATTACTAATAAAATATCTTGCAAAGAATTTCATTGACTTCTTTCTTCTTAAAGAAAATTAATATCGTACTATACATTGATTCTATTCTTTCCTCGGTTAGGGGTGCTACGATCGTAAGCCCTCACTTCGTTATTCTATTGTACGAGGTCAAGCCCCGTTTATCTTTAATCTCATGGGTTGTTAGAATTTTTTCTCCTTAATTTTCTTTTCTTAGAAGCTCGAAACAACATCTGGGGATTGAATCATAAACTCGGTTTACCATTTCACAGACATTCTAGTAATTAGTTCGACGTACACGGTAACTGTAAGACATTTGTACTAATTTGTCGATAAACTGATTGAAACTAACCACCATTGAGTTGGAACTTTGCTCGCATACAGGTAAATTGTGTCAAACTCGCGTACTTTGAACAATGGCACCAAGGCTATTATGCGTGAAACATGTATGGATAAACGGAGGGAAGACAATTTTTTCTGTGCATCAATGTCGCGCGTTACAATTTCGCTGCTTTGTCAATTCTAAAGACGTACAAATTATCCTAGTTCACGTCATAAATATTTTACCTGATTTGTGGAGCTGCGATTAAGCCTTTACACTTTGCATTATCTCGTTGGAAAATGTGCGAACAGGAATCGCGTTGCATAAAATTCTTGGAAACGTGTTTGTTTTGGTATTATTAGATTCGATTTGTAAGGAAAATACGCTTTTAAAAGTCAATATTTTATTACGGTAAAATTAAAGGAGTAAAGAATTAAAAAATGATTGATTAATGTCACTACGTAATCTTTCACTTTCCAAGGCGATTGGGAAAAAACGAAAAAACTCTCGTTCTTATAGCTTTCTCGAAGCGTTGACATTAAATCCAAATCCACTAAATCTTTTATGTTTGCAGTGGTGTCACTAACAAAATTTGTTAAACTTACGATCTCCCCTCATAGGAGACATCCGAGTGCAAAGGATTGATTTCAAATAGGTGTCCTTCTCACCATGGAAGTATCACATCTTTTATTTACTAAAAAATCATCGACGTTACGTTATTTTGTTGGCTAAAAGCAAAGAAAATAAATATTCTGTATCGTAGAATTATTATTAGTATTACTAATTAATATATTATTAATTATTCTATATTATACTTGGAATAAGTTTTTAAAGTGTGCTTGCATTTCAGCAAGAAAAACGACAAATTCCTTAAGCTCAGTTTGAAATCTGAAGCTAGATACGATTTAAGTTATCCTTTCTGGTGTTATTTAGTCAGCTTCTCAGGGTGAAACAAGTAAACTTATTTGCTAGTGGAGATTAGATAACCTTGTTCCATTACCATAGAGTTTAACTTGATCAGCATTTAATTCCTTTTGTACAAAGGTTGATTAGGTTTCGTTCGTGAATCAGCTTAATCAGCCTCTTTTCACGAGCCAAGCTAATCAGCTACCGAAACGGTCGTATCAATCCCTCTCTGCTTCTTCTTCGAAACGTGCTCAACAACTCTCGTCGAGAGTACTAAATGCATTAGGTTGGTACATCTGAAATGTCGTTTTTTCAGTGTTTCAATCATCCGGCCCAATAACATCTATTTTAGTCTACTCTGTCATCAATTATTGGATATGGGAGTCCGAAATAATTAATGCGCTTTATATATTAAAAGAAATAGACTTTATTTTTTACGAAGACAGGAAGATTCTTTTCATTAAGAGATCTCATGCTCGACTGACTAAACTTCGACACCAGAAGAAAATCAGGGTCCTCTCATATCTCCCGAGCGTATTTATAACACTGTCCAACACGATTTCTTTTCCGCGATATCCACTAGGTGATTCTTATAAGGTTCCTCGTCCTAAATACGAATCCAAAAGTGCAATTGCTCTATCACCCTTAGTTTTCGAGAAATACGAGATTTTGTAAAAACGAACGATTTTGAGATAAAACGTAGCACTACTTGAAAACTACGAACGCTAGAAAGTTCTCTTTAGTCTTAAAAGATAGAAGAGTGTTTTCTGAATATAATCACATATTCCTTTAGAATTATCTGCTTCTTTGAATGCCTGTAAATGAACACCGAAGTTCAAAAAGGTGATGCGTGAATTTTTCACGAAATACTTTTGTATTTTAATGAAAAGTTATTCACCTAGGTCGAATTTATACTAGGTTATCGGATTCTGCAAACATTTCTGAAGAGAAAATCACCCGCGGCAAATGTTGGAACGGTTTCTAATCCATACGGTTTGACAAAACGTCAACTCGGAACGCATGAACGGTGTTTTGCCGCTGCACAGCCATTGCTCGCTATGTTTCGGTCAGTCAGGGCCGTCGCTACGGCATTCGCCTAATCGGTGCCACGCGCTATCGGTTTTTGTATTACATTAACATGTTCTAGATAAGTAATTCTTCATTTTTAACATTTCATTTATACTGGAACTCAACAAAACGGAGATAATTTTCCACTGTTTAAATTTTAATCATTAATTTCCCGTTTTTGAGCAAACTTTATTTAAATCTAAATTGAATTATTTAACAATTAAATATTATTATTATTCAAGCACGTGGCGACGATTGTGCAGAACGCACGCATGACAACGGTCCTGATTCACCGATATAAAGCGAGCGAAGCCTGCGCGCCGGCAAACAGAATTCGTGCGTTCTAAATTAATATTTTCTGGATCTGTACGAACTAGAAAACGTTACAACATTTACCGCGGGTGGTTTTCTATTCAGAAATGTTTACAGAATCCGATAACGTAGTGTAAATTCGACCTAGGTGAATAACTTTTCATAAAAATACAAACGTATTTCGTGAAAAGTCCTCGCGTCGCCAACTTTTTGAACTTTAGTGTCCATTTACAGGCATTCAAAGGAGCAGATAATTCTAAAGGGATATGTCTTCATATTTAGAAAACACTCCTCTATCTTTTAAGACTAAATAGAACTTTATAGCGTTCGTAGTTTTTAAGTAGTATTACGTTTTCTCTCAAAATCGACCGTATTTACAAAATCGCGAATATCTCGAAAACTAAGGGTGATGGAGCAATTGCACTTTTGGATTCGTATTTAGGACGAGGAACCTTATAAGAATCACCTAGTGGATATCGCGGAATTTAAAAACACATTTTCGATAGGATCGAGGTCAGGTGATTGAGGCGGTGATTGTAAAACTTTTGGACAATTGTACAGTTTAAATTTGTTGGACAGTGTAATCCAACATCTATTAATTGTAATCATATTAACCCTTTGCACTCGAGAACTTTTTTTCTGGAGTCTACCAGCAACTCGAGATGCTTCTTTAGCATTCTATTGCCATGAATTCTAAACTATTAGGTATTGTAGATTTGCTGGGTGAAACCTAATGGTGACTGAGAGTCATCTCTCGAGTGCAAAGGGGATAATGAACTCCGTAAGTAGAATTTGCGAGAAATGGCCAGACATGAATGAGTTGTATTGTATCCCAGGCAATATTAACCCTTTGCACTCGAGGCCTTTTTTTCTGGAGTCTACCAGCAACACGAGATGCTTCTGTAGTATTCTATTGCCACGAATGCTAAGCTTAGATTGATTTTGAAGATGAAATCTCTAATTTAAGATTTGAAAAAAAAAAGAATATACATGTAGGATTAATTTAAGCGATTGAGACTTGGTTAGTTTAATCAGTTTATTATGTACTAAAACAATTAGGCTCTAACTACTAGTCTTATCACACACTCTCTACTCTTTACTCTTTACACTCTTTAAATGCTTTTAATCTCTTTAACTCATTAAACTCCTTGACTCTTAATAATAACACTTTCACTCGATCCTCTGTTTATATAGATCAGCCGATTAGATACATAATCACTCACACATAGATATTCCGCGGTACCGAACCTTGCATTCTTTCTCTCTCACTCTGTCGTTCTCACTCTCTCACACTCGCATTCTCGGTCATTGTCCCCTTAGTTGTGTTTAGGCGCCGGACATTTTCTCGATCACCTGTTTCGATTTCGACAACCCTTTTTCTATCGACATTGGTTGCTAGTTCGCGAAACGTTCTTATCGGAAGGGAGCAATGACCGTCGGTTTTGTCTTAACAGTCGGCCTTCCTACATACATGTCGAATTAAGTAACCTCAATTGAGGTCACCTTTACCTCCCCGACAATCATTTTATCGACACTTTGAGTTCCAACAAAATTAAACCTAAACAAACATTATTTCTGGTTGACTTACTGCGTCGAACCTAGTGCTGGTCGAGAGTGTTAGAGTGTTAGTTAGAGACTATTACTGGTTTTGGAACTTCTCTTTTTTGGATTTGGTAAATGCACCATAGTGTTGCAAACTGTTATTCAATTTGTAAAACAATTGTCGCGATGGTTTTCGACGGTTTGGATATTTTTGCTGGTACAGTCTTGCTAAAAACAATTTAAGGGCCTACAAATGTAGTGCTCTTCGAACCATTTATCTTTCTCCTTTGCATTTCTTCGTAAATGCAATAATAATGGAGTTACTATTTGAAACAATTGCGTGGACCACCCTGGATAGTAATATACAGGCCCGAGAACACTGTGCCCTGTGGCACCCCTGCTTCAATGTTACAGTAATTACGCGAAATAAATAATAACTGAATGTGTAGGTACAGTGAGTAACTTTAATATTCGGACACTATGAGATTTTTACATTATCACATCGTAACTTCGTTTCTAACAAAACAAGCAAAAAACATAATCAAGTATTATATTAACGTATATGTTTAGTAAACAATAGTATAAGTTTTATAACTTACTGTAGTTGTTAAATAACACGATTTTAACAAAGCGTTGTCTGATTTTCGCGTTACTTTAATATTCAGACACTTTTAGAAACTATGTTTTTTTGAGGCTAATTTTTATAATAATATGTGTTTTAATATTTTGTTGGGTAGCCATTCTGTTGTATCAGTTTTTTTAAATGTTGTGGCATATTGCTAATGATTTTTTAAAAATATTCCATAGTTATTTTGTCCCATTCTTCTTTTAACCGATGTTTCAACATTTCTTTTGAAGATATTGTTGTTGTTCTGATACGTCGCTCTAGTTCATTCCACACATTTTCGATAGGATCGAGGTCAGGTGATTGAGGTGGTGGTTGTAAAACTTTTGGATAATTGTACAGTAAATATTCTTGCACGATGCGTGCCTTATGTTTCGGGTTATTGTCCTGGTAAAACTTAAATGTGTTTAAAATTCCCATTTGTGTAGCGCTTTTGTGTAAGTTATTTTTTAATATGTTCAAATACATATTTTTGTCCATAATATTGTCAATAAAAACTAATTCGCCCAGCCGAAATGTGGATATACAGCACCAAACAAGCACACTACCTCCTCCATGCTTTACAGTTGGCCTTAGATTTTTAAATTTAAATTTTTTATTTTTCTTGCGCCACACCACCCTTTGTCCATCTGATCCGAAAATGTTAAATTTACTTTCGTCGGTAAAAATGACATCGTTCCACCATGTTTCTTCCTTGAAAACAAATTCTTTAGCAGCAAAATTTAATCTCTTCTTTCGATTCTGTTCATTCACATACGGTTTCTTCCTAACTACTCTTCCATTGTAACCACTATCTTTTAAGGCTCTGCGGATTGTTAGGGAATGTACCTTCTTCCCAGTCTCGTTTAAGAGCTCTGTTGCTAATTTTGTGCACCGAGTGAATGATCCTTCTTTATTTTTCTTATTAGTTTCCTCTTATCACGTGCAACTTGTTCAGTTGTACCTTTTGGGGTATAGAGTCTATACGATCCTCGTATTTGAACCGTTTGATGATATTTGCCACTGTACTCTTACTCATGTTGAGTATGGCAACAATTTGTCTACATGATTTCCGCTTTGCATTGTGAAAAATCACAAGTTGTGGTATATTATACGTGGTATTGCTTTTGCGTGCCATTAGGCACATGCACGTAACGGTTATCGAAGAATAATTGATGAAATAAGGCTTGTTAACTCTGCGTAAACAGTTAGAAAAGATGCTACACTACCAAGTGTCCAAATATTAAAGTATCGCGAAAATCAGCCAATGCTTTGTTTAAATCGTGTTATTTAACAATTATTGTAAGTTATGTAAGTAAAACTTATACTATTGCTTACTACACATACACCTTAATATAATACTTGATTATGTTTTTTATTTGTTTGATTAGAAACGAAGTTATGATGTAACAAAGTAAAAATCTCATAGTGTCCGAGTATTAAAGTTACTCGCTGTATGTGTATCGAAAGATATTGCAAAGTAGCTCGACATTCGACGCGTTCGAATCTGTCAACGCGTCATTACATACCTACGCCGAGAGTCTGTATGGCGTTATTTTCACAGAAGCATGTATTCACTGTGAACCCATTCAGGCGAAACATTCGAGTCAGCCATCTAAGGATAGAGATCCTCCTTCCCATTTTCTTGTTACCGTGAAATACGTTCCACCCTCTACGACCTACACGGCTCCGCCAGATCTACGTCTAGCATTTCTAACTTTCTTCCGTTCCCGCAACCACTTCGTTCTCGCAGAATGTTTCCCTTCCTCGCGCGGCTCCATGAAATCCCGCCCAATTCCAGGGCACAATTTTCTGCTTCGATATGTTCCGGTGACGAGGCACGTATGTTTCCTTCGATACACGTATGTGCGCGGGAACTGCAAAAGGTACGTGGGTGGATGTGGGCGGTGCACGCCGACGTACGGGTTTGTTCGTGTTGGGTTCGGGATACGCGAAGGTTGCGTGTCGATGAGCAACGTGCCATCGCGACAGATCGCGCGGATATAGAAGTACACGTGTGATAAATTCTCTCTGCAAGTTTTATTTACGATGTAATCCGCACGAGGTGCAAACCGAGTATAAGTGGTTCCATAGTTCACTTCGTTACGGAAGTTACGGATTCGATAACATCATTATTGTAAATGTCACGTAAAACTCACTTACGATGAATGTTTTTGAAAATTTACATACTTTGCATACTTTGGATATGTTTTACTTTGTTCTGTTTTCATACAGATTTGATAACATCGTAATTGTAAATTCCACGAGAAATTCACTAAGAATGCATGTTTTTGAACTTTGCATATTTTTTATTTTAGCCTGTTTTCATATTTATGAGGTTAAAATTGCCCCTTAAAGTTCATACGAAAAGGTACAAACTTTCTTATACAATAACCTCTACCAGCGTGGGACCAAAATGTGATGTTTACAGTTGGGCCGAACAATACACCACGGGCCAGGCTCGTGATAATCAGTTTTGGCCCGAATATCCGACCACGAGTCTCATGCGTGGTTGTAGCTTAAGAGGTTAAGATAAGATATTATAAGATAATGATTACTAAGATAATGAATATTATAATTAGACTGCGGATCTTTATGCAAAATAAAATGTTCGTGAACGTGCCTAAAAAAATTGAACCTAACTAGGAATTTATTTTATTCTGCAAATATTATAACATAAACTTTACTTTCAATCTTTTTTATATTTTTGCATATTGTTTGCATTTTGTAGGTTCTTGCACATTCAAATTTCCTACAAATGCATAAAGATCCGCAGTCTCGTTATAACATTGTGTTGAATCAAACTTGATATAAACTTAATTTAATGTTCTTGTCGACAGTCACCCTTATCAGGGGGTAAATTATTCCTAATCATTTGACTCTTTGAAGCATACATTTTTCTTTTCGTAAGAATTCCATGAAACTTGGTATACAAGACTTTTTAAAAGCCTTGATCCCAAGTCTGAATTCAAAATGTAGATATTCAACATATGTAGTGGATCCAATATGGCGAAACAAATGGGTACATAAATGGGTAAATATGCCGAATAGAGAAACCGTATGACCTTGACCTTGACATATGTTGTCAAGGGCACCCTCCTGAGTTTACTTATACTAATAACTTAACCGTCGTCACACTGCTTATTAAAAAGTTCGTGACAAAAAAAGGTGGTAACTATTTTGGTTATATATAGCACTTTTCTAGTTAAACTTTACCTTTTTTCTATACATATAACCTATACCACGATCTTTACTTGTACAGTAAAAAAATGGGGGTTCGGGGGCTCGCACCCGGTCGAGAGTACCAAACGAGTACTACAGGCTAAAGACGAACGGACGCGTTCACTGAGTTTTATATTTTAATTTGGAATAAAGACCATATTATAGTATAAGAAAATTAGTTTCTTAGATATTAGCCATTGTAAAAACGACGAAGCGCAAAATCTTAATTGTTGAAAATAAATGGCAAACAAATACCGTGACTAGATTCCTCTGAACCTTTTTTACAGATGTTTCCTACATAGATATATATCAGCTATAGAAAAAAGAATTTTACCGATTTTTTAACAGCAGTTCCTTTAAATTGTCCCCTCCGGATATTCTCTGATTCGTGAGTCATATAATTTAATGATATATTCATAAAGTCATACATTAATTTACTATACAATAACGCAAATAAAAAGTTATACGATTGCCACGCAAATGAGTTCAATAAGTAATTAATGTATGAGATACTTACGAGTGTGAGTGCACACCTGCGTATTGCGCTGCAATTTTTTTACTGTACGAGTAAAGATTGTGGTATAGGTTATATATATATAGAAAAAAGGTAAAGTATAACTGCAAAGTCCCGTCTGTAACCAAAATAGTTACCAACTTTTTTTATTAACAACTCTTTAATAAGCAGTGAGCGACGATTAAGTTATTAGTAAAAGTTACTCAGAAGGGTGCCCTTGAAGACACATGTCAAGGTCATAGTGGTGGACTCCTATTCGACATTTTTACCCATGTGGCAATCCTGCGAAGTAACGCTAAAAGTACAATAAACGGAATTAGAAATGTATATAAGCCAAACGCGTTGACAAGTTGTTGACACTGTTCTTCTGTGCAGCTTGAGTGTTATTTTTCTTTTATAATCGTGTGCCTCAAAGAGCTAACGAGATCGTCGACGAGCGCGATCGATTAACCAAAATACAACTCGGTTTTGTTTAAAACTCTAGTCGTCGGAAAAACGGATCAATAATATGGTTATATTTTTTGTGTTGGTTGTTTCAAGTCATGGTACGATTACAAGCTGCGATGGGAGCCAAAGGAGTACGGAGGGGTCCATATGTTACACGTGCCCTCTGACCACATATGGCGGCCCGACATAGTCCTCTACAACAAGTGAGTTTGCCTGCTGCTTCTTGTTCTATATTCTAATTACATCTTCTATAGTTTCACATTACATACTCTATACATACAGTAGTGGCGTAGCATGCTGCCGACAGACAGAAGCCGTTTGGACATCCATTTCTTCCAAAATATTTTCGGGTTGTTTACAATTTAGCGAATAATTTAGCATATTCTCCTGGTCAAATGAAACGTAAACGTAAAGATCGAATTACTATTCGGTATTCCGACACGTGTTTTTCCAAGTGCGTTCTAATTGGAATATCGCGTTAATCGAATAGGCGAGTACGTTTACAATTTACAATTGTTCGATGCAGAATTACGTTTCAATATTTATCGAACCCTCGGCTCTCTTTCACACTTTACCGCTAATAAGCGTACTATATGTACAGTGCGAAAACAACTTTCGTATTCTCATCTCTCGAGGAGGACGTATAGAAGGTATACGACGTACACGACGACGCGTATGCGCGTATCAACACGATCATGCGCGTAAACGTTCTTCCTCCTCGGCCGTTTCTAATATATGCCGACATACTCGTGCACGTTATGTCGTAACAAACAAACGAAAGAAGAAACGAGTGTCCACTCGACTTAACAAGAGAGGTACCATCGTCGTGCATATTGCATTTCAAAGTAGAACAGTCTATTTGATGTCAGAGTGCATCTCATATCGCGACGACGCTACGTTCCAAAAGTTACGGAAAAATGTGGGCTGGTGTCGAGTCGGCGATTTTAAATCCAACCACGAGCTTTTCGGTGTAAACTCCGGATAAAGTTTATCGGCCTTCCTCATCTCTTTCGCAATTATCGCTACGTTTGCGCGGCGGTAATAACCACAACTAGGGCTGTTTACGTGTTCGTTTACTTAGACACGAGCACAGCGACGGGAATCATTACCAAGAAAATTGCAGAAACATATAATACGGTCGCTCCGAGTTTACAAGATATCCGTATTATCCGCGTTTATCGTCAACGCACGGGTAACCGTACCTACCTCGTGCTATTATCTTATTTCACTGGAAGATGGATCAGGATCTTGTATTTAAATTCATTCTTTGAGTACCTTGTACCAGTTATTTGTATATCTGATTAATAAACACGACATTACTTATTAAATTGTAAAGAGCTTCGATAATATTGGGTTGGTGCATATGAAATGTTGTTTTTCCAGTGTTTCAATTACTCGGGTGAATAAGATCCATTTTAGTCTACTCTGTTATCGATTGATTGCAATCATATTATACAGGAAGGAGTACAGGGTGTCCCAGAATTAACGTAAGAATTGGATATGGGAGGTAGCTAAGTCGATTCTAAACTACAATTTCCTTGCATATGAAAAGTTGGGAAAAGTATAGAAGCAATCAGTATTTGTACGATTCTTATGACTAGACTGCGGATCTTTATGTATTTATAGGAAATTTGAATATGCAAGAAACTAAATACAAATTGCAAACAATATGGAAGAACATAAAAAGATTGAAAGTAAAGTTCATGTTATAATATTTGCAAAATAAAATAAATTCCTATTTAGGTTATAGGTTAGGTTCCTAGTTAGGTTTAGGTTGCATAAAGATCCGCAGTCTACTTACGACGAACCATTTACAGTACAGTTTGTAACGTAAACACATTAATTTATTGCTCCGTACGAATAAGTAAATATCAAAGTTCCAGTAAAATACTTTAAAAAATGGCTCGAACAGAGGAATTGAAGAAGATCCCACTTCGAATAACTAATAATTTAGTTAATTTAACGCTTAGAAGAGTTGCAATAATTATAAAATCAAAAAGAAATCTCACGAAGGAAGTATTAGATGGACTGGGAAGTAATGTCGTTTTTGCAATTTGAAATACTTGTTTAAAGTACTCATCAGCTCGTTGTTTTTTAACGATCTGGCATTGAAAATTTGAAGACTAGATGGCAAAAGGCTGTTGATAACGACGGCGAAAAATATAAATTTATTTAAAATTTGTTTGAATTTAATGTAGAAGAAACGACACTACTTCTCGATCTATCTAATATTATATACTTATAAATTAATGTAAATTTCTTTTTTTTTTAACGAACTTTTAAAAATTAAACTGTTGTGCGAATACTTATTGCTTCAATATTTCTATCGATTAATTGTTTTTTTTTGTTAATTTCGTAACTCACATAAATAGCTATCTAGTCTAGAGATTTCCGAGAATATGTAGAATGTCTTTGTTTATAAAAAATTAATTAAAGTAATTAAATTAAATTAATGTAATTAATTAAATTAAAAGTTAATAAATTACAATTTCATATAGTTTTTTTGGAAATTGATCGGTGTACGAATACTTTCTACACCCCCTGTAATTGAAATATCAATTCCGGAAGGTGACAAATAGAAGGTGAGAAATTTTTCTTTCCGTAAACTTTTGCACGTCGCTGTACACGCGAGCAAGTGCAGAGACCGCGTCTGGATTATAGGTCCGATATTGAAATGCTCGTGTGGATCATTATTTGCCCATTACCTCAATATTTATGTAGGTCGAGAACGGCCCTATTATGCGGTTATCACTGGGAATCTGCACCGCTGGGTGGCGATATAATACGGATATCATAGATACGCGCTCACCTTTGAGTTCGGAATTCGTCCTCTCCGCGAACGGATGTCTCCGACGAACACCGAAAGAACAATAGAGGAACGTACGAATCGAATTCATCGGGACATAAAGCAGCCCTAGTTCCGAGTTTGCGAGACTCGTACCGTTTTCGATCTCGTTCACGCATGTTTGCGTAACTTTTGCTCCGTACGCCGACAAACGAGCGAGAGCCAACCAAGTCGCTCGGCTCGTTTCCCGTTTGTCATTTGCCGTTTGTCGTTTGCCGTTTGCCGTTTGCCGTTTGCCGTTGGTTTTTGGCTCGTGCTCGACACTCACTTTGGCGAGCTCTCGATCTAGTTAACCGGATAGATTATTATTCAAATCGCATGAAACATGGGCGCTGCGGCGAATGTTCCTGTGAATGATTGTTGAGAAACGAGCGGAGCACACGAGAGAAATACGTTTCCGCTCGTTCGACGCCGCGGTCGCATTCGGGGATGCCGTCGATCGCCTACGACCAGACCGTGAAATTTAACATTTCTTCGAGACTTCTGCGACCGCGCTATGCGATCATGCCGATCACGTATCTATCTACGAGTTTCTATTTGATGCGATTGATTCGTTTAGTGCAAAATTGCCGCTGCTGTTGGCATTTAAAATGTGCGCGGCAGGATTATTTCTATAGGGTGAGAACTACGTAGGCTCTTATTTCGATCTAATCCAGTAGGTGATACGTACAAGATATACTACCGTTATCGAATAACAGAACGAGGTTATTTTAATTATTAAAAACTGTAATAGGAGATGCATTTAATTCAAGAAGGCCTCTTCTCTGCCGAGCATCGATTTAAGCAGTTTTAAATGGGAAATCTTTATTTTGCTTGAATTCGAGTAGAGTACACTACTTAACGCTAAATTTATCATGTAAGGGCATAGCATGTACGGGATGTCCAACACTAAATCGATACGGATGAAGCTTCTCTGATTTTAAAATTTGTTTCACACTACCGAGGCTTACATTGCATTCTCTCGATATTTCTCGTGTAGATGCTTTGGGTTTCCACTGTAAATAAGCGAGTATGTTCACTCTGTTGTTTTCATTTCCTGTTACTGGTTTTGGAACTTCTCTTTTGGGTTTGGTAAATGCACCATAGTGTTGCAAACTGTTATTCAATTTGTAAAACAATTGTCGCGATGGTTGTCGACGGTTTGGATATTTTTCCTGGTATCTAATCGAGTAGGTGATACGTACAAGCTGTACTACCGCTATCGAATAACAGAACGAGATTATTTATATTATTAAAAACTGTAATAGGAGATGCATTTAATTCAAGAAGGCCTCTTCTCTGCCGAGGATCGATTTAAGTAGTTTTAAATGGGAAATCTCTATTTTGCTTGAACTCGTGTAGAGTACACTAACGCTAAATTTATCACGACTGGTCAAATGTCCGTTTTCAACCTTTGGTATACAGTTCTTTCTCCAGCATGCTCCCATCATTATATGAATTATAAAACACTATACAAATATTAATCTGAAAGCGATTCTAATAGATAAAATAAATACTGTAAGTACTACTGCAATAAAAAAATATTATTAACACTTTAATGGCCGTACGTCTACGTAGTCAAACGTCGCCAGGGGCCGGCAATATTTTTTAAAAATTAATTTAAAAAATCTTTATGTAAATTCACGAAATAATTCAACATGTGCAAAAATAAAAGACATAAAATAAAACAGAACAACGACAATAACAACATATTTAATATTCTTCCTTTCTGTTATATTTATTGAAGCAATCACCTACATGTAACGGTACTTGGCAAGTCTTACACATAATATATTTAGGCTTTCTTTTTAATTACTGATACGCCACCACTATAGTGTACGCGGACGGCATAGTGTTAATTTAAAAAATCTACAATTAAAACCAGGCAACAAAACAATAATTACCTAAAATCAAAGACGTACCGATGAAATACGAAGCCAATAGTAATATCCACACTTGTTTACATTCATCAATCATGTTGCGTGAGCGGTCATCAAAGTGTTAAATTTAATTATATATCCAAATGCTATCGGTTGGCAAAATGTTAAGAGCAAACTATGCCAAGTGAAAATTGTCTGAATATCAGATAAGTATGTTAAACTTCTCGACTAATTTTATATATTCTCAGTTTCTACTGAAAATATTTCATATCTATACAAAATTTGTACGTTATATAACACTCGTATGTAAGAATTAAGTTTCTGCTTCTTCGTATCATTTTTCTCCAACGCCACGAGTTTCATTTCTTCTCTTCTCCCGCGATCGAGGAACACACCGTTTCCAGCTTTCTCCACTTAAACCCCTCTGGCAACAGATTTCCCGTCCCTCGGCTAACTTGATTTCTCGCGGTTCCATTAGTCTTCCTCTTATTTCTCTCCTTGCTTTCGACGTTTTCGTTCCTTATTTCTGACTCCCCGTCTGTTTGTTTCCGTCTTACTCACTTTTCGCGATTCGTTCCTTACGTTCACCCGGATTTCCTCATTTTACTTTTTTCACTTTTCACGATCACCGTGTACAAGGACACAGTTTCGACGCTTGGTGGACAGTATTAATCGAAATCTTCGGAAGCTTAGAAATTTCATTGTTTCAGTGTTCATTTTTCATTTCGAAGGCGGAAAATTTCTAGACGCTGTCCAGGCGCAGCGTGTTTTCCATGACCCATTTATATATGTGAAAAATGATAGTCTTAACTAAATCTTGTAACTACAGTGAGGAACATAATTATAGCACTACCCATATTCTCAAACGTTTCGGAACTTGAGTTGGTATGAAATAGAATCGTATGCATTGGACATGTCAAGACCAAGACAAGACCAACAAGATTCAATTTTTTTCATCTGAAAATATTACGTAGAAACTATAAACAGATGTTTCAAATTACTTGAAGTCCTAAAAAAAATGCTTTAGAATTTAAATTAAATTAAGATGCACGTTTTATCATACTATAATGATACCCATACCGATCATATTGTAGTGCTATGCCTTCTGTCTGTCTGTTCTATAAAAAAAATATTACCAATCCATTTAAAAAGTTTAAAGCCATCTTCGTTTCTTTCAAAATAATGTGAATATAAAAAAAAAGGAATTTGTCAGTTTGTTGTATATAAAAAACAATACTCCTTTTCCCTCTTTCATTTTTTTCTAATATTAACGATTTACAAAAAAGATGCTGAGTGGTAATAGCCTGAACACTCTGTATATACATCAACATATTTATACAAACATACATTAGAAAACATCAAACCTACCGTTTAATTTAAACAAATTATCTCAATAAACATAGAAGGTACGAATATTTATGAGACGGACTGTATGTGGCGTCTATTTTGAAAGTGGCAGAAGTCGTTACGTTTTTAAATCAAGATATCTAATGGTTAAATAGACATCATTAAATTGTGATTGTGACTTATGCCACTTTCAGAACAAACGTCTCATATGTATGTATATTTCAAAAAGCAGAATGTAAATATTCATAATAAACATCACAAATACTAAATTTAAATATAATTTGATTAAAGTTTTAAAGATTCCAAATCTATTTAGCTACTAAATCACACAATTTTGTTCACAGATTTCATTTTATAGATAAAGTTACATTCTTGTTATGTTTCGTATCATATCAGCTCTATTTTAACACTCTTAATATTAACACGTTGATTGTCACATGAATATACAGTGACGAGCAAAAGTGTAAACACACTCCGCTGATTTTACGTAAAAGGCGAATACACGACTAATTTTTCAAGTGATCGGTAAGGATTAGGTAACAGTAACTACAACGTGCATCTAATTAAAGAATTTAATGGTTTATTTTCATTTAAATTAATAATGTACAGAATATTTTATAATAATTGTGTTTTGAAACAATGTTTACAGTTTCGCACGTTTCGTCGGAAACGTTTATGATAGCATGTAAATATCAGGGAAATGAAACTGTCAATAAACACTGATTGTCCACTGTTTCGCAGTCAACTGTTCCACGCCATTGTTAGATTACTTTTCAGTTTGCGCGCTGTTTCATACGCTTAATCCAAGATGAAGCGACTTAGTGAAGATAAAAAGAACTCTATTATTTGTTTGTGTGATAAAGGTTTGTCGTTGCGGCAAATTGCAGAGAAATGTGGTGTCAGTCATACGATAGTTGCGAGAATAAGAAAAAGGTATGTTAGTGCAGCAATTTCTTCCTAAAACGGTAGACCGCGACTTTTTTCGGATAGAGCAGCACGTGAAATCGCGCACCGTATTCGGTCGGATAGTTACAAAACACCAAAAGTTGCTGCTTAGGAAATCGAAATAAGTGCTAGCGAATGAACTATTCGTCGTTCTTTAAAAAGAATTGGTTTGCGAGCGAAGGAAAAAAAAGTAAACCAGCTCTTTCAAACAAGAATATTAAACTACGGAAACAATTTGTTGACACGTATAAAGAATGAACAACCGAAGATTGGAAAAGAGTTATATGGAGTGACGAAACAAAAATTAATAGATTCGAATCCGACGGAATGTCCTGGTATTGGACCAGGTGGTATAAAACAAACTATGAAGTTTGAGATGGTTCAATTATGTGTTGGGGTTGCTTGGTTGTTGGTCCCTTAGTTCGAATCGAAGATGTAATACGCAGAGAACATTATTTGAACTTTCTACAAAGTAATTTTCCTTCTGTAGTTAATTCTATTGGATATGAGGAACGTGAAGTAGTATTTCAACAAGATGGGGATCCTAAACACACTGCAAAAATAGTTAAAACCTGGCTAGAAAATCAATATTTTTCTGTAATGAAGTGACCAGCACAAAGTCCGGATATGAATCCGATCGAAAATTTGTGGTCCATTTTGAAAAGAAGGCTGGCAAAATATAATAATCCACCTTCAGGTGTTCATGAATTGTGGGAAATAAGATAACAGGAATGGTACAATATTGAACCACAAATAATCACAAATTTCATTGACAGTATGCCTCGCAGATTAGAAGCATTAAGAAAAAGTAAAGGAAAGTAGACGAAATATTAGGTTGAAACCTTAATTCGTCGAGTGTAATTAAAGTGCAAAAATGTAAACATGGTTTGAGATCTCTACTTTTATAAAATGTTCTGCACAATATGAATATTAATGAAAATAAAACATTACATTTCGTTAATCAGATGCAGTTTGTAGTTACTGTTACCTAATCCTTACCAATCACTTGAAAAATTAGTCGTATTATCGCTTTTTACATAAAATCAGCGGAGTGTGTTTACACTTTTGTTCGTCACCGTATCTTCATGCTGATTAAGAACCCAATCAAACTATCGGCCAATAGAAAGTCTGCAGTCTGCGGAGGCTCTTACTCCAATAGTGTAAAAATCCGATGTTCTATTACCAACAAGAATAAATTCGAAAAGATCGTGGTGATCGCAAAACTTTGAAGAGATTTAAGATGCAATCTTGACTAAATTTCCGAGCTTGCAACGCTATTGCTAAAATGTGATTCCATTCCTCTTCTTTTTCTCTTTCTTCTCACCTTCATCGCAGACACTTTAGCTCGTCACTGTATGTGAACGTTTCTGTCAGAATAAAATTTTGTTTTGAGACAATTGAAAACTGAATAATCTAACATTTTCTCGCAGTCCTTATTTTTATAACGTTATCAAAGTTCATGATTTCTAACCAAATTTATTTTCTTTAAGATCTTACCTTCAAAATTATGTTATTTAATTCTATAGTGTAAGGATAATGTTAGGCAGAGTGAGATGGGTAAAGTCTAATAAACGAATGGAACAGATTAATGTGGATAATAATAATGAATTTAATATATAAAACACAAAAATGGCACACATATGTATAAAGTTCCGCACGGAGCGACGCTATAGAGGACTTATGGTACTAAAGCAAACCAACACTAATGCATTGTCATGCAATCAATATCCAACAGATATTTATTTAGAGGTTCGGCGAAAACTGCCAAAATTCCAACACAACGCACAATATATCAGACAAAATCAAATCGCAATACAAATTGAATGACTAATCAATAAATTACTAACACAAATTGATAAACATAACTGACAACTATAAAACATACAAACATACCCAGTGGCTTAAATATAAACATTCATCCAACATTCACATTACAATACATTACAATAGTAAAAAGCCCTGTCATCCACATCTGGGTGACTTAGCGATGAACGTGTTAAATCCTTTATTGTGTATGGATTACTTAATTCTAAAGTGTGTAAGAAAGTGTAAAGGATGATTCAGAGTCCGAATAACAGAGGGTTTGGTTAATGGAAAAATTGGGCAATGGAAGTTTGAATAATCGAGGTTCTATTGTACTTAGACGATACAGTCAGTCTGTCCCAACTGGTTACCCTTTTAAAGTCGATGTTCCGTTAAATGAGTGACTTGAAAATCATTCGTAAAAGCCATTTGTATGCACGCAAGAGATGCTGTGCGCCGTCCCGCAGAACAGAACGCCTATCGGAGCTCCACCAAATGCGTCCTAAGCCCCCTTGTCGCGTATTAACGTAATTTAATGCGTTGCCATAACGCGAGCCGTGCACCCAAATGCGCCGATACACTAGGTTGGCAAATATTAGTTACACGTGATAGACACTATATAGGTTCGTCTATCCTAAGCTACATCTACCCCTCGATTTACATAATTTCTTTTTACACGATTATCCAAATAATGGATTTCCAAAAATAATCACTAAAAGTTACAACTTATCTTTCGTTTGTTAATACTTACATGAAACCCATACGAGGTGGAGAAAGGGGGAATTCTCATTTTTACATGAGAAGCATTTGTATGAATTATGACAATAAGTATTCTGCAGCAGAAAACTGCAAATATCGTCTCCCTATTGCTAATGAATAGACCGCGGATCTTTATACAAAATAAAATCTTGGCAAAAGTACCTACAAAAATTGAACTTTATTTAAGCTTATTAAAGCTTAATTGAACGAATTTATTTTCCTCTGCAAATATTATAATGTGAACTTTACTCTCAATATTTGTTATATTCTTGCATACTGTGTGCATTTTGTAGTTTCTTGCACATTCAAATTCCATATAAATGCATAAAAATCCACAGTCTACTAATAAGTCACTTATGTATTTCTAGATGTGCTATATCTACATATTTCTTCATTTTTCATAATGACGGTGAATTATTTGAAAGTTCAAATATGAAAGTATGTTCCTTATTTGAGACTTCTTTTTTTTTTTTTTAAGAAGTCATCTAAGGACATTTGCCTGTCTCTGTTTCTTTCAGCAAGGAATCGTCGATAGCAAGACCGCATCGGTGATATTTCGTCTTGCCCTTGAATTTCTATTACACTCCCAATCATTTTGTATAAATTGATCCACAATGTCTCTTACAGTTTCCAAACTTCTTTTTACAAAGTCTCTTGCAAGTTCCTTTCGCTCCTCCTCTTCAGATATCCTAACTTCATCATCCTCTTGTGCACTTGTTCTAATTTACCCATAATTTCTGTTATAGTTGCTTGTTATATAGTAAACTTTTTTTTCCAAGAATTTGTTGATAGTTCCTTTTGGTCCTCATCTTCATCTCGTAATTTCTGTTCCAATTGCTTGTTATATAATAAACTTCTTTTGAAAGTCTGTTGAAAGTTCCTGTTGCTCCGAATCTTCAGAATCACTAATTTCGTCATCTTCGTGAATTTGTTCTATCTACTTGTTGTTCGTACTGTAATGACATGAAACGCGCAGTGAGACGCGAGTATCCGAGGAAGAAAGTCGTGCGCGATTTTGGGGAATACCAATACTACCGAGTGATACAGAAACAGCGTTACTCGGAGTACCGTTAATCGGGGTCTTACTGTATGTATGTCGATCTATTGTTAGCTCGAGAGAGACAACCATAGAAGGACAGCGTTATTACGTTGAGAAATCAACAGGGATGGAAGAGCAGTTCCTCGTGACGATTTGGAGAATCCGTTGCCCCGGATTAACGGTATGTGCCGAAGCCAGGATCACCTACGAAACGTGAGATAACACCTTCGCACATCCCCCAGACTACACACGGAAATGCGCATGACCTCGATTCATTGCTCAAAGGTTGTTCTGGAATTCTTATCAAGGCTAACCGACCTGAATATTTCTCGATACAAAAATTGCTTGTATTGAAGACTCTCTAATAAGCGCCACGAAATAATGTTACCCAATTTTTATTGGTCACCTCCATTTTCCAGGTAACAAGGAAAATAACAAAATCAGTCGCATGACGTAACTTTATAAACTTGGTAATTAATATTGTAAAAACTAAGGCCCAATGGCACAAAAGCTTCGAGGGTTACGATGTTTGTTACCCATAGAATAAACGTCTAAATTGTTGCGCACATCCAAGACACCATAGGTGTAATGCTCTCTTGTCAGTAAGCATTAACAACGATTGTTCTGTCAGACCTAACCCAGAGCTTTTAGCGCAGAGCTCCGCAACCGCTGGTCCGCGATGATTTTCTCGAGAATAAACAAACTTTTTAACCACCGCATTAGTTTAAATTTTTCTAAGTCATATACTCCTCTAATTTTTTGCCAATATGTAATTTATCTGAATTGAAATTGTAAACAAAACAAAAACATGTAATTACCACCTTTGTGTCTGAGTGACGACGGACTTTTGTTAATTAACTTTGATTAAATGGGCATAAGTAAATACCAAACAACAAACTTTATATTTAAATTTATACAGGAGATTTTTTTACGTGTTCTGTAACTATACATTTTCATTCTTGTGTTGGTGTACAATTCAAATTGCTTTATATGTATACAACTTAAACAAAAGTAAATATCTACATACATAGAGCTATTTTAATGTGTTTTTTCTTGATGAAAACATATATGTATTATTGTAATTTATGTATTTGTAAGCTTTTACTTGTGGTGTGGCGCGAAATTATCAATAGGACATTGTTATGGCGTGAAAGATAAATGGTTGCAGAGCACTGTTTCAGCGCATGACGAAACTTTATAAACTTGGATAATTAATATTATGAAAACTAAGGCCTAATGGCACAAAAGCTTCGAAGGTTATGATGTTTGTTACCTATAGAATAAACTTCTAAATCATTACGCGAATCCATGACCCCATAGATGTAATGTCCCCTTGTTAATAATAAATATAGTCACACTTTACATCGATTATCGATTGATTCTAGTCAAACGTTCATCGACGTTTGACCTTTGATTTCTCGAGAACAGATTACGCCACTCCGTCCGCTCTCGGAACGTTATACTTTGGTCTAGTTTGATCGTTTTTGGAATTTGATCTCCACACTTTACTAAGTACGAGACGCTGTTCGAAAGAGTGCGGATAATGTGCATCCTGCAAAACTGACCATCCTTTGTCACTGATCAACCATAACTGCGAAAAATATAGGAAAGTCGATCTAACGTATTTCTAAACATACTTCCGAGTGAACTTTCCAATCCTTACTTGCTAAGTACAATATGTTTGAACGCATCTACTTCAAGATATACAGGGTGTCCTAGCCTAAATGATACGGAGCTCTAACTCCAAAACTATCGGTCGAATGTAAAATTTCAAATATGGAAATTGCATGGTAAAATGGGGCTCATGTTTCAGCGAGAAGGAATTTTTGTCAACTTTGTTATTTAACGAGATATGATAGTCAAGTTTCGTTTTTCAAATGGAACTATATGTACACTTTTTTTGATACCATGCGATTTTACCACACTTTTCAAGACGAATTCATTAAGCTTTAATGTATTTACCCCAGAACATTGGGATTCTTCCCATTTTCCTTCCTTGGGCCTAGAATCCCAAGCAGGATCCTCTGTATCGATTACAAGAACCGCATGGTGCTTACTGCATCAATGATCCGAGATGTTTCCTTAAAAATTAGCAAACTTTGAAGCGTTCTATCTTGAAGACTAATAAAAATCGGGTAAATACATTAAAGCTTGATGAATTCGTCTTGAAAAGTACTATCGCATGGTATCAAAAAAAATATATAATTCCATTTGAAAAACGAAACTTGACCATCATATATCGTTAAATAACAAAGTTAACAAAAATTCCTTCTCGCTGAAACATGAGCTTTATTTTACCATGCAATTTTCATATTTGAAATTTTGCATTCGACCGATAGTTTTGTACTTAGGTTGGGACACCTTGTACAAACTAGCAAATTTTCCTAACAACGATATAGACTTTTTTGACTAATCTATTACATTTCTTCAATCTACTCCTCGTAAGATCATGCTAACATGCTTAACTAGCAACCAACAACCATAACTATTGTGGTATGCTGTAATACCCTTGTAAACTTTATTGTTTATTAACCGCATTGTTTATTATACAGTCTATCCCATAAATATTTTTACTCTCTATGTCTATTGAAGAAGTTTGGCTAAATTAAATAATAGTTTTGATATTACTAAATGAATTTGTTATTATAAATGTGTATATGAATAAGCTTATACATGTACATATTTATACATATGTATATACTGTTAAGGTTACATGAAATTTGTGTGGGAACACACCTGTTATATCTCACTATTCTCTTTATTTATGTATATATATATATATGAAAAGTATACCAAAAATTAATCTATATAAAGAAAAACTGAAAATTTAATTTTCTCGCACCCACGTGCTCATATTTCGCTCGCTCTTTATACTCTACTCTGAAAAACATGTACAGACAACAATGCTTGTGGGTTGGTTACAGCCCGCACTCACCTTCCGATGTGTTTACATGTCGGATACGCGTACAGAGATACCTACAAGTGAGCGACAAAGCGCCAACTTTAATATACATATATACATCAACATATTTGTACGTATAAACATACATTTGGAAACATCAAACATACCATTTAATTTAAACAAATTTCTTCAATAGATATAGAGGGTACGAATATTTATGGAACTGAATGTATTAATGGATTATGTCCATTCATATAAATAAATGAATATGAAGCAATAAGCCTAATGCTTTGAGCCATTCAAATAAACCCTTCACTCGTCTGCATAGATACACATGTACATATGTTCCATCTATTAGCTTTTCAATCGTTTAGGAAATATATTCAGGTATTTTCATCGAGAAATATAACAAATTCTTTGAGATATGAGCGATCTGCTAGAGGATTTCCAATAAAAATATGCTTTGCATTCAATAACTTTACGCAAAACTGGATATTAATGGATTATATTCATTTACATAAACAAATAAATATAAGATAAAAAACCAAATGTTTTGAACCATTCAAAATAAACTTCCATTCGTATACAGTGGGTGTAGAAAATATTCGTACACCGATCAATTTCCATAAAAACTATGTGAAATTGTAATTTATTAACTTTTTTTTATAATCAATGATATTTTACATATTCACGGAAGTCTCTAGAGTAGATATAGTCCAAGCAACAATACTAGTTAATATAATTTGCAAAATTAACAAGAAAAAAGCAATTAATCGATAGAAATGTTGAAGCGAATAAGTATTCGCACAACTGTTTAACTTTTAAAACTTGATTGAAAAAAAAGAAGTTAAGAAACTACAATTTCACACAAAAGTTTTTTGGGAAATTGATCGATGTACGAATACTTTCTACACCTACTGTACATAGGTATACATCTACAAATTCTGTTCCATCTGCTGGTTTTTCAATCGTTTAGGAGTATTCATCATTCGGTAGAAATGACTTGAAATACATTTTAATTAAAATTCTGTTCATTTGTCGTTTATTTTTCTCTTCGGTTCTCGGTGACCTTTCATAGAGTCGAGAGTGGAAGACGCTCACGCCGAATCCAGGCGTCCTGGTCGGTATAAGGATTTACTTTTTTTTTCGAGAGCTTCCTGACTCCCGAAGAAGGCAACCGAGTTTCCACGAGAAACCTCTTAGACGCTTAATTTTAACTTAATCTTCCGCAGTTAATTCGAATCCTACGAAGATCCTCTTACTTCGGATAATAAAGTCCTGCGTTGAGGCACTCGATCGATATAAATAATAGAACATCGCCTCTTAACGCAGTCCTTACACAAATCGAAGAATGTGATTTCTTTTATCCATCAATTGGCTTTCAACATGTCACCCATATATAAGTGACAGGACTTTTTAGTAGGAATTTAAAAAACTTATTCTGAAAATAAGGTTAGAAGATCAAATACTTTGACAAATCTTAAATTCTATAGCTCTCAACTATTTCAAAACATAATTTTAGTCTCACAAAAATTATCGCGGCAATCAACGTGTTAATTGAGATTGTAAAACTGTTATATCTGCAATATTTGTTGCTTCGACGATCACCATAAATATATAACGGATATTGATCTTATTCAAAATACTATTCAAAATCTATTCAAATTTTACCATGTCACTTCTACTATTTTTCTTGGATTTAGGAGACATTCTGTTTAGCTCTTTATATTTCGACGGAAAGTATGGGCCATTTTATTTTCAAAAACATTAACTATAATTATTATTAGACAATATTAAGATTATAGAGTCATTCGAAAAGAGTCATTGTGTAATGGCTCCAATATTGTAATTTTCTTTGAAAAGCCAAAATAAACATTATTTTTGTATTGCTCAATATACGTACAACAAACCCCAGCAAACAGATTTTCCATTGAGTCAATTATTTCCGGAAAAAAATTGTTGAATATCATTTAGCTATAATTTTCACGCCAAGGTGGCATCCACCCTTAAATCTCGACTTAACCCAAATGGGCTTCTTCACTTTTAAAAACATTAACTATAATAATAATTAGACAATATTAAGATTAGAGAGCCAGTCGAAAAAGACTCGTGTAATGGCTCCAACATTGTTATTTTCTTTGAAAAGTCTAAACACAAATTATTTTTGTATTGCTCAGTATATATTTAGCAAACGCCAGCAAACAGATTTTCCATTGAGAAAATTGGTTCCGGGAAAAAAATTGTTGAATACCATATAGCTATAATTTTCACGCCAACGTGGCTTTCACCCTTAAATCTCGACTCGCTTCAAATACAATACGAATCGAGAGTTGTCCATTTCATCGTGCCTATTCTACAGATTTGAACGACATTTTATCATGAATATTCATACCCGAGTCCACGCATAAGCCACGAATACACGGTTCCTCGGAATTGAAAAGGTATGAAAAAATTAATATCCCGGCCGGTCGTTTAAATTGAAGCTCGCGCGTCGATAGAACATCGGGTTTATTCTTCATCGTTACGACCGTCGTCATCGTCGTCATCGGCATCGTTGTTTCCTCGCGGAAGACGACCATCCACTTCGCTCACACCTTTGGAGCTCCTTGCATGCATTAGCGAGATGAAAATTACTCGTGAGCCTCCATTCTACGCTCCACTTTCGCCGTTGTCCTTTTCATTTCTCAGCGGGCCGTTTGAGAGCTTCTCTCGCTCGATTAAGCGTCTTCCTCTGCCAAGAAGAACTGGTTCACTAATACAGCGATGACGACTGTGATAAAGACAATCAGGTCAAGTCATTAATTAAATTTAACAGCCGGCGCAATGCATCGATCCGTCCGTTGAGGGGACTAGACGATCGAATTGCTCTAAAATAAACCCTTCCTTGGGAATTGATTAAAAACAAACGAAAGAAGAATGGAATAAAATATGGAACAACAAACGAACAAAAACTCACAATATAACACACGACTTTTGTAGGGAGGTGGAACAAATTTGGACACTTCTTGTGATTAATATATTTAATAATTGATTAGAGTATTAAGACATCATGAATGCCACGCATATGCTTTTTTTAACTTGGTTCACTCTAACCTTTTTCCGTCACACGCATACTAACCTAACTCACTGTCCACGCATACCAAAACCAACTCTCACAACTTTTACCAAACAGTACCCCAAAGCAACATGACCAGGAGAGAAAAAATAATAATGACTAGATTGAGAACTGAACACTCAAAAAAAATATACACGTCGGATTGAGTAACCTTCTCCTTTTTCGAAGTCGGTTAAAAATCACATGAACACCTATTAAATAAAACGAACCCTTCCCACTGCGACTCCTGCAATAAGGAAATTATAATTGACCACCTACTGTACGAATGCAGAAGATTCAAACTACAAAGAAGGAAGTACAACCTAAACCCAGAAACAGCACTAATATTCCAGAAACATGTTCAAAATACCATCAGTTACCTCAAGGACAACAAACTCTACAATAGAATATAGCACCGTTAATTAATCAGAAACCCAATCGAATTCGTCGCTAATTACCATACTGTAGATGCGACATAAAATAAATCCACATAGAAAAAAAAATTAATTGCAAGTTTCGTCCTTTTTTTTTTTTACTCAATTTTTCTGTGCATTTTAACACTATGATTGCCATGTTACGCAGGTATGGGTGACAGTACTTTTCATTGATGAAGTTGGTCGGATTTAATATGTTGACTGGCAG
This sequence comes from Hylaeus anthracinus, assembly GCF_026225885.1. Lineage (NCBI taxonomy): Eukaryota > Metazoa > Arthropoda > Insecta > Hymenoptera > Colletidae > Hylaeus > Hylaeus anthracinus. Next base: position 662,284 of record NW_026533254.1, read on the forward strand.
ACTGATAATCGTGAAACTTCCTACGAGGTTAAAATTATATTTCTATCCAATTAGAAATTATGTAATCTAACCTTTGTGGTAGTAATTATTTTGCAACCTCTTTAGACTTTACCAATACTATCCAGATTTATTTTTTTCGACACCTCAGCTTCAAAATTAATCAATTTAATTTCTCAGTGAAAACTCTTGTTATCCATACATGGGTGGCAGTGCTTTTCACGAGGAACTAAAAAATTCATTCTGTAAGACAAGCGTCGAAGGAAATAAATTTAAATGAAATTCATGAATTTTGATGAAGTTACGAAAATAAATACCTAGATAAATGTTTGATTATGTAGTCTATAATGGTCTAAATAATATTTAATCCTAGCAGAAATTTTCTAGAATGTTTGTCTGACAGTTAACGTGTTAAACATAGAATAATGGGTGTATAGTTAAGGATCCTTGGGATGAAGATAGGAAATCTCGTCGAGTGAGAATTATGAATTTCCGAATATGAAAGTAACGTCGATGAACAATGCGTAAATCTAATTTCATTTGACATTTGATTGCATTGGTCACTTTTAAGAAGGTAAATTTACGTTTTATAAAGTCATGTTTAGCTGCATCTCACGCTTTACCTACGTATTTATACAACATTATAGGTAGGTATATTTTATTCTTACCCACAATCAAAATTTTGTATATTTACGTATTATAAAGTGACACATAAGGTTGTGACCAAACCAATCATAAGAACGATTTATGATTAATATATTTTTGCGTAAATGCTATAAAAACTAATGATAATAATAGTCGTAACAATAATAACAGTATTTTGAAAAATAAAGAAAGGTCGATGTTGGAAATAGCGAGGATCGACTACGTTCTTGATCAAATATTTAATTAACGGAGTTCACGCGTAACAAAGGTCGATTATTTTAGTTGCGAAGTTCGTCGACTTTTCACGATAAAAATTTCTTTCTTGTAAAACGAAGATTGTTCGTATTCTGATTGTCAGCGTGAACTTTGAACACGTCGGGATTTTCGATGGAGTAATTAGCCACCGATCGATGCTCCGAACTCCCTTGTCGGGTTCGTGAAAACTTTCTGGGAAGTTGAGTACGTGCTACATAATCGACTGCATTCAGACCCAATTCAACAAGAATTTTAGCTGTTGCTAATCCGCTGGGTCGATCGAATATTTAAATAAATCCAGAAAATGATTCAGTTTCAAAATGTTCTCTCCCTTAATTTTTGTATTCATATTCCAAATAACACAATCCAAGTAGCCATATTAGTACATACGATGTGACAACTTCGTTGTATTCATTTCTAAATAACACATTTGTTTATATTTCCTCGTTGTAGATATCTTTATTTACTTTAACGATAGATATCATCGTAATAATCATATTTAATGATTTAATAACTTTTGTCTGCAGTCAATATTAAATAATTTGGTGTATTCTCGTATAACATAGGAATATTTTTGAGTTTGATATTTTTTTTTTTATGAATTTAGTTCATGCATTGCATTTTTGTGAAAATACAGTCGCAATCCCAAATCTTTGGATTAAGCTTGATTAAAAAATAACCGAGTGATCCTGATTCGCATAACAGGAGTCTCGTAATGGTTATTGTTTAAATATTTCACATAGTTCTATAACGAGTAACTGTCGTTTCCATCCTGTTCATACCCAACAGTACCGCGGAACATTTGCCATCGGTGTACATCGAGCTTAAAAATAACTGAAGTATACGATGGCCGTGGGACCATATTTTCATTAAATTTCGTCAGCTGTGCGACTCAAAATAATATCACTATATCGAATCAGTATGCAGAATTTTCGGTATAAATGGTGTTAACACCGATTATTTGCTGGACGCAGTACCTATAAATATGACGCGTTCCACTATAATTCTTCGCGGATAATACATCTGCCCAGTGCAATTATCGATTAGTTCACGAACGTGTCGGAAACGTAATGAAGGGGTTCAATGGCTCTTCAATTGCCAACATGAGACAAATTCAACGACAGACCTCGACGTAAAATGCTGTTTGATTTTAATCAATTTTACTAATTGCGCTTAAAAATGTATTATGAGGTTAAAGATATTTCCGAGGTCGAAAAAAGGCACTACTTCGCGAATTTGTTTTTATGCTCGGTTCATGTATTTTATAATCAGTGCCTCGTTGTTCGAAAGACTGTGGGTGTAAAATGTATTCGTACACCGGTCAATTTTCAAAAAACTTTTGCGTGAAATTGTAGTTTCTTAATTTTTTTTTTTATAATCAATGATATTTTATATATTCTCGGAAATCTCTAAGATAGATATAGTCCAAACAACATTTACTAATTAATATAATTTGTAAAATTAACAAAAAAAAAGTGAAAAGTGGGTAAAAGTATAGAAGCAATAAGTATTTGTACGATTCTTATGATGAACCATTTACAGTAGAGTTTGTAACGTAAACACATTAGTTTATTGCTCCGTACGAATTAGAAAACATTAATTTTACAGTAAAGTACTTAAAAAAAAGACTCTAATAGAGGAATGGAAGAAGATCCCACTTCGAATAACTAATAATTTAGTTAATTTAATGCTTAGAAGAGTTGCAATAATTATAAAATCAAAAGGAAGTCCCACGAAGGAAGTATTATATACTTATAAATTAATGTGAATTTCTTTTTTTTTTAATGAAGTTTTAAACATTAAACAGCTGTGCGAATACTTATTGCTTCAATATTTCTATCGATTAATTGCTTTTTTCTTGTTAATTTCGCAATTTACATAAATAGCTATATTTTTTGTACTCTATCTATTCTAGAGATTTCCAAGAATATGTAGAGTATCATTGTTTATTAAAAGAAAAAGTTAATAAATTACAATTTCACATAGTTTTTTTGGAAATTGATCGGTGTACGAATACTTTCTACACCCACTGTAAGACCCAGATGGACTTCTAAATTTTAAAAACTTTTGAGAAATAGAATAAATAAATGGTTAAAGCTTTCAGAATACCAAAAAAGATATTTCATAGCCCGCGGAAATCTCAAAGAGGTCGTTTTCAAATGTTTTCCCAAGGCATCTTGTAGGGCGCACGATGCGGCGAGAACACAGAACGTTTTTCACAGAACTCCATTTTTCAAATCGTGCGAAACGATAGTTCCTACAAATCTTGTCCGATTCTTCTAAAATTTTGAGGGCGACATCTCTAATATCTCGAATACTTTCTACAATCACTGTATGCTTGAAGATATAACACGAAAATTTTCATCGGAAAATGTAAAACGTTGTTCGAGATATGTACTGCAATCTGTTGGAGGATTTCTAATAAAAATATGGTTTGCAATGCTACCGATAACTGGATCATCTGGAATTGAAAATTCCAACGAATTTGTTCACAATAATGTTGAAATTAATCGTAGCTTTCGAAAAAATATTGACTTTTAGAAAAATGGCTCATATCTAAAGTTAATAAAAATCGCTTTATATTCTTCATATAAACAAATGTACCTACTTAAAAAAAAGAAAAAAACACGAAACGATTAGGTTGTTGCTCCGTGGATTTATTTAATGGAGGGTATTAACAAAACTTCGCTTGATTGATCTTTGATTAAATATGAATCACATGAACAAATTTAAATTGACCACCCGAATGTGATGAAAAACGTAGAAAAGAAAAAGATCACTGACATCCTGGTCAATTTAGAAATTAGCATATGTGAAGATTTCGGTAAAAATGAACAGCTTCTAGCAACATGGTTTGATATTGAAAAAGCCTACGACATGATATGGAAACGAGGTGTTATAAGGTATTATAAATACGCTTACAAGAAATAAGGACAACAAGAAATAACATACAAAGAAGGAAGTATAGTTTAAACCCAGAAACAGCACTAATATCCCAGAAACATGTGCAAAATGTTAGGTAGACTGGAAAGTAATATCGTTTCTTGTATATTAAATTCAAAGAAATTTTTAAGAAATTTCTACTTTTAATCAATTATGTAATCGCTCTCGTTATCAACAACGTTTTGAATGGACAGCGGATATTTATTAGTGTGCAAATTTTGAATGCCAAATCGATAAATGAATGAGCTAATTATCGTTAAACAAGTATTTAAAATTGTAAAAACGACATTAATTTCCAGTCTACCTAATACTATCAATTACCTCCAGAACGCTAAACTCTACAGTAGTATATAGCACCGTTAATTAATCAGAAACCCAATTGAATTCGTCACTAATTACAATGCAGTAGATGCGACGTAAAATAAATCCATATAAAAAAAAATTATCACTAGATACCGATAAACTATATTTGTTCTTTTCATTGGTTGTTTATAATCGTATCAAACGCTCCAGTGAGTCATCCGCGATTTGGTAAATACTATTGTATTAATTGAAACTATTCGAATAGTGTACGTATTTATTCCTGTGGAACATAGTACTTTTTCTGTTTTTTTTTTTTTACCTATTAATAGGAAGAAAAATGCTGTATCGATTTCATGGGACGTTTCTAAAATCCTTAATATTACAAATTAAACGTTACTAATTGGAAGCTTGCTCTAAACCAGCGTAGGAACTGCTACAAATCGAATGAAACGCGAAGTAAATTTTTCTAAACGAAGTACATCTACGACCACTCGAGAAATCGACGTTTCTCGAGGAACGTCAAAGGGTGGGTTGAGGGGGGCCGAAGTGTATCATCGAAATGTACGACCGAAAGATGACTGAATCCAGCGAAACCCAGTGACACGAAATACTCGTCTGCCTCGCGTACTCCTTTTGTGACACATGTATATTTTTTTTATGTCGCCAGTTTTTTTTTCGCTTCCGACACAAAGAGAAATGGACAACGCCGAGGGTCACGTAGTAGGTGATAACCTAGAATGCGATACGTCTATGATATCAAGAGTGGTGAATCTTCGCAGGGTGCTTCGGGAATTGCGAGATTCGTTGCGAGACGAGAGACTTAATCTTCATCGTGAAATAGAAATTACGATATTGCAGAAGTTTGTCGAGTTGCAACGTAACTGCGAAAGTTTGACAGGTTAGTTTTGATTTTCTTCCCTTCGTACGATGAACAAAAGTTTCGATCTGGAAGAAAGGTGCAGATATGTACATTGTATAGCTGAATCATCTTATTATTGAGGCTTTTCACCATTTTGTAAGGGAGTTAATATCGAATAGAAGAATTATGTGCACTCAGTGTAAGAAGTATTTGTACAGCAACCAATTTAAAATGAAACTAATAAGAAAAGAAATAAGAGGTTAACATTAAAAGTAATCAACTATAATTTACGCAAAATCTACTTTAAAAAATTAAATACACATGTCGAATTGAGTAACCTCCTCCTTTTCGAAGTCGGTTTAAAATATGTAGGAATGTCGGTTAATTATTTCTTCCTCTACAATTTATCAATTAAATAAATATAGAAAGTTTTATTTTGAATTGATTCTTGTACGAATACTTATTACTAGACTGCGGATTTTTATGTATTTATAGAAAATTTGTATGTGCAAGAACCTACAAAATGCAAACAATATACAAGAATATAAAAAAGATTGAGAATAAAGTTCATATTATAATGCTTGTAGAGTAAAATAAATTCCTATTTAGGTTTAATTTTTGTAGGCACGTTCGCGAAGATTTTATTTTGCATAAAGTTCCATAGTCTACTTATTCCACTGATTGTATGTGTCTTTGATCTATTTCTCGCTTCCACGCGTGCTTATGGAACGGATACATCGTAAATAAAGCAAATTCTACGTAAAACGTTACAAGTTTGCCAATATTGTTTTTAGAAGTCGTGTAAAGGGTGATCAAAATCTGTAACTCGAATACGAGTAAAGAGAGAAATATATCCTCGAAATTGTAGTTATTATAAGTAAATAAAATGGAAACTAATGGAAAAAGTATTACAAACAATTTTATTTTTTTTACGTTCAACTCAATGTTACAGTAATGTTACACTCCCTAAAGTATCCAATAAATAATTAATAAACACAATTATTGATATTTTGATACATACGTATTTTTGTACTACTCTAAACCAGTCCCTTTTCACAATTATTTTAAATTTTTACTATCTTGGACTACAAAGAATTGACTTGGTTTTTTACAAACAATGTGAATAACACTCTCTAAAGATTAAAAAGAATTCTGTGGGGTAAGAAATAAGAAAATTTGTTTTGTAAAAATGTAAATATTAAACGAAACATTCTGTCGAATGAGAGTAGACAAATATTTCACTTTGACGCATTTAACAGTCGGTCGAATTAATCATGATATATTCGATACAAGTTTGCAACATTAAAAATCTCTTGTATAAATAATAAGAAAATTTGATTTGTAAAAATGTAAATATTAAACGAAACATCCTGTCGAATGAGAGTAGGCAAATATTTCACTTTGACATATTTAACAATCGATCAAATTAATCATGATATCATGATTACAAACAAATTTAAAATACAATATATTCAGTTCCCATTGAACTAGGTAGGAGGATGAGAGTTATTATTTGTTTGGTACATTTTATGGTTCGATAATCATAAGTAGACAGCGGATCTTTATGCAAAATAAAATCTTTGTGAACGTACCTACAAAAACTAAACATAAACAGGAATTTATTTTACTCTGCAAGTTATATAATATGAACATTACTTTCAATATTTTTTATATTATTGGCTACTGTGTCCATTCTATATTTTCTTGCACGTTCAGATTTTCTATAAATGTATAAAAACCCGCAGGCTAGTCATAAGCAAAGGTATACAAAAATCGGTGTTTCCTTGGAGGCGGAGTTTTCACTCCGAACCCTATTATTTGCAATGAATGGAGAGGACAACTAATACGTACCAAATAGTAGAGTTAATATCTAGTCGAAAATAGTCGAATAAACCATTTTCGCGATACAAACGTATATAAAACAATGACTTGGCCTATAGATTACGCGAATGGTAACTTCTGGTTAGGCAAGGATGTATGGATTCCGGGCGTCGGCGGTCTCAAATTGCACGGAGTCGTGTGCTCGAACGGAGTAAGTTGGCAGCTCGTTAGTTGGTGTCCAGGTTGTAATCCGTATCGAAACCTTGATCAGGACACGTCGAAGACGAACTACCTTACATGCCTTGGGAGTTCGATGTATCAGAGAACCATTGACGAGTTGCAAGATGAACTGAACTCGTTCGAGCGACGTCTTTCAGCGGCGACGTCGAGCTCCTATAGGAGGAAAATTTACGACCTCGAGGCAATCTGCTGTGCTGACCTCAACAGAGTGAGGTCCAGGTTCGTGAAGTCCCTGCAGGCCTTCGAGAATACGATTGACTCGATCGAGGAACTTTACCCGCGGAGAATCAAGGATCCGGCCTGCCGATGCGGCACAAAGAAGCCTCCGATAGAGAATAACACGGACGCTTTCCGGCATGAGAGACCAACTTCGAGGAACGCCAAATACGATCGATCGTTGCCACGATCCAAGTACGTTATAACACGCACACGCTGCGCTTTGATATTTCCTGCTGCATAGCGAGTGTTATGTATACGGTGACGTACAAATCACCACCTAAGAGTTTTAGTTCTTCTTTAACCCTTTCACTGCGGGACGATTTTTGCTGAAAATTCTGAGGGCCGCGTCACTAGAACAATCGAATTTTTAAAAAAATATTATCTTATAGAGAATGTCAAAATGAAACTTTTTTATATTTGCAGTTTATTCATACGGCGTTTAGTTTCAGAGATAAAAATTGAAAAGTTAGGAGTTGCTCTTCCTGAAATTCGATTACATTTGCAACGCTGCAAATGAAATGCATCAGTAGGTGACAATTACTCATTCACAATTAACTATTAATAAACATTAATTGATTTTCGGTTATTCGGTGAATTGGTAGGCATCGGTGGATCCTACTACCTATACGAAATTTGGAAGAATTTCGATGACATTCGACCAACTTGCGGCAATTTATATTTTAAAATTGAATTGAATTAAGGGAAATAACTTTTTAAGTTGTTTAAATTTTATTTTTGAAACAAAACGTCGGATGATTAAATCGTAAATATAAAAAATGTTCGTCTTGTCGTTCTCTATAAAGCGATATTTTTAAAAAATTGATTTAACGAATGTAAACATTTCTCAGAGTTTAATTTTCGAGGACGAATACATACGCTCTTCGCATTTAAAGGGTTAATAGTGATTCCTTGCACTACAAGGAATTGAACTACAGACTCTTTAATAAAAGCGTGGAGACAATATTTCTTTTTATAAAAACTTTTATATATGAGTATGTTTAACACGTTGACTGCCACGCTAACTTTGTAAACATTTTTATGAGGATGAAATTTTGTTTTAAACTAATTGGAATCTATATAATCTAAGCTACTTAAATTATTATTTAAATTTTTATTTTTACGACTGTGTCAGAATTTAGGAATCTCATCCAGATTTATTTTCTTTGACACCTCATCTTCAGAATAAGTTTTTTAAATTCATAGTGAAAAGTCCTGTGATCTATATATAGGTGACGTGGCGGTCAACGTGTTAAAATACTAATATGTATTTGTTTGATGACGAGTCTGGTCATGCTTTTCGTTAACTTTTCCGCGTTTGACACAAACAGGGAGCGCTCCATATTTCGCGAATTCGTCGGATTAATGGTTCCAGTGTTAAAAGTCGTTGCCCTCGGAGCTCGTATTTCATGATTGATCAAACGTTTTCGATAGGATTAGCGTCTAGAGACTGGAATGGGCATTCCAACACATTCATACCATTTCTGGCTCTCCACTTGCTTCGATGCTTTGGATCGTTATCCTCTTGAAGAATCGATTGATTATTATTTTTAAACCAATGTTTCACCGATGCTGACATGCTTCTTTTATAGAATTCAATCACTTTCCGTGTCATCAAAAGCGTCTATAAATATGCGTGAAGCGTCATTGTCGCGAACATTGAAATAATCCCAAACATTCGTTTTTTATAGGTGTTTATCACTTCGTTGAGTAACAGAATTCGTAACTCTTTCTTGTGTAAATAGTATCATTTTAATTTAGCAATATTATTCACAATTTTTAATTTCCATTTTTACTATTTCGCATAGAACATAATACTTCGAGAAGACATTTTTATGAAAAGATTATCGGACATAACACAGTAACGAAAAAGTTTAGTCTGATTGTGATTACTTTTCAATTAACACATTCACGACCGGCAGATATTTCACGTTTCTACAGGATTATCCAAAAGTACCGTTAGGATGTTGAATGAGAACGTCTACCAAACACCATGTCTATTTGTTGTCACTTTCTTTTATTTCTAACCTACAATGATAGACAATTTGAACTATGGAGTCGTATATGATTGCAGAGCGTGTTAAAGTGATTAAAAATTATTTTGAAATTCAGTGTTCAATAAAAAATACCCATCGTAAATTACGAGATATTTTCGGCGTACATAATCGTCCATCGGAGCAAATACTTAGAAATTTGGTTAAAAATTTGATGAAATTGGATCTGTTCATGATAAACCAATGTCTGGCAGATCAAAAACAGTTCGGTCGAATGAAAACATTGCTCCTATTCGTGAAAGTGTTGCTAATGATCCATCAACTTCAATTCCACGTTGTTCTCAAGAATCGAGTATTTCTTATGGTAGTTTGTGGCGAATTTTGCATAAAGATTTGCATTTGCATGCTTTCAAACTTCAATTAACTCAAGAATTGAAATAACGTGACCATTTGCAACGCAGAAATTTCGTTAATTGATTGTCGGAACATTGTTCAATTGATGCATTGTTTTCACACAACATCATCTTCAGCGATGAAGCTCACTTCACATTGGATGGACACGTCAATAAGCAAAATTGTCGCACATGGGGAGATGAAAATCCAAGAGCCATTAAAGAAAAATCACTTCATCCAAAAGAAATTACTGTTTAGCGTGGATTTTAGTCGAAAGGCGTAGTCGGTTCATTCTTTTTCGAAAACGAGAATGAAGATGCAGTTACAGCGAATGGTGCACGTTATAATGAAATGATTATTGATTATTTATGGCCGAAATTAAATGGAATCGACATAAGCAATGTTTATTTTCAACAAGACGGAGCTACGTCACGCACAACGCGTGAGAACATCAGTTTATTGCGATCGAAATTCAATGGTCGATTAATTTCAAGGAATGATAATGTGAATTGGTCACCTCGATCGTGTGATTTGACCCCACTGGATTTTTTTCTTTGGTGTTATTTGAAAAGTAAAGTTTATGCCAGCAAACCAGCAACAATTCATGACCTGAAAAACAACATTAGAAATGAACTTGGTGAATGAAAACGAGCAAATATGCCAAAATGGTATTGAAAATTTTGATTTTCGAATCGATGTCTGTAAATGTGGTCGTAGTGGACATTTGACACATATTGTTTTTCACACATAATTGTGGTAGATAATACCTGATAATTAAATAAAAAATCTAATAAAATTAAAAAGAGTATCTATTTTATTTAAAAAAAACTTCCTATAGTCTATTTTGGATAACCCTGTAATACCGAGTTTTGAAATTGTTGAAAAATCTTTGTATTGAAAGATTAATAATGTAGAATGAATAATGAACTTGAATAAGGAACAATTATTATTATACTGTGTGAAGTTGAATACAAAAATGAAAGAAAAACTGGCGAAATAAAAATTAACGTATCTTTGCACAGACCGTATGTCGTCGACTGACTAGTCAAATCATATATCGTCTTCCTCGTTAGCGTTGAAAGTCCGTCACCTCTAATGCTTTCGTACAGCGCCGGCGATCTGTTCCTTTGGTGTTTACGTATTCATACGGATAACACACATACACATTTTCTTTTATTTATTTTCGCATTATAGAATGCTAATATATCTATTTTCAACACCAAGTACTGGCGAAAATAATACAATTTTGAAACTGGATAAAAATTGTAAAATATGTTTTGAAATGTCAGTGTTGTAAATATGTAATGTATAAAATAAAAAGATTTTCATAATTTGTTCATAACTTGGAATAGAATTTAAAGTGACGTGAATTCACGTCAACGAATGTGTTATTTAACTAGGATAATTTCACTTGACTCGGATATCCTTGCGCGACAAGTAGTATAAACGTCGAAAAATCAAATTTTTCGAGCGCCAACTACTGCTTCCTTTCAGTGTTGAAACTTTTCGTATTTTTACACAACGTATTGCTCTTTTTCGATGGCGTTTCGTTTGAAACAGGGAAAGTGGTTTCGCGTTCAATTTTTCATACGAATTTCGTCCCGCATTGAATTTATGTAAAATTTAACATGGGCAAACGTCGTCTTAGGATGAAATTCAAACGAATGTATCAAAAATCTGATTGGATTTTCACGTCGTGCGGACGAAAGTAGGTACGTGGCTATGAAATACTTTTCCGCAGAACGGACAGAACCAATAAAATCTGATCCACTTTGTATCGATTCTCTTATACGTGTTTCACGTATGACGAAGGAGAATATTGCAACTTTTCTATTTGCTTCAAATAAAATGAAACGAGTTGAACGATTTCGATTAAATTGTTCAAAACCATTCATTCTTAACATAAGATTTTATACAAATTTCGGAAAAAAAATATACATGTCGAATTGAGTAACCTCCTCCTTTTCGAGGTCGGTTAAAATTTCTATTATTTCTCGGGTATACTGTTCAATATTTGAAAGATTTTTATTTCATCTCTTATATTTTGCTTCTTTAATGCATTCTTATAATTCATAGTAACAAGGGAAGCTTCTAAACCCGGATGTCTAAATTAAATGAAACTTTGTGGGTAAATTGTGGGTATTTATGAAAAATGTGGTGTAGCATTATGTTGTAATAAACAAAATAATTGTTTTAGATCCTTTTATACAATATAAGTATTTTTTTTTACGTTCAACTCGATATTACAGTAATGTTACACTCCCTAAAGTGTCCATTAAATAATTAATAAACAAAATTATTGATATTTTGAAACATACGTATTTTTGTACTACTCTAAACCAGTCCCTTTTCACAATTATTTTAAATTTTTACTATCTTGGACTACAAAGAGTTGACTTGGTTTTTTACAAACAATGTGAATAACACTCTCTAAAGATTAAAAAGAGTTCTGTGGGGTAAGAAATAAGAAAATTTTGTTTTTGAAAAAATGTAAATATTAAACGAAACATCCTGTCGAATGAGACTAGGCAAATATTTCATTTTGACGCATTTAGCAGTCGGTCAAATTAATCATGATACATTCGATACAAGTTTACGAGATTAAAAAGAACTCTGTGGTGTAAATAATGAGAAAATTTGTTTTGTAAAAATGTAAATATTAAACGAAACATCCTGTCGAATGAGAGTAGGCAAATATTTCACTTTAACGCATTTAGCAATCGGTCAAATTAATCGTGATATATTCGATACCAGTATTCAGTTATCAATGAAAATTGGAGAGAAGTTAATTTTCCGTGTACATATTTGTATTTTGAATAGGTCCATCGCGATCGATGAGGATCGGACTAGTCCATGGTGGATGCGCGTCTGCTCACATCGACATAGCGACAGTGGAGTGTACAATAACACTTCTAAATCTTCGAGCTGTTTCGAAGATTCTCAAATTCCAAGCTTCAACAATTCCGTGGACAATTTGAAAATTAGCAAAAGTTTCACCGTAATCTTTCCGCGCCCCTTCGAAATGTCGCGTACACTGCTCTGACAAGAGACTTAACAAGACTAAAAGACCAAAAAGATTGCAAGGCTACATCTAAAAATTCCATCTTATCGGTTTTACACTGAACACCGTCTGCGGATTATCAAAGCAATATTCGAAGAACTTTAAAACTCCAGCTTTAAGAAGAGTATAATTAGAAACTAAGAAATCTCTGTAACAATTGTTTAAGTTGGTTGATTTTCCATTCGAAATAATCTTCTTTAAAATTGATATTTTGATAGACTAAATTTTCTGATCGAGTTAAGCAACATATTACGATTTAATGTTTTCGATCACACGATAAAGAAAGTATAGCTTAAAATTGTGTGCATACTTTATGTACAAATAAATAAAACGCGAGGTATTTGCTATTGTAAGAGAATTGGAGAAAATTCAAAAACAATCACTTACATATAGTCGACTATATATCACGCTATATGTATACTGTTTTTCTCACTTGTACAAAGTAAGTACACAGTTTATACTATACATTGTTTATTGTATTTTGAAGATGACTACAGATCGTTTGACCACAATGTTAATTAGTAATAAAATGATTAGAATTTGTATACGTTATATTTATAGCTAATACATTGATCAAACTTAAAGAACTCGATCGAAAGCAGAAGACGAATAAATTTTACTTAAAAAAGAAGACATATTTCACGTTGTATAGTAAAATAAAATTATTGTTTTTATTATACTCAATTTAATTTACGTTTTATACCGAGACAAGAATATGTATTAGGAGTAGAAATTAATTTTGTGCCTTTACATTTACACATTTATAATTTTAGTTGAGTAGAAATCTTTATATACATATTTCTATGGCCTTATCTTAATCTCTTTACAATGAATTTAAATACATGATCAAAGTCTCAACTTGATGGACAGTTCAATGTATCTATATTCACAAAGTCCAATAGCCAACGAATTCTGCTTATTGATGTTTTTCTAACAGAATTCTGTGGTCTTCTACAATTGTACCTGGCAAATAGTATGCGTAGGAATGAATTAATTATTTACTCTAGTTCAAATAGAAATATTCACTAGGCATTCTGTTACATTAAGGTACCTTCGTAGTAATGAAACACAGTGATTCGTTTCGACATTTTATTTATATGTGCACCTTTGGAATGTTTGGCTGAAGGAAGATTAACCCTTTGCACTCGAGAGGTGACTCTCGGTCGCCATTAGATTTCACGCAGCAAATCTATCAGCAATAATACTTCTTTAGGTTTAATTTCTTTGGAACTCGAAATGTCAATAAAATGATTGTCGGTGCGGTAAAGGTGACCTGATTCTCAAATCTCGATAGTTTAGCATTTGTGGCAATAGAATGATAAGAAAGCATCTCGAGTTGCTGATAGATACCAGGAAAAAAGGCCTCGAGTGCAAAGGGTTAACGAACTCCGCAAGTAGAATTGGCGAGAAATGGTCAGACATGAATGAGTTGTATCATGCCCCAGACTATATTAACCCTTTGCACTCGAGAGGTGACTCTCAGTTACCACAAGCTTTCCTTTAGGTTTAATTTCTTTGGAACTCGAAGTGCCAATAAAATGATTGTCGTTGAAGCAAAGGTGACCTGCTTCTCAAATCTCAAATTAGAGATCTCATTTTTGAAGTCAATATAATCTTACCATTCGTGGCAATAGAATGCTAAGAAAGCATCTCGAGTTGCTGGTAGATACTAAAAAAAAGGCCACGAGTGCAAAGGATTAAAAAGTGTGGTTTTCCTTTATAAATAAATGCTAAGTTTACCTTAAAAGGCACTGAATTAATTTGTACTCCTAATACGTATATCGTCTCAATCGTATCGCTGGAAAACTTCGTTATAATTCCATCATCGCCAGTGAAAAAAGTGACGAGCATCGCAATTCCTACCATATTTCTTTTCCATCCATCCCATTGGAACGTTTGCAAATTGTAGTACATAAATTCCTAATTCGTTTAGTCGAAAACGAACGAAATTCGCGAGTAGGGAAACTGGTCTTCGTAAAACGAGAGAGAAAAGGGTGGAAGAAGCGAAACGATCGCAATCTCACGGTAAAACGTTTCAACTCGTTTCGGAGATACGGCGGACAAAATCCCAATGGGACGAGATCTTTCGCGTCTTACGTTTTGTTTACGATTTTTCTTTCTTCCATCCCACGTCTCAAAATTCTTTCGTCACTATGCCCATCGGGAAAACAATTTTCTGTAATCTTGTGCTATTTTTCCCCCCTCCGGGCTTTTCCTCCTTGCCGTTCTCGTAAAGGGGAAAAGGAGAATCGTTCCGTAAAGAGCTTGCATTGACTTACAAAGCTCGCAGTCTGCCTTTTCTCCCCATAAGCTTTAAGGACACAAGGCGAACTTGTCGGCGGGGTTTATAAAGACAGCGCGGTGAATCTCTTACTTTTACTGCTGGAAGAAAGTAGGCTGGCAGGTAAGCTGAATGGAATTCGAATATGAAATCGAAGGGTACATATTTCGATTCGATGTTCCGGTAGACGAAAGACTTGCTGAATCTGTTTACCTTGAAAATATTAGAGGTCCAAAACATTTCTGATTTTTAATGTAGGAGATTCAATGATTATTTGAAGATATACGAAAAGGTATCTATCTACGAATTATTTTCGGTTTGCATCTGTTGGATTTTCTCTTCTTAAAAGAGAAAGTTTTCGTTTACAAAAACCATTTCTGTGCGTTTGGGTTTCTATCCTAGACACAAGTCAAGAGAGTGCAGCTGTGTTCCATCTTGACTTGTTTAGACAAAGTATGGGACCGATAGGGTCTATAGTTCTTCGTTACTGACCTCACTTTCTTTCATTCGAGCTGCTTCTTCCGAACGGAATAGTGTGTTCCGTGTGTTTCTAATAAAGTTTTTAAAGTCAAGTTAAATAAAAGTTCTAACTCATTCATTCCACCGCCTATATTTTTAATAGCATCGATGACCTTTTGCCATCTTTTGAACAGTTTGCGAATTCCTTGATAATACCCTGAAATTCTTAAAGGAAACCAAGATATAATAGGGAAAATTATTTTTATTTGTATACGTACAAAATTCTTATTTATACATACAGGGTGTCCACGCTAAAGTGTGACAGGCGCATATTTCAATAACTATTGATGATACGAAAAAATTGTTTATATGTAAATTGCAGAATGCAATGGGTTCTATATGAAATACGCGTCTGTCACATTTTATTGTACAATATACAGGGTGTCCCAAAAATGTTGGAACTCCTTGAAGGGGGTGGTTTGGGGGGGGGGGTGATTTGAAACAACTTTTCTTTAGCAAAAATGTTATCCGAGGCTTCGTTAAGGAGATATTAACAGAAAATCCCGATCAATCAGAGCGCGGTTGTCTAGCACGTAGCCTATGCTGCTGCGGCTGACTATCAGTTAGCTTACGCTACTGCGAGCTCTCCACCGGTATACGCGCGGTCTGATTGGTCAGTGTTTTCTGTTAATACCTCCTTAACGAAGCCTCGGATAACATTTTTGCTAAGGAAAAAGTTGTTTCAAATCACCCCCCGAATCACCCTTTTCAAGGACCCATTTTTGGGACACCTTGTATATGATGGAAGGGAAGAAGCGGCGAATGAACGGGGTAAAAAAAAAGACGGTAGGGGATGACGATTGCCGATAGCCTTTGACGATTGCGACTGTTGCGAGACGACGATTCAGGGCAGTTATGATTTGGCCGGGATGGCAGGCTGATGTGTCCACTACAATTTATTATAGCATTGTATTAATATCAATTTAATTAAATCTTTTCACATTATTAAGTGAACCTTTTTTAATATGGCGACCCTCTATACTCATTCCAACAGATATATAAAAACATATATAATCAATATACATATATAGGTAAGATAAATATATACAAAAGGAGACTTATTTTTATCTTTATATACATATATACATATATTTTTGATAAAGGATATAAATTTCTTTCGCTTTAATTAAAAGGAAATTTAATATTTATATTTGATTAAAACACAACTGGCATGGAACACTCATATCCAATTTTTAAAATTGTAAATATATATGTATATATAATATGTATTGTATGTATATATATTTACAATTTTGTAATTACAATTTTGACACACATGTGTATACATATTTATATAGATTAAAAGAAACTTAATATGTATCTAATGATTATAATATATCCAATTATTTAAAGTTTAAATAAAAGTACATACGATTACAAGTAAACGTGATAAATGATGTCGCTAACCTTCTTCCAGGCATATACTATTTTGAATTGGCTAGCATATGTGTAATGCTTCTAGAAATGATACGATAGTGTTGGAATATACTTAATGGCAGAGCTTGCCATTCGTAGTGCAGGCGCAAACGGCAATGTTGGGTCGCAAAAGGAGCAAAAGGCACCCACGAGACAGAAACTGCCATGCCACCGCCAAAGTTTCTCTTCGAGAAATATTGAAGTTTCTTGCGCAGATCTCCCCAATAACTGCGGTAACCGTCTGGCCATCAAGATTAAATTTCTTCTCACTGGTAAAAACCAACTATAACACAAATTAGAAACTATCGATTTTGCTGTCATTACGAAGAGAACGTTTACAGGGTTGGTTCATACTTGTTCAAGTAGCTTACAGTTTAAAGACTTTGTGGTTGCTCTTGGAGACAATGAGCAGACACTATTTACGAGGATAAAATAATTAGATTGAGTTTGAAAATCTTTCCAGGTGCGTACGTTAAAGAAGGGTGTTAACTCTTGGGCGTTTTCTGTTCGAATCCTATTCGTTTTTTCTTTAGAAATGAATTGTATTTAACTAGGGTTGCCTATAAGTTAAACGCTGTAGCCAGATCAGGAAGGACAATTTACATCGGCGCAAATGGTGTTCATTTTTTTTATTTACTTTTATTATCTCTTTATTTACTGGCGGGACTTATAAGACCCGTCAGTTTTCTTATGATACTGTATTGATTTAACCGCTTTGAAACTTGTTGTGACTTTCAAATCCACTTCTATGAAGTTCGTTTTTTAATTGATGGATAGCAGCACAAGCTTCTTTTTCTTTTGAAAGCTTGTTAAAGAAAGCTCTATAAGATGATAGAAGACCAAGATGGACGCCTAGATTTTAAAAACTTTTGAGAAATTCAGTAAACAAAGGGTTAGTGACCAAATACAGTGACGAGCAAAAGTGTAAACACACTCCGCTGATTTTACGTAAAAGGCGAATACACGACTAATTTTTCAAGTGATCGGTAAGGATTAGGTAATAGTAACTACAATGTGCACCTAATTAAAGAATTTAATAGTTTATTTTCATTAACATTAATAATGTACAGAATATTTTATAATAATTGTGTTTTGAAACAATGTTTACAGTTTCGCACGTTTCGTCGGAAACGTTTATGATAGCATGTAAATATCAGGGAAATGAAACTGTCAATAAACACTGATTGTCCACTGTTTCGCAGTCAACTGTTCCACACCATTGTTAGATTACTTTTCAGTTTGCGCGCTGTTTCATACGCTTAATCCAAGATGAAGCGACTTAGTGAAGATAAAAAGAACTCTATTATTTGTTTGTGTGATAAAGGTTTGTCGTTGCGGCAAATTGCAGAGAAATGTGGTGTCAGTCATACGATAGTTGCGAGAATAAGAAAAAGGTATGTTAGTGCAGCAATTTCTTCCTAAAACGGTAGACTGCGACTTTTTTCGGATAGAGCAGCACGTGAAATCGCGCATCGTATTCGGTCGGATAGTCACAAAACACCAAAAATTGCTGCTCAGAAAATCGAAATAAATGTTAGCGAATGAACTATTCGTAAACCAGCTCTATCAAACAAGAATATTAAACTACGGAAACAATTTGTTGACACGTATAAAGAATGAACAACCGAAGATTGGAAAAGAGTTATATGGAGTGACGAAACAAAAATTAATAGATTCGAATCCGACGGAAGGTCCTGGTATTGGACTTCATCCGAGAATAATGATCAACCAGGTGGTATAAAACAAACTATGAAGTTTGAGGTGGTTCAATTATGTGTTGAGGTTGCTTGGCTTACAAAGGTGTTGGTCCCTTAGTTCGAATCGGAGGTATAATACGCAGAGAGCATTATTTGAACATTCTACAAAGTAATTTTCCTTCTGTAGGTAATTCTATTGGATATGAGGAACGTGAAGTAGTATTTCAACAAGATGGGAATCCTAAACACACTGCAAAAATAGTTAAAACCTGGCTAGAATTTGTGGTCCATTTTGAATAGAAGGCTGGCAAAATATAATAATCCACCTTCAGGTGTTCATGAATTGTGGGAAAGAACATAACAGGAATGGTACAATATTGAACCACAAATAATCACAAATTTAATTGACAGTGTGCCTCGCAGATTAGAAGCATTAAGAAAAAGTAAAGGAAAGTAGACGAAATACTAGGTTGAAACCTTAATTCGTCGAGTGTAATTAAAGTGCAAAACTGTAAACATGGTTTGAGATCTCTACTTTTATAAGATGTTCTGCACAATATGAATATTAATGAAAATTAACCATTACATTTCGTTAATCAGATGCAATTTGTAGTTACTGTTACCTAATCCTTACCAATCACGTGAAAAATTAGTCGTATTATCGCTTTTTACATAAAATATCAGCGGAGTGTGTTTACACTTTTGCTCGTCACTGTATGTCCCACTATAGTCGAAAGGATTAAAAAGAGGTCAATTTTGGAATCGCTGGGGCACCTAAACGATCGATAAGGCATCGTTCGTTAGGTTTCAGGGAATTATAAACTCACAATTATCGCGATCAATCGTAGTGTAGTAAAAGATATAGAATCACTGTACCGATCAGTAGCCTATTAATAGGCTTTTTTGCTAAGACAAATGATGAAGTATTATATAAATATTAATCACAAAACGATTCTGATAGGTAAAATATCGATTGAATATAATTAATGTTGTCAAAATAAATAGTATTATTTAATTTAATTACATATCCAATCGCTACTGGTCAGTAAAATGATGTTATCCCTCGATTTTGCACTCTCCATTGGTCTGCTTTGCGTCGCAACAGTAGCTCTCGACTTCAGAATACTACAAAATCTATCATCTTCAAAATTTCGAAAAACATTTGACATACATTCAAGTATCGCTAATGACTATGACGTATCGTCATCATATTTCGCGATATTACTTTAAAAAGTGTACAAGAAATAAATGATAATAATAATAATT
Organism: Hylaeus anthracinus; assembly: GCF_026225885.1. Taxonomy (NCBI): domain Eukaryota; kingdom Metazoa; phylum Arthropoda; class Insecta; order Hymenoptera; family Colletidae; genus Hylaeus; species Hylaeus anthracinus. Next base: position 682,190 of record NW_026533254.1, read on the forward strand.
ACTTCAAACAGTGATTATTTCGTAGAATGACTCTGTTACTAGTCTCTATTGGTCTGTCCTGCGTCGCTACAGTAGCTCTCGACTTCAGAATGCTATAAAATCCATCATCCTCAAAATTTCGAAAAACCCTTGACATTCATTCAAGTATCGCTCATGACTAAGATATATCGTCGTCGTAACTCGCGATATTACTCCATAAAGTGTCCAATTTCGCGTGAAAAGACACTGTTCCAAGTCGCGTGTCGATTGAAAATGGAAGGTAAGAGAACCAATAAGGAGAGAGGAATCTCGGATCCCATTGGAAGTTCACTCTTCTGTAGAACCGGGCTGGCTAGTCGGTCATTCGGAAAATCTCGAACTCTGAGTATCGACGAGAGCATCGCGAGTCGATTTAACGCAAAAATAGTTTTCGATGCCGGAGAAAGAACGTCTTCCTGTTCTATTCGCTGCAGTGAGGAGGGACACGTAGTCGTCCAGACTATACCAGACAAAGTTATCCCTCTTCGAAAACTAAAATCTGGAATTTTTCATGGCTTGCGTCATGAACGTAAAGTTTAATATGTCCAGAATTAGCAAAAATCATAGAGTTACTTGTTGACACTTTTTGTTTAAATATTCATTTGAAGTTAATTAAGTTGACGCATAAGAAATTGTGACGATTTGTAAGTATTGTGCTACAGCAGCTCAAGTTAATATTAATTTGAATATTCAAAATATTTTGAACATTTTGCGTAACAGGAATAAAGCAAATGAATCTTACACGTTGAATTTTATTTATTCCATTTTTCTGGGTTGAAGGTCATTTGTAGGTCATATTGTAGTACATGGATGAATTCGTTATTTTGTCAGCTACAACATTACGTTAACGAAAATATATCATTCCATTAAAAAAAACATCGATGACCTTGAAATTTTATAAAAAAAAAGACCTTGAACATTTTTTCCCTTACACCGTTACATGTGGCCCTTCAAATAGTGTAACTTTGTCCTAAGAAGTTTTTTTGTACAACGAAATGTAACGGAGATATTTAGGTGCTCTGTTTCTTCGGACTCACCCTGTATATATACATATATACTGTATATATATATATATATATATATATATATATATATATATATATATATGTGGTTACATACCACTTACAAAATCTAAACACAAGGAAGACGATGTGGCGCCAGCTCATCGTCGCCACATATATATACATACATGTACACACAATATAAACAAATATGAAACAAAATAAAATTATACCAAAAATTAATCTATTTAAAGAAAAAACTGAAAATTTAAATTCTCGCAACCACGTGCTTGTATTTTGCTCGCTCTTTATACTCTGTGGGAAAAACATGTACAGACAATGCTTGTCGGTTGGTTACTGGCCGCGCTCACCTTCCGATGTGTTTACATGTCGGATACACATACATAGATACATAGAGGTGAGCGACAAGGCGCCAAGTTTAACATATTGTATTCAAATTACACATTTATTTTTACGTTACTACAATATTAAAATCAACTTATACAAATGAAGTTAAAGAAACAAATATTCTGCCAAATTGTATCTGAGAAAATCGCATTGATATTTCCTAAATTTCAAACTTTAATTTCGACAATAAATTAGTATATTAAGTAGAAGTTACTAGTAATACTGCAAACTATATTCCTTTATTAAAGAGGGAAAAAGTTTAGGACTACATGTTTTTAGTGATAATTTATTGAAACTTTGAGAACACTTTATACATATATTCAAATAAATATTGTAATTTTGTTGAAGTATCTCGGAGGTCACCATCAGACGTAACTGTTTATGTACCATCCGAAAGTTCACAGTTTTCATCTGGAACCAATAGAGTCTCAAATATACTTTAGGAGCAAGTCTTTCTTCTATATGAACCTAACCTCTGCTTTAAAAAATAGCAAATTGCATTTGTAGGTTCCTTGAGTCTAAACTTATTTCCCCCTTTAATATGTCACAAAATGAAAGTTGTATCTGTTAAATTAATTGAATCTAAATATTCAATTTAGTTCGATAACAAAAATGAATCTGGCATTTCTTCTTTCAAGTCCTCGCGGCTCTTTAGTTCTTAGAAGTACGGGACGATAAGCCTGTTAATACAAACATCCGTGTTGAAAATTTGAGTTCGACGGTTAGGGTGTCAGTTAGTTGAGAGACAAACTCGATGGTGAACGCGACTACCTCTCTGAGCCTCTAAGTGATAAATAATATACCATTTAATATAAAACTATATTCTTGTTTTATTTCTTGCTTCCACCCATAATCTAATAGCATCTTATATTTGGAATTATTGAATAATTTCATCCATCAAACGTTACACTGTTCGTATCGAAGTTCAAAGTTGTCGTACGTAAACAGAGATCGTCGCCCTTCGAGTGCAAAGGCTTAAACTGTATCATGCAGCTACTGAAGAGTAGAAGAGCGCAACAATCTCGCAAAAATATGTAGTTGGTTGCTCTCATTGGTTCTCTGCTCGGAAAGAGGTGGAGCGAAGGTAATTCGCGAACAAACGATTTTTAAAAGTACGAAACACCGTCGGATATTTCCGTTTCACTGATGCAACGGAGAGAAAGAGAGACTCGTTCGAAAAGGTCGGAATGTATTAGATTCGCTAACTAAGCCTTTTACAAGGGTAGAAGCAAGTGACAAGAGGAACAAAAGCGGGCCGGGCCGCCTTCGAACAGGAGCAAACGGCTGGAATGGAAGACCACCGCGGGTTGGCATGAATATACAGAGTGTTACCAAATATGTGGACGCTTTTTCGAGGGTTTAATCCTGAGCGTTTAATTCTGAGGGTTTAACCGGGACGAATCGGAAAGTTCTTTGCCAATTTGCTATTTGTGGCTTCGTTATCGAAATATAGGCAGTTGAAATTTCCATGTGTGACTTTGTTAATGCTTTGAAGTTAAGTGAGTTAAGAACTATTCCAGCTTTTGCTTAGCTTTAGTATTTTATTTAAAGTTTTTCATTCATGCGTCAATACTATGAGCTGAAAGTTCAATAAGTGGAATTAGAGATGTATACAAGTCAAAACGAATTAGAAACTTGTTGACAGTGCACTTCTGTGCAGCTTGCATTTTATTTTTATTTTATAATCATGTGCCTCAAAAAGTTAACACGTTAACTACCAGATAAATATTCTTGAAAATTTCTTCTACGATTTAATATTACTTAGATATCGCAGACTACACAATCAAACATCTATCGTGATATTTATTTTTCTAATTCCATAAAAATCCATTTCCTTTGATACTTGACTTTCAGAATTAATTTTTATATAGTTCCGAAGAACTGCCACACACAAGGGTGATAAGAGTTTTCACTGCGAAATTAAATAGGATAGGATCGTTAAAGTTTAAAGAGGTACCAAAGACAAGTACTACTACGAATGTTATATCGTATCATTTCTAATTGTACAGAAATAAAAGTTGAATTTTGTAGGAACTTTCACCAGCTGTCACTCACACAGGGGAAATACATTCTGCCAAATTAATACCGAGAATTGTTCACTTAAAATGCCCGCGTAAAACGTATGAAAAATAATTTTTTGCTGAAAGTTGGTTACAATATTTGTGACATAGAGTTTTTACGTTGTATGCTAACTGTACATTTTATTCAAAATGGATAAGAATAACGAAGAAAGAATTTGTCTGAAATGTTGTGCCGTCAAATTTTGTGCTCTGAAGTGTCCGGATACTTTTGAGCGGTGGTGTATAAGTGCATACGAGACACCTGCAATCGTGCGAGTAGAGGCGCTCGCGTGTACAACCGCGCACGATATACGGTTGCGACGTACGACTGACACGTGGTTGTAGACGCATAGATACGTGGAAATACGGGCACACCTGTGAAAAAGGGACTGGAATACCGCATGGCACTGTAGCATCGACCCATTGTGCGGCACAGAGTGCACTCTCTGCTAAATCAGCCGCTCTTTTCTTCACTTTTTGCTTCCCTCGACCTCACCTCCGTTTAGAGCCGCGTTCTACCCCTCTCTCTTTCACACCCTCCCCCCCATGTGCCTGTTCCTCTTCGATATATCCTTTGGCGCATAACCTTGGCTGAGACGGAATGTCGAAGCGAACCCGAGGTAACGAGACACCCAAAGGCTCGTCTTTTTTCCCTTCTTTTTCTCCGCCCCCGCGGCAGCCTTCGGCCCCCCTACACCCTTCCGGTCCCGATTGCTCTCGTTTTAAACGTAAGAGCCGGCTTTTCGCATGCCTCAGCAAACTTCTTTCGAAGTTTCCCTTACCAAATGCTCGGGAAAACTTTCTTGTCGGTCTCGTGACGCCCCGTGTGAGGATCGCGTCGTTGATTGTCCCGGTTTCCCTCGCCTCTCCAGCCTTTCCTCTGCTCGAAAATGAGTTTACTGGAATTAAATCTGCTTGCAGCATGCTAAACGAATTTACCGGCATCATTATCGGGAAAGTAATTAATTACGCGAATGGTGTTTAGGCGCGAAGAACGTGGCGGAGTCGGTTCCCTGAGATAAAGGGTGCGAGAAAAGGACGCGTTATCGCTTAGTTGTTTAATTACACTTCGATGAGGGACTCTGTTTTCTCCTGTATAGGCATCACCCGGCGAACTGTTCGCTGAAATTAACACCAGCGTCCATGCGCACATTTTCGCCTCGTCACGACCCCGTATACGGGGTGTCTCGTATAAAATTATATAATCCGCTTTCTTTAAAAATTTTATTTTTAATACAAACTTAGAGCGAGGAGGTAATTTTTTGGAACGAGTGTTGCAAGGAAAAGAGAGACTCGCTCGATATTTTTTAAGGGATAATGGTATTTGTTGTTTGCTATGTGAATAGGTCTTCTGTGTTGGTTTATTATTAAATAAACGTAACAAAAATAAATCTAGAGCTGAGGGACATTGCGTCTCTCATAGGGGAAAGTTTCGTTTCTGCTGGCTTCATAGTTGGGTCTCTGGCAGTATTTGTGTTCAAGAGGGCAGTGTGAAAAATATGTGGCAGACCCAAGCCGTAGTTTTCTTTTATAACGTAGACGCTGGGTTTCCTATGCGCTTTGGAAAAAGCTTTCACTTTTAGTTTGACTCTTGCGACGAAAAGACGTCCTTCCGCGTCCAAGAAATAAACGTTAAAATATATTATATTAGATTGTCACAAAAGTTTCTTCCGTGACTTGTACTCAGCTATTTTGTGTGGCAGTGTTTATATAAATAAACAACCTAATTTCTTAGACGCTAAAGTTGTAACAGTAATGGATCAAAATGAATCGTACGCAATTCAATAATGTAAAATTAGACATAAAGTATTGTGTATGTATTACTTATTAATGAAATGGAAGAAATTTTTGGGACAACCTAATATAAAGATTTACAAACTAAATATTTATTCTCGTAACCAATCCCATAATCCGATATTCTGAAATTGAATAATATTTCCTCGAACATGTTTCTTTTTTTTTTCATTATCGACTTCTTATGGCGTCAGCGAAGATGTTTCACATTTTAATTTATTATCGAATGAGTTTTTATTGCGAGTTAACTCCAATCGTGTTAAAATCCGATGTTCTATTACCAACGAGAATAAATTCGAAAAGATCGAGGTGATCGGGAAACTTTGAAGAGATTTAAGATGTAATCTTGACTAAATTTCCGAGCTTGCAACGGTATTGCTAAAATGTGATTGCATTCCTCTTCTTTTTCCCTTTCTTCTCACCTTCATCGCTCCTCCACGAGTCTTCTCGGTCATTAGTCTAAGCAGTGATGTCGATTACAAGGGTTCGTAATTACGACGTAACTTGGAGAACTTTTTTATTCGTCTTTTCCGTACTAGCCTCTCAATTCACTCTCGACCTCGCCTGCCTAGTTCCGAACTCTTGAAATTCCTTCTCTGACACTCATCCTTCGTCGTTAAATGAATTCTTCGAAGTTTACGTCGTCCTTTAAGAACGTTAATGTTTTTAACTATCGCATGAAATCCTCTTCGGACGAACTAGTCGAAAAAAATGCAATTATGTGACATAATGCGCCATTTATTTTTATATCTAAAGATCTTATTACAAGTTCGCAGTCATTAGTTTGCTATTACTCGCGACAAGGGATCGTTCGTCGCGAATAATACCGATTACCAATTTTCACCACGAGGAGGCTCCTACGAATGGAGACTTACGAGAGAGATAGAAGGAATCAGAGTTCTTTCATCTCCCTCTATATAGATTATACAATCGAGCTTAACACTTAACCGACCAATCGGGGAGATCTCCCCATCTTGAACGTTTAATTTTATGTTTTGTATAAATAATATGTGAAATCGTTAAACGAAATTGTTGCCGTGAAATAAAATTGCTCACAGACTAGTTTTCGGACTTCTTTGAGTTCAAATAGTAAATTTCAATCCGTGCTACTTCCGAAAAATGCGCGGTGTCAGTGTTTCTTTTACAGTTCTAGCAACATGAGGCCGAGCATTGTCATGGAGAAGGATCACTTTTCGGCGATTTGATGCAATTGATGGTCGTTTTTCTATCAAATTATCGTGTAAACGCTTCAATTGTTGGCAATAACAGTAACTGTATGCAATATTAACCCTCCCCCGCAACAGTACAACAAATACATCAAACCCTCTCAGACAGTATTTCTCTGTAGACAGTATACATGTATACATTAACAACATTCAATTCCTGCCCTCACTAAAAACTAACTCAAGCAAGAATTAAAAATTGTTCATTTTGCGCGGACTACGAAAAGGTTATTTAACATAATTTAATATAAAGGAAATAGAAATTATTTCATACTTTTAAGCAATTATATCTAGAACAGGTGAGTATTCATATCAATTAACTGGAAATTATTTCATACTTTTTAGTGCAGTTTTAATATTTTTTCGTAGTCGGTTATATTTTTTTCCCAAAAATTATTTTGTAACAACTCATAATATACGACGACTCTCACTGTCTACAGTATTCGCAGTAAAATCCACGTACATATAAACAGCAGCTTTCAGTGCAACTTCCGAATAATAAATGTTGATTAAATGTATTCGTGGCTCATTTGTGTAGTTTTTAAGATTGAAAATCTTTTTATTTTCGAACAGTTGAAATTCATGTGCCGTTATATGGTGAAAAATGCTGTGAAGCGATGAAACGGGTGGGTACTAACAGAATAAATGTATCCCGTTACACAGCTTGTCGTGAGATATTTTTCTATATTTTAATATCTACTGATTGGAACAATTAAAACTTAATCCGAAATAATTCCACATTTATAAACATACAGTATCATTCACTGTTCAATTAAACATTAATAATAATTACGGTTCAGAATAAGTATTCATTCGAGACATTAACCGTGAGAAATTTGTCAATATTTGAATATCTATTGATTGTTCAATTAATTATTAACAATACTAACAATGTTAAGTGCAAAGTGTAAAGTGGTGGGGATGGTTTCTGCGCATTTATCGTATAGAAATTTGTGCATTTAAGGAGATTTTACTGTAGTAACAAAAGAATGTTCCGTTACAATTGGCTCTTAGTACGTCACAAACCAATGAAGGGGTTTTCGGAGAAATAAAAATGTTCTGTCGCGGGAAATCATTAAGTATGGTGCAGTAGGTGGTGGTTCGCGATCAGTTAGTCGTGAGATATCATGTCACTTGATTTTCAATCTCTACAACTCTTGGGTGTGCGCGAAGATTGTAAATTTGTATTACTTACACTATTCTCGAGAAATAAATAGATAGTATAACATCTTATAATCTCGCAATTTCTCATCGCAATTCGTGTCGAATTATTCGTACATGAGTTTCTTTTTAATAAGTATGACTTGTTTGTCACAGTCGTTTAGAATCTTTAGTAAAAATGTAATATCAGTAATTTATCTATTCTATTTTCATCTCGTCCATTATATTTCCCTTGCATTAGGGTGGCCAGAAAGTAATGTCGTTTCTTTTACATTAAATTCAAGCAAATAAATTTATATGTTTTTATTTTTAATCAATTACGTAATTGTCCTCGTTATCAATAACCTTCTGCCATCTAGTGTGCAAATTTTCAATACCTGATCGATAAAAATTGATTGGTACACGGTGAGCTGGTAAATAATAAACAAGTATTTGCATTCGCAGAAACGACATTACTTTCTGGTCTCCCTAATATTTCGGTCTCGTCCATTATATTTTCCTTGCATTTCATAATGTAACGCACGTCTTCGTCGTATTTTCACCTTTGATACCGGGAGAATTTTGATCACGTATGTGATCGATTCACCGTCATTTGTTTGCTCTTAAATCTTACACCACTTTGCTCGCAGCTTGGATGCCAGATAAACGAGAAGCGTTTCAAGAGACCTTCGCGTACCGTGTCACTGAAAAATAGTATGTTCGTAGAGCTGAAAATCCCTGAACAGGGTCTAGGATCCGGATCTCGAAGGCAACGACACATGTATTTCGCCAGGCATGGGTATAGCCACAGGCAATTTCTTCAATTGGAAGACACCAGTTTGTACTGCGACGCGTTTTCACAAAATCGAATCCGCCGTAGGTTTGATACCTTGTACATACATGTATGTACACGACGGCGAAATTGTGAAATTTTTGTCGCGAGTCGAATTCTTGCCTCGAATTCCATTTAGAGCCGGACATTTTAAAAGAAAACTTCTATTCGAGTGGTTAGTAGTGTAAACATTTGAGAAACGATCAATTTAATCGTCAAATTGTAAGAGTATTTCGTCGTGCAATATTTAATTGTCGTCATTCGATAGGCAATAAAATGAAATATTATATTACATCTAATTTTTTAAAGCTCTTTTTAAAAAAGGTATTTGTTACTCCAGTAACTCTCATGTTTAATTTAATTTCAACCAAGCTAACATTTTCTTTCGAGACTATCAAGGATTAGAAAAATTAACATATGCCGTAGTATTTAATTTCTGAACTTTGTCAAATTTACGAATCCTATCCAGATTTTTTAGTTAACTAATAAGAACTCCTATTGCTGGATGACGTGGCGATCAACGTGTTAAATAACCGTTCGAGCAACCTTACTAATAAATACCAATAAATTTGATTTACAGTCTGTCTCATAAGAGCATCTCGGCTATATTTCTGTGAACGTTTATATATTTGTACAGAATTTCATATGGGTCGAATCTACACCTAAAACACTAATAAAATACTAATACGCATTTACCTAGTAAGGTGTCCAATCTCCTCCATTAGAAATTATAGCTTGGCGCCGTCTCGACATGCTTTCTATTCATTTTTCGGGGTAAGATGCTGGAAACGACCTCCATATCTTTCGAATATGGTGTACAATTGCTCAGTGATGGGCAAAACCCTAGGCTTCGAATAAATCTGAAGTTTGCCAATGTGTTTGTTTCGTTTCTTTCTCTGGAAAACGTTCAAAAGAGGAAATAAGACAAACATGTCGGCAAACTTTAGATTTATTCGAAGCCTAGAATTTTGCCCATCACTGAGCAATTGCTCTTATTTCGGTGATACGACTCATATAAAATTTTGTACAAATATATAAATGTTAGAAATCCATTATTAATGTTTATTTATTAAATCATACAATATATAATATATCGATAACATAAGTGAAAATAAATGATATCACAAAAGGAACAAAGAACTTTCTCAGAAATATAAAATAAAACTAAGATGAACACGCTTCCACACACGTGATCATGCTGAATCCGTGCCGGAAATCTCGGAATTAAAAAAATAAAAACGCATCAGGCCCCTTTCCCATAAACGCCCTCTAGAGAATAGTGGCGCGAAACTTTAAATTTACTTTATTTCTCTAACAATAAATTTTATTTACAAAAATATAGCCGACACGCTCTTGCGAGACAGACTGTAAATTCGTGTTCTTGTATAGTAGATTAAATTATCCTTGTCTCGCCTCAATAATATTCGCGTATTAATTTCCGAATTCTGAAAGGTTTGTACGCGTAGTTGGTACGCATACACGTGCACAAACGAAAATGTACGGGTATCTTGGGGAAAAATGTGGCAATGTACTTCTGACGCTAAAAGCTCTTGACGTCTCGACACGGACGCGTTCATATTGCGAGCGGCTTGTCCATCGAAACAAAGGCGGGTAGAATAAAGCGTGCGCGAACAGCCGAAATTTCTCGAGTCCTCTTTCTCTCCTCTCCAGAAGTAAAGAAGCTCCAGAAATAACACCGCGAGACTTGTGGGAGGTGCAACAACGACAGCTTAAGCGGTAAATGTCGGAAGAGGCGCGAACGGAGAAACGCGACGAGCTGGAGAGAGAACGAGGAAAGATGGGAAGATCGGAGGTTAAGTGAAATTGAAGTTCAACCCGCTGATGAAAACTGCTTGCTGAATCTAAGGTGACCCGAGACTCCTTCGCAATATTTTCGTTTCCTTTTAATCTCGGTAGGGTTTTCTACCGGGTGGATGCTGGTACAGACACACTGCCAATTCAGCTTTTACATTTCTTGCGGTCAGTGGAAGCGAGATAAAAGGAGTATGTGCGCGTGTACGTGTATACGTAAGTAGGTGGGTGTTTTGTTAGTCTTGGATCATGGGAAGTGCGAAAGATGAAGGGAACTGAAAACAAGGGATTCGAGACAGATGATATCTACGATGTCGGAACGAATGTAACGTCGATGTTGTAACTTACTTCTTTTTTTCTTTGTGATTTATTTGACACATAAGTTTATTATGTAAGCGATTATTACGATATTGTGCAAATCGTTCGTGCTATAGTATTCCGAATATGAATGCAAAGCGTAATACAGTGGGTGTAGAAAATATTCGTATACCGATCAATTTCCAAAAACAACTATGAAAAATTGTAATTTATTAACTTATTTTGTTAAGGAAAGAAAAAAATTAAACACGTGCTTAAGGTAAACAAGGACTCGGATTTTCTTTACACAAAATTTCTCATTGCACGTTTCATGCTATTACGCATTCCCAACCGATTCTCACTTGCAAGTGAAGATCGCGTGACTTCCGGCACACACCGTGTTCCCAGAACAAAAAAAAAACGGCGGGCTGTTTGAATTAAGGTTTTACCAACCTCGACTATTTTTTATAAGCAATGACATTCTACATGTTTCTCGGAAATCTCTAGACTAAATAGATTACAAAAATATAGTTATTTATGTAAATCGCGAAATTAACAAGAAGAAAACAATAAATGGATAGAAATACAGAAGCAATAAGTATTCGTACAAGTGTTAAATTTTAAAAATTTCATTTAAAAAAGAAACGAAATGTACATTAATTTATAAATAATTAATACTTCGTGAGATTTCCTTTTGATTTTATAATTACTGCAACTCTTCTAGGCATTAAATTAACTATCGTAAATGTCGATGCTATTCGGGGTAGAATCTTCTTTCATTCCTTTATTAGAGCATTTCTTAAGTCTTTTTTACTGGAAATTTGATGTTTTCTAATTCGTACGGAGCAATAAACTAATGTGTTTACGTTACAAACTCTACTGTAAATGGTTCGTCATAAGAATCGTACAAATACTTATTGTTTCTATACTTTTCGCATTTTTTTTTTTAATTTCACAAATTGTATTAACTAGTAAATGTTGTTTGGACTATATGTATCTTAGAGACTTCCAAGAATATGTACAATATCATTGATTATAAAAAAAAAAGTTAAGAAACTACAATTTCACAGAAAAGTTTTTTGGAAAATTGATCGGTGTACGAATACATTCTACACCCACTGTATGTCTTCGTTTTAACCCTTTGCACTCGGATGTCCTCTATGAGAGGACATCGTAAGTCTAACAAAATTTGTTAGTGGTTATGTATAATAAATTTATGCTAGGGCAAATTTGTTCAAAATGCGTTTCCTTTAACTTTTCTCATTCAAATAGCACGAGATAGCAAACTTAATTTTGAAAAAATTAAATTTCTTCGAATTTTAAGAGGAACATTTTCCAATGATTAAGTACAATAATCAAATTTTAAATTAATTTTTTTCGAAAAAAAAGCGTTATATGAACAAATTTAATTCTACCTTTTCGATTCAATTTTTCACGTAGAATCTGTTGGAATCAATGAAAATAAACTCATCTTTTATTATTAAGATTTATTAACGTAAATAAAAGAAAAAAAGAAAATTTGTACATTAATTATAAGTAAGAAAAAGGTATTGAAAACACACATGTTTCCATTGTATGCTTATACACATTCTGAACCTAGTTACAAGTTAGTAAAAAAAACAAAAGACGCATAGACCACTGCAGTCAACCGGCTAAATACAAAAATAACTAGAGAATCCTAATACGAACATATCTTAACAAAATCAACCCCTACTCGTTTGTACCGCTAGTTCATGGGCCACCCTGTATAATGGACATTGCCAGACTATGTGGTTCAAGTCTTGTACGTCGGCATCACAATTACATTTTGCATCGTTTGTAATGCTGACTCCGAGAGAGTGACGCGGGGAGATTGTAGTGATCTGGGTTAGGTCTGGGTTAGGTCTGCAACGATTTATTGTTACGATAATTTCTCGCTTAAGATCCTTACTTGTGAACCATGGCCTTTTGCCATTTTGAGAGTAGTACAGAAAATGTTCTTTACCTTTGAATACTTCTTGCTCTCTCACGAATTCATCGTTATTTAATTTATTGTACTTTTGGAGCTTGAAAGTTTCGCGAAAATCTGAAAATGGAACGTGATTACGATTTTCGTCTACTTTCGTAATCGGAACAAACTTATTATCAAAGTATTTTGGTGTGCAAATTTATGTACAGTTACTTTAAATGCTAAGATACATATAAAAATTTAAGTTACGTAGTAAACAAATATCCGTACCTCATGAATTTTTCAAATAAATATTTGCAAAGGCATTAATTATACTAAAGTAGTAGATGAAAAGGAAAACATTTGAGTTAGGAAAACATCGAGATTTCGTACAAGTCAAGTACGATTATTTTGTTTCCTAATTTTTATCAGTAAATGTATATTCGGTACAATGCTTCAATCGACCTTCTAGATATCCTACGATCAATCTACAAATTATTTGTTTGATTATTTGCATATTTTTCGTGACCTGCAAATACTTTACGTCTCTAATACCGATTACTGACGAAAATAATAAAATCGTGAAGCTGGACATCGTGAAATTTATATTGTTAGAGAAAAGATCAGAATTACAGAATATGTTTCAAAATATCAATGTTGTAAATACGTAGTGTATAAAATAAAAAGATCTTCATTATTTTTTCATAACGACAAATAGAATTTGAATAGAATTTGAATAAAAGTGACATGAATTCACGTCACGGGTCGTGAATATGCGTTAATAAAAAATTAATATTGTTTCTACCTTCCCGATATTTATTTCCTTCTAATGTATCGCCGACGACGCGAAATAAATATATTTATAAACGAGATTCATTTATCGCGAAGCGAAATATTTCCCCTTTGCCTAGAAACGTTCGAACGAATATGTTCTCTTTAAGTGGGATCCAAATATTTTGTTTGGAAATCGCTGAACCGTAACTGTTATTCGTACAAGCATCAAATATTTGCAATTGCCGTTTCACTGTGAAATTGCACGTATATCGTAAATATTTGCCTCGAGTATGCCTTCGGTGGTAACTTGTATAGCTCGCGATAGCATTTAAAAAATTGTCGCTACGTTTCATCGAGACGATTCTTTCACCAATAATCGTAAGATATAATTTAATGAAAATAAATGATGGATAATTTTATACAACACTCTTGGGTTACTTCAAATTGTTTAATAAATTATTTTCTTTGATTACGAGTGAGTTTCGTATAATTTTTGTCTAGATTGTTACTATCGCTAAAGGTAGCGATGAAATCCTTGCAAAATGATTCTATTAATTATATTTGTATAATAAGAAACTGAAAAATTAATTTCTAGTTTTGACGGTACAAGTAATTTCTCTTTTTCTATCCATTGCATGCATTACATAAATAAAACTTTAAGGTTGTCTTACAACTTGTAACTTTCTTTCCTGGATGTTCACAAAGTGTCCTTCTTCGTTTCCATAAGTGCTTCACACGTAGCATAGAAATGCATGTTTTTCTAGTATTCCTGTTTTTCTCCAATCGTTTCATACGCATACGGTATTTGTTCGAGAAATTAAGAATAGTAAAAAAAGTATTGATTCATATTAAATTACATAATATCGATACAGTAGTAACTATTAATTATTACCTCAATTATACGTAATTATTAAGTATATTTATTTATTTTATTTTTATCGTAATAGAAACATTCTAATTTTGGCAAATTAATTGGTTCACTTGAATATGTTTATTGTTTAAGAATGTTTATTTACAATTAGTCCAAATTGTGCTATCATTGTAAGTTCTCAACATTGTTTGGTCAGCTTGTACAGTGTCCCAGAATTAGTGTAAGAACCGGAAATGAGAGGTAGCTAAGACGATTCTGAACAACAATTACCTTTGCAAAAATGTCGGATGGGGCTTCGTTTTTGAATTATTAACGAAAAACCGTCAACCAATCACAGTGTCCGATTAGCGCGCGCTCAGCTGACTATGCAGCGACCTGGTGCAGCAACCAGCCAATCCTGGCTCGAGCCTATGCTCTCGCTGCTGATCGTGCGCTACTCGGGAGCTGTGATTGGTCCATGGTTTTTCGTTAATAACTCAAAAACGAAGCATCATCCGACATTTTTGCAAAGGAAATTGTGGTTCAAAATTGTCTCAGCTACCTCCCATTTCCGGTTCTTACACTAATTCTGGGACACTCTGTACAACTCGATGCTTCGATAGCATACGCGTGTCTGTGAACATTGTCGTTGAAACAATGCGCGGATACTAAACGAAACACAGAAGCAGAGAGAGAATTCAGAGGCTCCGATGTTCTTAATTGGCTTTGGGTAATGTTGCGAAATGGAGTAATTGGACCAGAATATCTTAAATAAGTTCCGTGAACTTTCCACACGATAAGAGTCACCTCTCACAGTATTCTATATAACTCAAGAAAATTCACTAGTCTGGAACAGCGAAAACGTTTGCACAAAGTATTAGTTTCATCCCCTTTTGGGGTCGAATTATTCTGTTCGAAATGTAATATCGATATTATATTGATATTTGTAGGACATCTTGGATACAAAGGTTGTAGAAGAAATAGTTTTAATTTTTAATTTAAGCACACACCAAATCACTTCTATTATTCTATTTAATATATCTCTATACAAGCTGTCAACAGACTCCATTTTTCTTTTTTCAACTGTTCGGCTGTCGTTAGTTTTTGACACAGACCTGTGTCAAAAAGCTCGCCGGGAGTTCGATCCCTTTTGCACAGATCGCTAATAGATGGCAACTCATATTTAAATGCCCAAATTCGGCTCTTTCCTCACAATATTAATATTTGGTAAAAAGCCTCTCAGCGGACAATTTTTATTCCTCGACGTTCTTTATACACACAACTCAACAAGTTGTATACTTCCACGAGCAAATTTGTACGTAATTATTAGTAACACGCTTATTATTACAGTAACATACGTGATAAAAAAGAAATTCATCTTTGTACATATTATATAATTCATATGTATGTAATATCCTAATAAATATACAGCCAGTTCCACATATTTTATTTCGATTTAATTTTTAAAGATTTCAGTAAGATGTAAATCATTGAACTGAAACAGAATTTTGAGGAAGAGGAAGGAATAGAATTAACCCTTTGCACTCGAGGCCTTTTTTTCTGATGTCTGCCTGCAACTCGAGATGTTTCTTAGCATTCTATTGCCATGAATTCTAAGCTATCTAGATTTGATAATAAGGTCACCTTTACCTCACCGACAATCATTTTATTGACATTTTGAGCTTCAAAGAAATGAAACCTAAAGAAACATTAGGTATTGTAGATTTGCTGCGTGAAACCTAATGGTAACTGACAGTCACCTCTCGAGTCCAAAGGGTTAACAAACTCCGTAAGTAGAATTGGCGAGAAATGGTCAGACATGAATGAGTTGTTTCGTATCCCAGAGAATATTAACCCTTTGCACTCGAGGTTTTTTTTCTGGTATCTGCCAACAACTCGAGATGTTTCTTAGCATTCTATTGCCATGAATTCTAAGTTATTTATGCAGATTTGATGATAAGGTCACCTTTACCTCACCGACAATCATTTTATTGACATTTCGAGCTCCAAAGAAATGAAACCTAAAGAAACATTAGGTATTGTAGATTTGCTGGGTGAAACCTAATGGTGACTGAGAGTCACCTCTCGAGTGCAAAGGGTTAATAAGATATTTTGTTTTCATATGTACCATAAATATTCGTACCTTCTATGTCTATTGAAGAAATTCGTCTACATTAAACGATAAGTTTGATGTATCCAAGTAAATGTTTCATTATATACGTGAACAAATTTTACACGTCTATTAATAATGAAAAATGTATTTGGGAACATCAATCCTAGAAAACATCAAACTCAAATGCTTATGAAGCCCATTTGTCGATTCGAGACATAGGGAAATTTCGTTAAGCAGATATAAATAATAGCAAAGTTTTCTTTGAATAAGGTTATCGGAATATCGAACTCGAAAATCTACATTGCATTTGATCGATGATCGGTCATTGGGTTTTGAACGTTGAAAGGAACCGACATTTTCCTCGATAATATTATACTCGTATCGATGATGGGTAGCTCCGATAGAGACCTCTCGCGATCTTCGTAACATACCGCGCACTATCGATAATGCCTCACCGTACGACGTGTTGGTGAAACTACCACACGGTGGGCCAAAGGACGTTATCGTTAGAAGAAGATGTGCGCGTTAGCGAGACAGATATGTATCTGGGTTAACGAAATGCTAGGATGAAGAGAAACGGGTCACGCGTGGTGCTGGGTGAAGAGAACAGTTCTTGGGAAACATACAGAGAATGTGGTATTTTATTCTTTACGACAATGTTAGTTGCTCGTAAACATACTAAATGTAAAGGTTTTTTCTTTCGCGTGACGGAATTCTTCACGATATACGTAGGTATTTATGTACAGAGGCAGATATACAGTCAATACCATTAATATTCGTACCCTCTATATCTATCGAAGAAGTTTGACTAAATTAACCCTTTGCGGTCGTATTAAATTTATGATGGATAAACAAGATTAATTAATTCTTTTGTAGACTTTAGATATATATTTACTGTTCGGGAAATAAAGGTTGATACGATATAAACTCTCCGTTGGAAGGTAAAACGCCAATTTATTGTATACTCCCTAGGTCTACAATGATTGATGCCTCTCAGATCGCTCGTGCGTCTTCGAGGTCGGATAGATCGAAATCTGATTCCGCTTCGCCAGGTGACCGTCGAAGATACCTCGGACCACCACTCCTCACCCTAGATGCCACCCCCGTCAAGTCCAAGAGGCGCGCTCATTAGCCCTGGTTTTGGGACCAAGGCCCAATCAGGGCGCCCCTGCCCTCACGCGCACCCCAGTCGCCGCGCCCCCGCTAACAGTATCGCGGAGCAAGGGTAGATGGTCGCTCGGCGTCTCGGGGAAAGCCCCAGGCCACTACTTGTGGGTTTTTCCAAGCGGCACGCTAGACCGCTGAGACTCGGGACTACGCGAAATTCTAAAGACCTCATAAACGGTCACCCCTAGATGGATATTGCCGGCAATATCAGCCACCGACTCGAAACAGCCTCGCTTCGCTAGCATGCCGTAAACTATTCTCACCTTTCGCTGTTTCTCCGCATTGCCCGAATAAAAACATCAAAGACTTATTTCTACGATGTCCGAATAGCGATCGCGGTACTAAATTCATCGGCGCATTGTCTTGCCGCTGAACTCGAGGAAGCGCTCAAATGACTGCCTGTGCGCATTGTTCTCACTCTATTTCAAAACATCCCAATTGTACCCTGTGTGTACCCGAAACGCCTTCCAACGGTCTCGACTGCTGGCTTGCAACCACGGGTCGGCTTTTGGGCCTTCCCGTGCTGAAGGTCGACCTTCAGTTCAGAGCCTAATCCCTATGCGAGGTCTGTTGTTCTTTACTGGCAGTCATTATCGCCCCTCCTCGTCCCGTCGGGTTGATTCTATCCGGAACATTTACACAATAATGTGTTTTAATGTAACGTTTTTATGTAAAAATAATATTTTATAGTTCTCCATCATGTGGTATCTTCCGGTAACTTTCTTCTTGCCATTTTGAAGTATTTTAAGAACCAGAATGCCTAATTACTCTTAAACACAATTTATAAAATATTATTTGGAATTCTACCAAGTATTTTCGACTATTTGGTATTTATTACAGTCTGTTACAGAAAAAATAACAATATTCGATATATTTATCTTTGAAAAAGTTAACATGTAGATATTTCACCCACTGGTTCATATATTCTTGTGTTACGTTCCCGTTCCAAATTTCCTTATTTGGACTCGGATGTGCGCGCCCGGTATTCTTCGAGTAGGCATAGGAATTCGAGACCAATGCGAAGCTAGGGCGTAGTCCCTCGGAAATCTCGGAATCGTGCAATGTACTTCCCCGCCACCCCTTGGCCTATGATTTTTGGATGTAAAAAGGGTGACGACGAAGGCATATCGGGTCTAGTCAAAGTCTAGAAAGGGTTCTGTACACGTCTGAGCGTGCTCTTACGAACTGTCTACGCGAGAAAACTTAGTGAGATCGGTTTCAAGTCCCCTTCAAGCAAATCTTAACCATACAGTACGTAGTCTACTGTTAGGCATTATTTTGTCGTTGTAGTCGTCCCCCGTTTGCTCGCGTTCGTGAAAACCGAGAAGGATTAGATTATAGCTTCGCGGAATCGAAACTATATTTTAAACTCAGTTCATATTTGTAACATAGCTTACCATTGGTACACCGCGACAATTACTCTTATAACAATTGTAAGTCCCGGTGCATATCAGAATATATATAATCATTTTTAATTAATCTTGATCAATTATAATACCCAGTCCAGTACCCACTAAGGTGTACCTTTGCCGCTCGAGGTACATCAAAAAACTGTTACGAGGCCTAATACTAACACTTTCTGCGGCTCCCTACGTTAGCCGTACGTGGGTTCATCCTCGATAACCAACCTCCTGGAGCTCCCTACGTTAGCCATACGTAGGTTCGTCTCTGCGTCTACTTCCTCAAGGCATCCAGTGATACCTAACAACACTGGTCAAGCCATTAACAAAAAAATCATATTCCAATAGAGAAGCCCCGGCTACGCAGCTGCCCCCTCTGGCTCGTACCACTTGTATAATTTAATATAATTACTAACGAGTTTTTCATTAATCTTTCCATTAATCTATTATTACACTAATATCTTAGAAAATCTTTTAAATCTTTTCAACTCTGTGGAATACAACATAAGATTAGTATGTTTCCTTGTGTGGTGGCTGAGAGCAAACATACGACCGGAACGGTAAAAAAATTTTGGTGGTTGAGAGTAGACATACGACCGCAAAGGGTTAAATAATAGTTTTTATATTACCAAATGAATTTTTCATTATAAATATGTATATCAACAAGCTTGTACATGTATATATTTATATATACATCAACATATTTATACAAACATACACTTGAAAACATCAAACCTATTATTTAATTTATACAAAAATGTTCAATAGACATAGAGGGCACGAATATTTATAGAAGCGACTGTATACTTACACAAATTATTATTTTCATTATACGTATTATATGATATCAAAAATATCTGCGTTTTATTTTATGATATTTCTTTTAAGTTTAGAGCACACTTCTGTTTGCTTCACTCGTATAATTTTCATATCAATGATCGCGATATACATTCTTTTTTAATTTTAAGGAATTATTTTGGACATACATTTAGGAACACTGTCAAGGGTCATGTTGATGGCATTTGTTTTGAATTTTCCGAGTTCGCTGTTGTCACTGGTTTGTCCATACGTTTAGGCAGATTAACCTTTTGTGGACCTCTACAATCAGTCGAGAATTTTTGTGTAACAAAAATACTAACAGCAAAGCGATTGTACAATTACATAAAAGGGGATGCATAAATTAATAGGTATATGTTTTTCACTCCCAACTCTTTTCCGTTTTCTTGTTATAAACAATGTAATGCAAAAAGATCATGATTTTGGTCGTTTTTTGCTTATAATTTTTAAACTAACGCAGCAATATGAATGCTTCATCGAGATAAAATATAGATAATGAAAATACATACAGAATGAGACCTCGAACGTCTCGATCGGATAATGAGAAACGGAGAAAAATCGGGAAAACCGGAAAATTCAGGGTTTTTTTCAAAAATTCACCACAACTCCGCCATTTTTTGAGCTGAAGCGTTGGCTATTTGGGGATAAGTAGCGATGAATGTGTTCTTTATGTGTACACAAAACAGAGATTGTCGGATAATTAGTTTTCTCACAATCACGATCTGAATTTTTCAGTGCGTTTTTTGCCGGCGAGCCTGTATGCGTTTCCATAAGACCAATTTTTATTTTAAAAAAAGATTTGAATAGTTTATGTCATGTACTACGAAACGTATATTCTGGTTTTTCGATAAAATGTCTCATTCTGTAGGTATTTTCATCATCTGCATTTTATCTGCTTTTCTCTGCTAAGTAACCATGATACTAGCAAACAAAAATGTTTATATCTCAGAAACGGTTGACCTTTGGACCTATGTTTACTAAAGCTTTTTCACTCAGTACAGTGTGCCCTATACACCATATAAATATTGAATGCTTTTTTTTAAGACCCTGTATACATACATATGTTATAATGATCATCAGGTTAAGTTATATTAGGTGGACCGGAAAGTAATGTCGTTTCTTTTACATTAAATCCAAACAAATTTTTTATAAATTTCTATTTTTAATTATTAATTGTATAATCGCTCCCGTTATCAATAGCCTTTTGCCATCTAATGTGCAAATTGTAAATGGCAGATCGATAAAAATCAATGAGCTGATGAACGATAAACAAGTATTTAAAATTGCAAAAACGACATTATTTTCCGGTCCACCTAATATAATATACATATAGATTAATTGTAACGAATTCAGGTCGAGAACTTAGATGGTTGATAATTTAACAAACAATAACAAAACGACAATTAAATATTTCTACTTAAACTAGAGTTATAAATGATTGAATGATGCTTTGATTTGAAAAACAGTCGACACGGATTCTCAACACTGGGAATGGATTTTTGTGTTCGTTCTCATAATTTATACACAGGTACGGGTCAATGTTTGTTTGCGCATTGAAATATGCACCGAAACAGAGTGTACGCTCGCGTTGGTAGGTAAATTTCTCGAGGCAGCTCAAGCTGGATTGTTAATAAGCACGCGTTCCCCTACAGGCATCTGTCGCAAACCAATTCCCATATTTGCAATCGAGAAAGACCGCGTAAACTGCACGAAGCAGAATTAAAGTTTCAAGAGGCTTGGGGTACCTTTGGACGGACTAAACTCGATAATAAAACAATCTCGACATGGTGTATACTTACGCAGGCAGTTTCGAAACTTTTCGGTATTAATAAACTCCGCTTTATCTCTGCATTCTACTTGTCAACTTAATGAAACGATGGAAAGTAGGAAAAGTGTACTAATAAATATAAAACATGGTTATTTTAAAGGTTCCAGACATCGAGACTTATTATTAACAAACATTCGCGACCGCTGATGTGAATTCACGTCATTTCAAATTCTATTCCTAGTTTCAGTTCCAAATTATGGAAATCCTTTTATTTTATACACTGTATATTTACAACATTGATATTTCGAAACATATTTTGTAATTTTTATATTTGCCCTAACGATAACAAATTTGCGAAAAGATTCTAGCTGTTTGAGTGCACTGTAAAGCATATAAACGTTATTAAACATTGACGATAGTAGAATGTAAACAATCATAGTTGATTAACAGACGAAAATATATTTCTGAAATCTAAGTTGCGATTTCTCCTAACAAATTTCTTTTTATTTAATCGGAATAAAAGCCTTTCACTGCACTAATCGATTAACTTCACTTTGGAAAATCTTAAATTTAAATGTCAAAGCACTTGGTATAGTCATAACTTTTTATATTTGCAATAACTTTCTTGAATAATAAAGATTAACACAATTGAACGACAAAATTTCCTTGGTCATTGAATGATAAATAATCTATTTCAGAGACCAGTTCATCGCATTTCTCAACTTTTTAACCGACTTTGAGAAGGAGGAGGTTACTCAATTTGACATTTATATTTTTATATTGTGGAGTTAATCGATTTGTGTAATGAGCGGTTCATATATTGAACTTGTTTTCCTTAAAAAAGACAATATTTTATCGAACATGGATTTTCGTATTATAATATTTATTAAGTGAAGTTCTTTCCTTACACTTCTGTCATATCTTTGAATAAACTGCTATGGAAATAATTACTATTTTTATTAATCGTTCAACTCGTGCACTCTGAGTAACGCAATTATGTGTATAACATGTACACTTGATCGTTTAAAAATGTTTATTTACAATTAGTCCAAATTGTGCTACGTCTATTCTAAGTCCTAAACATTGTTCGGTCAGCTTGTACACAGTGTCCCAGAATTAGTGTAAGTATTGGAAATGGGAGGTAGCTGAGACGATTCTGAATCACAATTTCCTTTACAAAAATGTCGAATGGTGCTTCGTTTTTAAATTATTAACAAAAAACGATCGACCAATCGCAGCGCCCGAGTAACGCGCGCTCAGCAGCGAGAGCATAGCCTCGAGCCAGGATTGGTCAGCTACGCCAGCTGAGCGTGCGCTACTCGGGCGTTGTGATTGGTCGATGGTTTTTCGTTAATAATTCAAAAACGAAGCACCATCCGACATTTTTGCAAAGGAAATTGTCGTTCAGAATCGTCTTAGCCAGAGATGGGGTTATTCATTTTCATAAATATGAATATGAATAAATTCACATCACGCGGATTTGTGAATATGAATATGAATAAATTCACATTTTTATTCATAAATAGCGCGTTGTTCACATTTTTATTTATCATTAACTCTTCATTGAATAACGTTAATCACTTACTTACATTGTTTACTATCCCACACAGAAACGTTTTCACTTCAAGCAACTGGGTATTTACAAAAATCATGTAATTTATACAAATAAACCCAATACCCAATTTCCGGTTTTTACTCTAATTCTAGAACACCCTGTATAAGTCGCATAGGGTAAAACGTTGATACCAAACTTCCTCTCCGATTTCTGTATATTCATGGTTTCATGCACGCATTTTTAGGTAAAAAATCAAACGAATCTATAATCTATCCTATTATAGCTGATTCTATACAGCATGGAAGTTCGTGGCATGCTGTTTCAGATTTCTACATAGGTCTACAATGTTCACTCTACTTTCTTTCAATTCTGAATTCGACAAATTTCATTCGTATCCATTTCGACGCGTCGTTTTTTACTTCTTCATACTTTCTGCTTGAATGCACTACTCTAATAGATAATACTTCTATATTCCAATATTGACACATGATTTATCTTGACTACCTTTTATCATAAGCAAAAATGCTAACACCTGTCATCGTCGTATCTTCGTTGTGCACACAGTGCAGAAGAAGTCGTTCGAAAACAAAATGGTACATGCCACAACGTCTGAAACAAGTTATTCGTCGACGAAATATTAAAATACTGTTTATTAGCAAAGATTAGTATATTAATCAGAAGTTTTTGAAGCTGTCCGAATGTTAAAATAACGTTAAATTTAAACACTGTTTCATTTAATATTTATTTTAGTTGAAACCTTATAAAGTAAACAAATAAACTTCATGCATTTATTAAATAGACTTGACGTTTTAATGTGATATATATCTTAATTGTTTTATCGCACATTCTAAACGAAGTTACGAGGCGACAAAGTGAAAATTTTGAAGTGTCCAATTATTAGAGTTACTCGCTGCATATAGGTTGGAAATCTGATATTTTATCCACTACGCCATATTGTCACAGTTTGCAAAGAGTTCGTACAGTGCGGTAAATATGTAAATACCTGCTGAAACTTTAACCTTAAACATGCATTAAACTATTAATCGATAGCACTTAAAACTTTATATTACTCTCTTTAGCATTTCATGTTCGACCATTATGCAAAAGCTTGGTTAGATATCGTGAGACACAAAGGCAAAGCTTCTTGTTCGAGGGACGTGATACTCACTGTCACAGGTGGAATTGTACCACATATTTATGTGCAAATTGTGCTAAAAATTCTATTGTCATAAAAAAGTAATCGTTATAATAGATGGCAATATACATAGTTGACGTGCAACTATAACTTACTTTCTTTAATAACCAAATTTGTCGACTAGACAATCAATTATTAGAGAGGTTCCCTTGTAAGCATTATTAAGTTGCTTTTTATATCAAACATGTCATATATCGATTCGTGAGATAAACATGCACATACCTAAATTAATCTGTCTCCTGTTATTTTATTACGTAGTTGTAACTTTGGTTTAGATCGATTATTCTAAAAATCGATCGTAGAATCGAATATGATTTCTTATTAGTTCGAATAATCCATACTCCTCTGCAATATTATTTTGAAAGTACTCACGTTTGATTCTTCATCCGCGCCAATTAATTTTAAACTTAGAGGTTTCTTAACTTTCTGACTTTATCTTATTTTTTATAATAGATCTACTTCGTCACGAACAAAAATTTGATACATGATATCGTTAAAATACATATTTGTCCATTTTACTTATTTAAGTTTTACACATGAACACATCGGATTTACGATCGAAATAAGAGCCTTAGCATCTAAAATATTCACGATAACGAGATTTTAAAGATGAATAAATTGGATTGTACGAAGCATAGTCCAAATGGATGTTATTTTTTATTAGAATAAAGTTGGAGACTATCTAGATCACTTTATTTCTGATTTTAACATAATACTAACCGCGTAATTCTACACTTGCTTCCTTACTAATTACCGTATTGGCTCGAACGAAAGAAACTTCAAAAAACAGCGAATTACGTGTGACATTCGCGAGCTAAAGAAAATGTAAATATTGGATAATTCCGGCAACAGTCGAGTGATCCGCTTTCGGTGATTAATCTGTGACGACGGTTAAACAGCGCGCATATTTTTCGTCTCCGCGATAGAATCTGAAAAATGATCGAATGCTCCGAGTCGACGCGTACCCGGGTCACGTGCGTTCGTTCAAAATTTGTATTCTTCAGAGAAATTCACGTCTCCGTTTCGAAATTACCGAGAAACCTGCGTTCGCGTTTTCGTTGAAATTTGCGACGTCAAGGCATTCTTGTGATAAATACGAAACAGAAACGAAAAATAAAGAAAGATATGAAAGAAAGAAAGAAAGAAAAAAAAAAGAAAATAACAAGAATAAACAAAACAAAAAAAATTGACGGCTTGGTATCGAATCGGAAATACAAAGTAAGCTCGACCGCCGCAGCGCCCAGAACCACTAATGTGCTCGCTCGCAGCGCGGACGGCAACTTCGAGGTGACCTTGGCCACGAAGGCCACCATCTACCATCAAGGATTGGTCGAGTGGAAGCCACCCGCCATTTATAAGTCATCCTGCGAGATCGACGTGGAGTACTTCCCATTCGACGAGCAGACCTGCGTCCTCAAGTTCGGTTCGTGGACCTATGACGGCTTCAAGGTAAACTTGCATGGTAGCCGCTAAGTTGCGTGGCAAAGAGACCCACGGGTCCTCCGCGACGTGGATCGAGAGCTCGTGATACGTCGGGGATGATCCATCTAGAGCTTAAGATTAGACTGTACGCGAACGATCGGCTCATCGTGTGGATTTCAAAACTCCGCGGTGGAACGCGCTCTGGAGCTTGTATGTTTTCGAAATGTTACTGTCTGTGGGGGAGTCGAAAACCACGATAGGAGACGGATGCTGCCAGATATCTTTACGCGAAATCGATCGCTAGGAGGGAAACGTTTCAACGTGAAAACACGAAAGGATGGTTTGTCGAAGGGAGAACAGAGGGTGACAAAAATTCCAGGTATCGAGGATTTCACGGGTGACTCTACGTTCCTAGATCGATCGAGACCTGTTACAAAAAATATACCGCGAAATGTACTTCGAAATCTGATTTGAAATTCAAGATTAAATTTGGTTAATCGTATCGTATCCTATCACTCAGTTTTCTTGAAACATTTTTGGAAATTGTTACGTTTGGTTAATTGACATATCGACCTTTGGCATACACGGTGTTCGGTAACCGGTGGTACAAGCGAAGAGGAGGTGATTCTACATGAAAAAATAAGTCGAAAATATAGAATACAAATTTTTCATGTGAGGCTTTGTTTTCGAGAAAATTGACTTTGAATTTCCGCCGGGTACGGGTGCACTTGATCATGTTCTGTTGTAACGGATCTCACTGTAGTCATTGTCTCGATTGAAATTATATTGATAAACAGTTTCAATAGCACGGAAATGTTTTCTTACCTATTATCTTATTATTATTATTATTATCTAAAACAATCGAATATGTTAGAAAGCGTTTATAGAAATTTAATTAGAAGAACAAAAGTATGTATTCGGCAACGCGGCCAACATTTTCATAAATTTCTGTAATAATAAACTTTATGATTACTTCAACATTCTATGTCATTACGTGTTCTTAATTTTCCGTTACGATAAAAACAGACTTAAACTGCGATAATAACTATCGAGATAACGATCTACAGTGAGAAAATTCATAGTCGATTTTCTCAGAAACAAGCCTGCTATGGAAAATTGTTATTCTATTTTTTTATTTTTTCTTGCGGAATCACCCCCTTTTCGCTCGTACCACCAGTTACCGAACACCCTGTACATTTCTAACCCTTTTCACTTAGGTGTCCCTTATGAAGGGACATCGTAAGTCTAACAAATTTTGTTAGTGACACCACTGCAAACATAAATCGCTTATGTTTAAACTTCGTTGGCTTAAACTTTACTAACTCACTAAAACTTATGTTTTTGCCTTTAAACTTTATATTTAAAGAATTTATGATTGCAGTCGTGTCAATGATTCAAGAAAGCTATTTGAATTTATAATCAAGTCCAATAATACCACAAAAGACAAGTTTCCAGAGTTAGATTATTTTATGTAATGCGATTCCTATTTGCATATTTTGGAACGAGATGGCGCAGAGTGCAAAGGGCTAACTTTCTTAGCGCCTTCCATTCTTCCTTATAACTCGTAAAATATTAGGTGCAAAAAGGTGATGGAGAAGCGTTTGAGCATCTTCTTCAATAAAGACATTTTTTGAAAATATATAAGAAAGAAAAGAAATATATAAAAAAAATATATAAAAGAAGATAAAGTCAGAAATGATGCAATCGTTAATTGCATATGTACTGCTGTATCTAAAAGTGGTCTTTGAACCATTTATCTTTCTCCTTTGGCATTTTTTCGTAAATGCAATAATAACGGAGTTATGACTTGAAACAATTCCGTGGACCAGCCTGTATATCCTCCCGAAGAATAGTCGCGATACGATTACGCAAACTTTAACCTCGATTTTCAGTGAAGAACATTATTGAGGTAGATTTTTTCGTAGCGTAGAATGACGCGTGACAAACACACGACATGGAATTTCTGTCCAGCCCTCTAGAAAGGAAAAGTTAGGGAGCTGATTAAAAGAAGGAATCTAAATAGCGTTCGAAAGGAGGAAAATCGCTGTCTCGATGAAAGAAAATGAATGATCGGGGTGATCGATGTAACCCGTTCGGTTCGATTGATTCCGCGCGGCAATTTAGGGAGCCGCGAAATGGCAGCATCCGGCGCTCTTCTCGAGGAGCCAATCGTGATCACGTTCGGCTCGTTTCTTCGGTGATTCCAGCGCCGACGGCAACTACGAGGTGACGCTGATGACCAAGGCTACGGTCTACTATTCGGGATTGGTCGTCTGGCAACCGCCGGCCGTATATAAATCTTCCTGCTCCATCGACGTTGAGTTCTTTCCATACGACGTACAGACCTGTGTTTTGAAGTTAGGCTCCTGGACTTATGACGGTTTTAAGGTGCCATGTAAAAGCAACGAGCACGATCGCCAGATTGAACCTTTTTGCTCGTCATATATGATCGGTCTTCCCAGTTTGTTCTCCTTGGTTATTTCTTTCCTTTTTTGTGTTCCATCAGAGAATGCCACCTTGACATAACCCGTAATCGTTTCTGCGATGCGCTGGTCTTGGACGTCATACGTCATATTTATATATTATCTATATATTAAATATATATATATATATATTTCAATATTGTTACTTGGTGTGGACTGCAGTGTTATTTGATTGACATTCGTCGTGACGTCGTACGGTCAGCTCGTTTTTATATATTATTCTGCGGTGTGCTCGAACGATCCTACAGGCTCGCATATTTGAAATCGATCGTTGAAAACAACTTTCGTCCTCGTTTTTGCGAGAATCTAGAATATCCGCTTCCGTGGAATCGGACGGGAACGATCTAGAACTTATCGATTAATCGTTTCGAAGTCGAGAAATGAAACGTTGCCTAGCTTTCTTACGTCTTTTCTGTAATTTCTCGCGAGACTATCAGGTCTGGATTCTCGTCTCGACGAACGACTCGAAAGAGTGATGCATCGAAGGTTTTAAAGGATACCTGGATATCACGAATCCGTGAATCGAGGTGAAAAGAATCCGCTTCGAAGCGTATCCAAGCTGGTCAGTCGCATTGCTCTTTGATATTAGCAGCTCCATGGAAAGATTTAACGTTAGATCGTGGGATTGGATTGTTACTAAACTTAGGGTATACGAACTCTATGTACATAACACACGTGGACAGGGTACACGAACACGTGACTTTTCAAATTCTTTTTAAATCAGACATGTCAAACACACGCTGAAATATTTTCTGTAGCGGGGAAATGACTTAACTCGTGTAGATGCACTTGTAGATTTACCAAATACTAAATTCGATTCATGTATGAACATTCGGGCAAATCGTTCAAAAAGTTTCCATTTTAACACGTTCGCGACCGCCAGGTATTTTACGTTTCTAATACCGAGTACTTACGTAAATAATAAAATTCTGAAGCAGGACATCGGAAATATGTATC
This sequence comes from Hylaeus anthracinus, assembly GCF_026225885.1. NCBI lineage: Eukaryota > Metazoa > Arthropoda > Insecta > Hymenoptera > Colletidae > Hylaeus > Hylaeus anthracinus. The sequence continues at coordinate 711,223 of NW_026533254.1, forward strand.
CTACGGCGATGATAAAAATGACGAAATATGTTTTGAAATGTCAATGTTGTAAATATGTACTGTATAAAATAAAAAGATTTTCATAATTTTTTCATAACCAGGAATAGACTTCGAAGTGACGTGAATTCACGTCTGCGGTCGCGAATGTGTTAATACGATAACAAAAATGCAGAACCTTTGAAACTTGTTTCGAACTTTTTTATCACGGTTCAATTTGTTCGTTCAAACATTATTTTGTGTTTCGAGTTCGTTGAGGAAATTAATGATGCGAATATTGACAACGTCTACATATATACTATACACATTGTAGTACGTAGGTTTACGCAGCAATAAAAAAGAACGGTTCAAACTATTCTCAGATGTTTCATCTCGATGATATGTGAACTTGAACGTAATTGGCTATATGAGGAAGTTTCCTAAACCTATTTGTACCAGAAGAAATGAAACGAAGGAAATCAGAATACTTTGGACTCACTTTATCTGTAACGTTTCGAAAGCTACGAAACGAGCGTATAAAAATTTTTACGTGCTAGTGATTAACAATAAAGATTGACTACTCATAGCACTACCATTCGAACGACAATGTAGAATGAAATTTACACGATCAATATAATGCCACTCCACCCAAAAATAATAAGATAAGTTGGAGAATTTTTTTCAGAAATTTATTAAAAGCAGTGAAAAATTCAAGTAGGCTATTTTATTTAATGCGTATTAATGTTCAAAAGCAGAATTTTTTTATATGTTTTTCTTCTAAAATGGCGGCTTCAGTACACAAAATTTCAAAGCATCTTTTACGCGAGGCCTCAAACGAGCGAAACGATTGAGCACACAGATTTAAACCTAGAACAAAAAAACCGAAAATTTTCTGCAAATATATCGCAAAAGCTAGTGAACAGTGTGTGGAAATTTGAAAATATTGTTTTCTCACAAAATGGTGCATAAATAAAGAAAAAAATGAACTATTTTCCGAAAGTTTTATCGAAAAATTGTAAAAGTTTACAACTTATAGCAAGATCCATACACTATCCACTAGATGGTATATTAGAGATGTCGCCCTCAAAATTTTAGGAGAATCGGACAAGATTTGTAGGAGTTATCGTTTCGCACGATTTGAAAAATGGAGTTCTGTGAAAAACGTTCTGTGTTCTCGCCGCATCGTGCGTCCTACAAGATGCCTTGGGAAAACATTCGAAAATGACCTCTTGAGATTTCCGCGGGCTATGAAATATTTGTTTTCGTATTCTGAAAGCTTTAACCCTTTATTTATCCTATTTCTCAAAAGTTTTTAAAATCTAGAAGTCCATCTGGGTCTTACAGTGGGTGTAGAAAGTATTCGTACACCGATCAATTTCCAAAAAAACTATGTAAAGTTGTAATTTATTAACTTATTTTTTATAAACAATGATATTCTACATATTCTTGGAAATCTGTAGAATAGATAGATTACAAAAAAAAATAGCTATTTATGTAAATTGCGAAATTAACAAGAAAAAAAACAATTAATCGATCGAAATGTTGAAGCAATAAGTATTCGCACAGCTGTTTAATGTTTAAAACTTCATTAAAAAAAAAAAGAAATTCACATTAATTTATAAGTATATAATACTTCCTTCGTGGGACTTCCTTTTGATTTTATAATTACTGCAACTCTTCTAGCCATTAAATTAACTATCATAAATGTCGATGTTATTCGGGGTAGGATCTTCTTTCATTCCTTGATTAGAGTATTTTTTAAATCTTTTTTACTGAAAATTTAATGTTTTCTAATCCCACGAAGCAATAAACTGACATCCTTATGTTACAAATTCTACCGTAAATTGTAATAGTTCTACCGTACTTATTGCTTCTATATTTCTGCCAATTTTTCGTATTTTCTTGTTAATTTCGCAAATTATATAAACTAGTAATTGTTGTTTGAACTATATTCTAGAAATTTCCGAGAATATCATTGATTATAAAAAAAGGAGTTAAGAAACTACAATTTTACACAAAAGTTTTTTGGGAAATTGATCGATGTACGAATACATTCTACACCCACTGTATATCATCTTATAGAGTTGGCTCTAACAAGCTTCCAAAAGAAAAAAGCTTATGCTACCATTCAACAATTAAACACAAACTTCATAGAAGTGGACTTGAAAGTCACAATAGGTTTCAAAGCGTTTAATTAATACAGTACCATGAGAAAATTGACAGGACTTATAAGTCCTGCCAGCAAATATAGAGTTAAGGGAACATAGTAACAAACAAAACATCGATTTTTTAAAATTTCTGGCGGGGCCTTATCCCTTACATGTGAACACAGTTTAGGAAACTACCTTGTATGTCCAGTAATTTTCTAGATTCCATCGGAACGATGAAACTTCGGAGAGTAGCTTCTTCTATTAAATTGAAGTTACTATGGCTACAGAATAACACGTGCTCCCTATTTTTCCCTGTTCTTAAAACAAGGAAAGTTTGATTGAAATTAACATCTATAACTCTGTGAGAAATACTGCCAGTGTAAGAAGTATTCGTACAGTGAACAATTTAATATAAAATTAATACAAAAAGAAATAAGAGGTTATCAGTAAAAATAATAAACTTTAATTTAAGCAAATTCTATTCTAAAAATATGTAGGAATGTTGGTAATTATTTCTCCTCTTAAAATTTAATAATAATAATAATAAAATAACATAGATGAAGTTTTATTTTGAATCGGTTCCTGTACGAATACTTATTATACTGATCGTACTTTGTTTCTCAATTGGTGTCTAGTTCGACGATAGTTACTAATCTTCTACACAAGTATTGCCTATAATGAATTTAATCGCGATAAGCAGATGTAAGTAACTAATTGTAGGTAATACAGGGAACATTTTTTTATAACAACGTAAGAAACCTTAAAATTAAGTATTCGTAGACGTCTAGATTACAGCGTTTAATAAAATTTACAAATATATTTCACTTTATATATATTTTCAATATATGAGAAATGTCATGCAAGCACAGGTCTGCAAATAAATTCCCCCTCCCCTCAAGTTGCACGCGCTGTATGGTACTTATTAGCGAAAAGGTTCCAAACCCCTGAATAAACTGCACTATATTTAGACAATATTTGGATCTGATTTTAGGTATGTTTTAAAGTACACTTTACATACTCTTTATTTAAATTCTTTCAACTACAGATACGAACTATATTATTGGAGACATCCAGAATTCCCACCGATAGCAAACTTAGGCAAAAACTTGTTATAAAGAACAGCTGATATCGCTAGGATTTCTATGTAAAATGAGTTGAAAATATTACTAACAACAGGGGAAGCTCAGGTAACTCACCCTGGAATTTCGATGCCAATTTTTTTGGTTATTCTAGAGGTGAAAAAAAGAGATACGTGTCTCGGCGTTTGATCGAATAGGTCTTAGTTTCGGAATAATAAAGTTGTGAAAATTGAAATTTATTTTTTTTTTTTATTTTGATGATACTGATATAGCATGCAAATTTTTGAGGTAGAAATTATATTATCATGTTGTAAACATTAATGTAAATTTAATTTGTAAGGTACTAATTCAAGTAGTTATCAGCGGGAGCTTTTACAGATATGATCGAGTACACTCGATTTGCATCGACATTAATTCTTCAAAGAAATGTGTTTGGAAACGTCAATGAAATATGTTTCCTCCTGGCCATACAAAAAAATAAATGTGTATGTGCTGTAACAAAATTTATATGTTTTAAATGTTTTTATAATGTCTTATAATCATCCAAGTAGTTGTTCATCTTCAAAATAATTGAATTTTGTAATTAAAAAATTCACATTCATATTCCGATGTTTGTTCATTCTTCTTACCTTACTACTAATTGTTTTAAAAAGTGGAAATTTAAAATACTGTTAATATTATTTCCAATAAAATTTTAAATTTAAACGATCGAAAATTCGAATACGTTACCTTTATATGTTATCAATTACAAATAACTTATATTATTATTTAAAATATTACTACTTGAATTAAACGTACCTTAAAATTAAATTTACATTAATGTTCATAATGTGATAATTAGACTGCGAATCTTTATGCATTTATAGGAAATTTGAATGTGCAAGAAACTACAAAATGTAAACAATATGCAAGAATGTAAAAGAGATTGATAATAAAGTTCATGTTATAATATTTACGAAATAAAATAAATTCCTATTTAGGGTCAGTTTTTGTAGGCACGTTCGGCAAGATTTTATTTTGCATAAAGATCCGCAGTCTAGTGATAATATAATTTCTATTTCGAAAATTTACATACTATATCAGTGTCATCCAAATAAAAAAAAAAAACAAATTTCAATCTTCACAAATTTGTTACTCCGAAACTAAATCTTATTCAATCAAACGCTGGGACACGTATCTCTTTTATTCGCCTCCAGAATAACCAAAAAAATTGGCATCGAAATCCCAGGGTGAGTTACCTGAGCTTTGTTAGTCATACTTTCAATTCATTTTACATAGAAATCCTAGAGATATCAGCTGTTTTTTATAGCAAGTTTTCGCCTGAGTTTGCTGTCGGTAGGAATTCTGGATGTCTCCAATAATATACTTCATATTTGTAGTTCAAAGAATTTAAATAAAGAGTATGTAAAGTTTGGAAACAATCGATCAAGTAGTTCTTGATTTATCATTCCCAAAGATTAGAGAAATATTGTTTAAAAGAAAACGCAATATTTCAACGATTTCCCCACGAAATGAATTGAAAAAATTAGTAAACTCACTTTAGAACATGCTTAAAATATTCTCGAAGTTAAAAAAAAAACATAAATTCTTCTCTGTAAGAAAAAATAAAAACTTTTCCGAGATACACTTAATACTTGGCCACATAATGTGGTCACCCACCTTAAAGAGGGGAACAGGTATAATGACGATGATTCTGACCCTCGATAGAACGACCATTCGTTTTCGATTAGTCTATAATCTTGATAACATAGCGTAATAGCAGCCGTAGCGAGCTAACGATGTCAGCTTAGGTTATCATAATAATAGTAGTAACAGCATTTTCGTCAGCTAGTTTTCGGTAAGTTTTGGTGTCAAGTATGAACGTGTAAATAGGAAGTAGAGAAGTTGAGCACTTCGATCGATAAACTGTCGCACGCTAATGTTGTCCATCCAAGTCGCATTAGCAATTCATAGATGTCTTGCAGTGACTTAATCCTCTTTATCTGTTAGAGGTTGAATAAGGTTTGTCGTAACGGTCCAAGTAAAGCAAGTGATCGATATAATATTCAAGAATTGCTTCGAGATTTGTAATACTATACAAGGTGTCCCATTCTAGATGTTACGGAACTGTAACTACAAAACTATCTTTCATTGCAAAATTTCAAATATGGAAATTGAATATTAAAATGGGACGCATGTTTCAGAGACAAGGAATTTTTGTTAACTTTGTTATTTAACGAGATATGATGGTCAAGTTTCCTGTTGTATTAATAAATAATTTATTAATATGTAGATATTAAATTATTTATAAATTATGTATACATTTGTAATAGATAAGATTTTATATATAAATATGTATGAAAATCTATTATACAATAGATAAATATATAATATAAATTAATATTTTTTAAAATAGAACTATATATATATTTTTTTTAGACCATGCGATAGTACTTTTCAAGACGAATTCATTAACCTTTAATGTATTTACCCGATTTTTATTAGTTTTCACTTTGAAACGTTCTATTTTGAAAACTAATAAAAATCGGTTAAATACATTAAAGCTTAATGAATTCGTCTTGAAAAGTACTATCTCATGGTATAAAAAAAAATATATATATAGTTCCATTTGAAAAACGAAACCTGACCATCATATCTCGTTAAATAACAAAGTCAACAAAAATTCCTTCTCGTTGAAACATTAGCCCCATTTTACCATGCAAATTCCATATTTGAAATTTTGCATATGGCCAATAGTATTGGAGGTAAAGCTCCGTAACACTTATGCTGGGACACCCTGTATACAGAGTGGGCTACGTGACGTGCTCACCCCCGTTATCTTCTAAGATATGCATAGTATGAAAAAACTTTTTATACAGAAGTTGCATGTTTTTAAGGAGCACATTATGACATAAAAAATATAGCATTCCATTTAAAATAACGAAGTTGACCCTGAAATTTTAAACCTGCCTCAATCTACAAGAAGAACATATGATTAGATGAACATAAGACTAAATAATGTGCTCCTTAAAATCAAGCAACAAGAAACACAAAAGTTTTATCATACTATGCATACTTTAGAAGTTAATGGCGCTGGGCACGTTACATGGACCACCCTGTATAGTAGCCGTAGTTCGTAGAGTCCGTTAAACGCTCAATCTGGAAACTAATTACAGACCTCTGTTTGCACGACATCATATTTAATGTATAACGGTGAAATATAACATCTCATCCGTTAGAATGCTATTATCATACTTCCCGCACTCGAATTGTCAAACTTTTTGAACGATCAATGTTAACTAAATACATGTTTAACAACGCCGTATTATACTTTTAAATAATAGGAAACTGTTAGATGTAGAAGACAACATTTTTATTCTATCTTTGGAACTTATATTTCAACCATATCGTTGCTACAGCCTGGAAATCGGTAAAATTTTTTGATCGTTTAGGGATGGTAATTAAAAGATCCTTGGCACTTGCCAAGCCAGATACGTCGTGGAAATATCAATCTTGTATTTCGTATACAACAACATGATTGTCCTATCGCAAACGACTGTCGAGTGTCGTTAGAGTTTCACAACAGAAACACGGTGGTTTTGTTGTGTCGTTCGAGTTACAGAGTATCGTTAAAATTCGGAACGGAACGCTGCGAAGTTCGATGTTCTTTTCATGATTTTACACACATCACGGTGCGTTTGCATGGACAGAAGAACGGCGAAAGACGGTTTCCGCCGAATCATGTCGGACATTTTGCTATCAGAAGTCTATACGTTTAAATAAAAAAAAAAAATAAAAAAAATGTCTATACTTACTCGCATGAGGCACAAAAGACTTAACGAAACGAAGCGACGAATATATTCCCCTTCCATGGTTAATGTATTATATAACAAAAGTCATTTTGCTTTAAAATGATAACATTTTTATAACGGGAAACGCTAAGTACAACAAATTTAGTCCCTACTTCTTCCAATACATTAGAACAAAAAGTAATTTCTTGTGAATTTGTAATCAATTTAGCAAAAAATTGTAAGAATTTCAATATTTGTAAATTTTATAAGTTTATTGGAAATGTACGATGAAAATGTACCGTTTTATAAAATGGTAAATGTGAAAAGATCAATTCGGCTATTAGAATTGTAAATGCGATTGGTCGCAATTAACTACCGTAAAATGGACTCTGTAATTACAGTTAAAGCAATCGATTATGTCCAACCCTGAATGAAATTAATTTACGAATGATTGGAAAGTACATTTTTATATTTCAAATTAAATAAACGAAATTCGGAAAGAAATGAAGAACCTTGTACAAATTTTACGGAATCCTTTTCAACCCTTTCATGTGAACTTACTCTCACTTTCGAAGAACTAAAGAAAATTTAATGCAATTTGAGTCAAACAATAATAAACAAATCACTGATTTTTAGACGATATGTGGCTTATCATTATTTTATATAATTACGATCCGTATGCACTCTTTTGATTTACACGTCAAAGAGGTACAAGAGCTTTGAAGAGTAATCAGTTTTTATTATACAGGGTGTCCCAAAAATTTTTGAGTTGACGAAAATGGGGGGTAGCTGACGCGATTCTGAACCACAATTTCCTTTACAAAAATGTCAGATGGTGCTTAGTTTTTGAATTATTAACGAAAAACCATCGACCAATCGCAGCGCCCGAGTAACGCGCGCTCAGCAGCGAGAGCATAGCCTCGAGCCAGGATTGGTCGGCTACGCCAGCTGAGCGTGCGCTACTCGGGCGCTGCGATTGGTCGATGGTTTTTCATTAATAATTCAAAAACGAAGCACCATCCGACATTTTTGTAAAGGAAATTGTGGTTCAGAATTGTCTCAGCCCCATTTCCGGTTCCTACGAGAGTTTTGGGACACCCTGTATATTTAAAGCAAATCATAT